>NC_060130.1:369984223-370584223 GCF_021461395.2 Schistocerca americana
AAAGGACAAGTCTTTCCCAGATGCACAACAAATGTTCTCGGGCATTTCTGGGCGGCTTTCGCACTGACTAAATAAGACTGTGACAAATGCCGCAAATCCTCTTCGAATCTCACTTTCTTCCCTCTTTTCCTTTTGCGTTAGTCCAACAGCATGGGAGGATTATGTTGTGAGGGACCACTTCTGTGAATGACGGACTTCTCCAACAATTGACAGTACACTACTACCCTTCTTCAGTTTTATGTTGTTGCCGCGTGGGATTAGCCGAGCGGTCTCAGGCGCTGCAGTCATGGACTGTGCGGCTGATCCCGGCAGAGGTTCGAATCCTCCCTCGGGCATGGATGTGTGTGTTTGTCTTTAGGATAATTTAGGTTAAGTAGTGGGTAAGCTTAGGGACTGATGACCTTAGCAGTTAAGTCCCATACGATTTCACAGACATTTGCATTTTTTTTATGTTGTTAGCATTTAAATGGCTCCGAACGGATACCGCTAGATATTTATCTGTTGAGACTGATTCCAGTGACTGACCTGTTACGGTACAGTCAAACAGCATTGGACTTGGTCAAATATTTTTGTTGGAAAATGCCACATTCTACATGACAGTTAACTTCAGTGAGAAACTGCAATGTGCACTAATCTAAGTTACTGAGAATATATACTGGCACATCATGGTAATCTTCTTGCTTTTCCTTTCCTTGAGTTTATTAATCAAGAAGTGTCACTCTGCAAATGCAATTCCTTTTCTTTCTTTGTTGTTTAGCGCGCTTTCAGGATTTTTTCATCTTCCCATGTTTTCGTTTTATTTCTTCCGTTCGTACTAAACGTAATTTCTAATATTTTTGAGTTTCTTCTTCTAGAAGAAGTTTGTTATTTCCAGTTCTTAAACATTATTCCTGTCGACATTTCTTATTTCTGTGATTCAAGTAATCACCAATTTTCTTTTCAAAAATACGAGAATATTTGTTTAGTGAATTTTTTCTCAGTCAATCTGTAAACCTGCCAAAAAAAGTAATACTTTTTTCCTGCTATCACATCTGACATTTTTGTGAGTACTTCGACGAATTTCCTCGCTATTTCTCAATTTTAATCCCTATTGTTGTTTGTATAGCGTACGTTATTTGTCTTGCAATTCTACCCGATAGTGCTTCTAACCCATCTAGTTCTCAATTCCTTGTTGGCCATTCGATTGGATACGAGCATAAACATTGTAGTCTTACGAAATTAGTGCAGCAGGTACGTTAGTTTTGTAGTTTTGGAGTTACACTTCTTGTTATACATATTTGTGGCCCACGTCTGTTTCAGTTCTACTAAATCTTCCTTCTGTTACAGGTTTTATAATATATTTTCTTGAATAGTTTCTTGGAGATTTTCTGTTCCAGTTCCAAGTGTTTTCTCTAGGTGCCTGGAGCTGGAAATCCATCATTAATGCACATTCAACAATTGCCGATTTGCATCAACATTTTTCTTTCCTCCTTTCTCATTTCATCTCTTTTTGTTAGCACGTATTTCGGTTTCAGACTTAGTTACACTAAAATTCGTACACAAACACAGTCGTTTTCTTTTTATTATATACATAGTAGGACCAATGTAATATTGCAACGCACCGTTCAGCAGGTTATGGAGATATTGGTCGGCTGGAGTGGCCGTGCGGTTCTAGGCGCTACAGTCTGGAACCGAGCGACCGTTACGGTCGCAGATTCGAATCCTACCTCGGGCATGGATGTGTGTGATGTCCTTAGGTTAGTTAGGTTTAAGTAGTTCTAAGTTCTAGGCGACTGATGACCTCAGAAGTTAAGCCGCATAGTGCTCAGAGCCATTTGAACCATTTTTTTTTTTTTTTTTGGAGATATTGTCGTTTGCCACCATCTCTCACCTGTGAATAATGCGGAACCTACTTCCGATCCATTTGCCCGCCTCCAGCACCTGACCTCAATCGTACTGGCAACATCTGGAAAGCCATCTAGCTCCAAGTAATCTCCGTGAGTATTATACTACGGCAGAACGGTTATCGAACACGCTGGCACGCCGTCGCTTTCATTGCTTTATCTAGCCCATGCCAAGGTTCGTTGCCGCCATTATCAGGCCTAAGGAGATCGCTACGCTCTCCTAGACAGCTGTTACTCTTGGTTCAAAAAAATGGTTCAAATGGCTCTGGGCACTATGGGACTTAACATCTATGGTCATCAGTCCCCAAGAACTTAGAACTACTTAAACCTAACTAACCTAAGGACATCACACACATCCATGCCCGAGGCAGGATTCGAACCTGCGACCGTAGCAGTCGCGCAGTTCCAGACTGTAGCGCCTAGAACCGCTCAGCCACTCCGGCCGGCAATTCGGTAATCCACTACCGAACCAGAGACGTAATACGAATGCCGACTACAGGTAATACGAATGCACGCTACAGGACAAGTAAACGGGGTGTACAAAAATATGGAAACACCAAAAACACAACGTATTTCCATACTTAATACGGTTCAGAAAAACCATTGGCATTCAAACAGCTTCCACTCGTCTCGGAATGGATGAATACAGAACATGTATGGTTTTCACGGCAATCTTAAACCATTCTTCCTGCAAAACAGTGGCGAGTTCAGGTAACGGTGATGGAGTTGCATAGTGATCACATACTTTTCCTTCCAAAGTACCTCACAATGACTCAATAATACTGAGTTCTAGTGACTGTGGTGACAATTCATCCTCGTGCTCACGAAACCATTCCTGTACGATGAGAGGTATGTGAACGGGGGTTCTGCCGCCTTGGAACACAGCATTGGGGAACAAATATTGTACCAAAATGATCACAAAATCATTGACCGTAATGCGACCTTGTAGAGTAACCACTCGTCCGATTGAATACCTCGAAATAATTGCCCAAATCGTCACCGAAACCCTGGCATGCTTCACTCTTGACAGGAAGCAGTCTGCATCGTGGGGTCTGCACGGCGTACGCCAGACGTATACTCGGCCAGAAGTTGCCACAGTTCGCCCTATACGAAATTGATGAACTGGTAAAAAAACATAGGCACACAATCGTTAGGTTACCGCCTTCCCACTGTCATTTCAACCAAGTAGAGTTAATGTGGACCCAAATTAAAGGCTACGTTGCACAAAAGTCACATTCCAAGCTAAGTGGAAACAATTCATTGTTTTTAGAATTGCGTCGAATAACGTTTGAAGTTGTTCTTTCAGGATCAAAATTATCCGACATATCTCAACGTTTGCGATTCCCTATTAAGCGACCACGTCGTAAATGAAAATTAATAAAAAAGAAAAGAGATTCGCCCAACGTGCAGCTTTTGGCGGGTGACGTATTGCGACAGAAATCACATTTTCATATATTTAGTTACCTCCGACTGCAACACTTTCTCCCCACAGTAGAAACAGAACTGCCTTGCCTGTTTGCGGAATGGCAACTATTTGGAAGCGGAGTGGAGCTGACCGAGAGCTAAATGAAGACTGCCCGGAGGCAGCTGGTTTTCCTTCGGGCAACTCTCACATTCTTCAATCCACTTAGAAGGTGCACCTCTACAGGCGAACAGTTACAGCGTACTGCTAAGCATTCACCCACCTCACTTTTTTTTTTCCTTCGTAAACAGTCTTTCGTTATCTTTCTGGTTGCAGTTTTCTTCGTTGTCACTTAATGAAATTTTCATCTCCTCCACTGAAATTTCCAGAAGAGCTTCATTCTACCATGCTCTTTCCATGTTTCTCTGCGTATGTTTCACGGCATCCTTAGAATCTTCAGAACTGACTTTCCTGGCAGCTTTTCTTGCGAGTGCTTCGACTGCAGAGAGAGTAAATTTATTATTATTCGTGGCTTATGGAGAGATATTCTTTCCATAAGCTCCATCTTTTTAAGGTAATCACTTACACCGATGTTATGACGCTGAAGCCAATCAATCATTTTCTCGTTTTGGTTTGGCATGGTAGGTGTCTTATCAACAACAACTGAATGTTACGGAGCATTATCTAGAACATTTGTCGATGGTTTTTCAAGGTTTTGTATTAGTGAGTCTTCGAGCCACTTTGTAAACGTAAGGTGATACATTCCATCGTGATTATCTCCTGCTTTATTTGATTTAAAAAGCAGGAAACTGGGAGAAAATCTTGCGAGATGCCTGCTTGAAGAAGAATAGTCTGCCCCCTTGCCAGAAGGCATTGCCATTGTTCCTTTATCTGTGTCGTCTGTTCAGCCCTGCTTGACAACGTGGCCAGAATTGACCCACGTTTCGTCAAGCCACACCACTTCGTCGCCATGCAGCTATATCCTCCTCCTCCATCAACAGTTTACGGCCACAGAAATGTCCACAGTGAAAATCTAGGTTGTGCAAACCTGTGGAAAAGGACGAGCGACTGGCATGAAAAACTCCTTGTTCTTCAAATGTGAGCAGTAACTTCCAGAGTTTCGTATGTTCCTTCCTGCGAAAATAATCATAAACATCCTCTGCAAACGGATCGTACTGGCAATCCGCTTATCCACAAGACGTTTTTCTCGTAGGTTGTTAGTTTCGATGGTTCTTTAGCTTCCTTTTTTTTCTGTCGAACATTTCCATCCCAATTTTCACAATAGTGCTTTTGTTTATATTCAAAGCTGCACCAGTTCTGTCGGTTGCTTTGTAAATCAAGAGCAGAGGGGCAGCATTAAGTTTTTCATTCTCAAAGTAGGCACGTAATGCGCAACCATTTCTCTGGACTGCCCTCGTGCGGCAGTCCTTTGGCCAAGAGAACTTAGAACTACTTAAACCTAACTAACCTAAGGACAGCACACAACACCCAGCCATCACGAGGCAGAGAAAATCCCTGACCCCGCCGGGAATCGAACCCGGGAACCCGGGCGTGGGAAGCGAGAACGCTACCGCACGACCACGAGATGCGGGCGCCAAGAGAACGACGTCGAACTTCTTCACTTATAACTTTCGATGAAGTTCCCGCTGAAATCGTTTAGTAACACACACAACGAATAACAGTAATAACGGATAAAGCTAAAAACGAATAAAGGTAACAACGAATAAAACAGTAACGCCTACAACTGTAAAAACGAAAACACGGAAAATCACAGGGAGCAACGATCACACAATACAGCAAGCTGACTGCAACTGACGTTCACTGCAAGCAGGAAATTTTGTGGTGTGGGGATACGGTTTGGCAAATTTGGGGATTTGCTACGGTTGCAGGTATTGTGGTATTTGGCGGAAAGCGGCCTGGGCCCGTCGCATGGGCTTCCCTCCCTACCACTTCCGTTCACGCTGTCAATCCTACAGTAATTTTGGACAAACTACGTATTTTTCACATTTTTAAACATTTTTTCGTATTTTTCCACAATTTTACGTATTACATCCAAGTACTTGCGTTTCGTCCCGCTGCTCTCGATGTCACATCAATGTCACATCGCGTCACATTGTGTCGCGACATCACGCCAATATCGCATCGCGTCGACATCATGATGCTCTCAGCTAATAACAATGCAGCAGCATGTGTCCAAAAGTATCCAAATTGATTATCATTGTTAAGCCATCATTACACTACTAGGATGTGTGTGACGTCATAGTCCGTGTGTTAGAAACGAACACGGTACCCTACTGATAGAAATAATGACATCACGACATATTCTACAAAATTAATGACGTCATAGCAAGTTCTATAAGCATTACAGTTTTAATCATTTGAACCACGACACTGTACGTTTAAGAAATACCACACTGCGACAAATAAACCGTTGCTAAGCCGCGACTACATTACTAGATTGTGTGATGTCCTCGTTTACGAGTTAAAACAACTGCGTTGGAAATAATGATACCATGGTAAATCTATGAAATTATAACAAAATTCTGAAGTTTACCGATTCCCAACTAAAGTTACATTATGTGGGTATCAAAATAAGAACAGTACTAAATAATACGTATCTACAGAGCTAACCAGTATCTCCAACCACACCACCAGGGAAAAGTAAGTCAGTTGCAGGGTAGAGTACACTTCGAACGCCGACGCTTGGAGTGTGGCCGTGAACACAATGAGCCAATCGAGCAATGGCCAGGAAACTAGCATTATTTTACGTGCAGTTGTCTCCAACGCAACCCACTTGCTTGTTGAGGCAAAAGACACTGCTGCTATATCGAGCATCTGGCGGGGCCCTCCCACTCTGACAATCATGTCCCAGAATGTCAGTGGAACTGTATGGGCTGCACTGCAGATAAGAGTAATCCCCTCCCCCAACCACAATGCTTTCTAAACTAGCGCTTATTGGTGGGTGGTGTCAGTCTCGGTCAGACAGAGCTCCCAGGCAGAATAAAAAGACGTGTCATCTAGCTCAACACGATATAAACTATTGCTTTATTAATGAGTGTGGGACGTTGCTAGAAGATACGTAAATAAATACGAAAAAAAATCGTATAGGCACGCTACCAATCCTTCTGTGTACATCACTTTGGTAAGGTTAGTGTCGAGTTATCTTCAAACGTGGTAAGGAGTGGAGCCATGCAGTGAAACTGCTATATTCTCCCAACACGTGGACCATAATGAGCATATAAGGAAATTTGTCGACAAATATAATACTCGAGTACACCGTTGGTGGGCGAGTTCTATTTGTACTTCCATGCAGAATAAAAGAGACATGTAACACAGATCAAACTCTAGCATTATTGTTTGTACTGTTCTCGGCTGTCCAGCAGGGTGCAGTCGTCTTCATACCATGATATTTTGACACTGTACCTTGCTGTCATCTTTATGTGATACCTGTAGAATGAGCGTCTTCGCTGCAACTCGCCTCCTTTATACTGCGATCTCTCCCCACCCTCCCTCCACTACCCAGTCGCGATTTGCGTTGGGTGGAGTGGTGGGGGGACGACGTCGCCGAAGACTGCGCGTGAACCCCAGTCCCACAGTGCTTCTGTAGGCGAAGTCAGGCGCGGAAGTGGCTCTAGCTGACAATGATTTCAGTGGGCTCCGCGCTGCGTCACAAGCTTTGCTTAGAGAACAGCCACCGTCTCTATTGATCATTGATCACTCAGTCGGTCATTCGAATTTCAATAGCCTCCGTCAGAACACAGTCCCAAATCACAACGTCTGTTTTAACACGTCCGTTTCTTCATTCTTCATTGAATCCCGTGTAGTCGTGCAGTGTTCTGCAACTGCAGATTTTGTTGATTGCTTGAGTTCAGGGTGTTTCTAGCAGTATTAGTATGCGACATCACTGTAATAGTTGTAAATACACTGAAGGAAAAAAAATCGCAACACCAAGGAGGAGTTGTGTGACATAAACGAAAGTTGTTACGCGGGTTGCTACATCTGAAATATGATGTCTACTCATATTTCAGGCCAGTCGCATCAGACTAGCGCCAGTAGCTCCAGTACGAGGGTGCAAATCAGGTTTGCTTTAAGTACACGCTCTAACGATCGTGAGCGTTAGTTACCTTTGAGATTGGCCGTGATGAGTTGATGTTAGTCAATAATGCATTAAGGCGACAAAGACACCATTATCAACAACTCACTGTGTTTGAACGAGGTCGTGTACTAGGGCTACGATTAGCTGGACGTTCCTTCTCCGATATTACAGAAATGCAAAATACTTAGCAGGAATGTAGTCACTGTACATGATTGCTGGCAGCGCTTGTCACGGGCATGTACGGTCTCAAGAAGACCGCGCTCTGGACGGCCACGTGGCACTATCGAGAGGGACGACCATCGTGTTCGGCGTGGGGCTCTGGCACATCGTACAACATTTGCAGCAGCAATTTGAGCGGCAGGTGGCACCAAAATGATACAACGAACCGTTACAAATCGGTTACTTCAAGGACAGTTCCAAGCCAGACGCCCTGTGGCGTACATTCCACTGACCCCAACCAAACCATATTTGGGACTTCAGTGGTGTCAAGAGACAGCTCGTTGGAGAGCTGGGTGGAGGTCTGTAGTGTTTTCTGATGAAAGCTGGTTCTGCCTCGGTGCCAGTGATGGCCGAATGTTGGTCCGAAGGTCAGTTGAGGACCTACAAGCAACCAGTTTGCGTCCTAGACGCACTGGACCTACACTTTTTGGCGTTATGGCCTGGGGTGCGATTTCACCGTAAGAACGCTCTTGTGGTTATCCCACACATCCCCACTGCAAAATTGTATGCCAGTCTGGTGATTCGACCTGTCGTGCTGCCATTGATGAACAGCATTCGTGGGAGCGTTCTCCAACTGGATAACACTCCCCAACATACAGCTGTTATAACCCAACATGCTCTACAGAGATTCGACATGTTGCGTTGGTCTGCTCGATCACAAGATCTGTCTTCAATCGAGCATATGCGATATCATCGGACGACAACTCCAGCGTCTTTCACAAACAGAGTTAACCGTCCCTGTATTGACCAACCAAGTGCCACAGGCATGGAACTCCATCCCACAAACTGACATCTGGCACCTGTACAACACAATGCATGCACGTTTGCATGCTTCCATTCAACATTCTTGCGGTTACACCGGTTATTAATGTACCAGCGTTTCACGTCTGCAACGGCTTATCTTGGACTTACATTAACCTGTGATCTTGCAATGTGACTCAAACATCTTACCCAGACAAATGTATTCGCGAAATTTCATTACAGTACATTAATTATTTTTTGGTGTTGCGATTATTATCCGTCAGTGTAGATACGGAAATAATTCGAAGCATATATACACGCCCTTGCCACGGGAATGGGACTGAGCAATTGCCACAGTGTAGCAAAAATAAACTATTTCTACTTACGAAGACAGAGGTCACGATAACTCTGTTCCTATACGATGAAATGCCGGCATCGAGAGCTGCGGCGTTCACACACCGTTTGTCGAAAAGTCGAGACGATTAACAATTTCATCGTGTCTCACTCAACAACATTCCAAAGATGTGTGCCTACAAAACATTGAACCAAACAACTACGTACAAGGAACTGGGCCGCGCACATCTCTGCTGGAGTTACTGCCGACACAACCGCCACAGCCGCCGCTGCAGCGGCTGACCCCGAGGCCATGAACGATGCACATCCCCATGTCTGTCCAACAATACACCAGCCAGCCACGTCGTACACCACTGACGCCCACGTCCGCCCTCGACACCGCCTCCGGCGCCTCGACGTCGGCAGCTGCAGCCTCCGGCACTGCGAGTTTCCAGCCAGACCTGGGAATACTGGCCGGGCCGCGATCCTCCAACAACTCTGTACTCGCGTATAGCTCAGGGGGGTACCGCCATGTGTACAACGCTCAGCTCGTTGGTACCAAGCAACCACGAGAGATCTTCCTAAGCGTCAGGGATTCCGCGCGCTGTCTATCACTCGCAGTAATGGTCGAATACCTTTCCCCTACCATGGAATGTCCAATCGCAATGTCCATAACAGAGAGGCTGCTCAATGACAAATAAACAAACAGGAGCTGAGGTGTGTCACGCAGTGGCGTCATCTGTAATAGCCGAAGTCAGTGCTTGATAAGGCGGCCAGGGCGTCACCTGCCAAAGAGACGTGTGACAGCCAGCAGAGACAGCGTGCAGGTACCTGTAAAACATTCTAAAATTTGTTTTCTTACTATACATCTGTCTAAATACCGGGAATAATACCAGTAATGATATACTCCTAATGGCGGCAGAGTTTTTCCTTACAACAGCAATTTATTAAGTTCATTGAACTAAAAAAGTTCTGAGACAGATATGTAGTAAGTTGTGTCATGTGGACCACTGCGATGTGATCATTAAACATCCATTTTTCTTACGTATGCAGTCGTAAACTACGATGGATGTATCACAGGACAGGTCCACACACTGCTTCCTATAAAGAAGCAAAATTAAGATAGAAATAAAAAAGTTACAGCCAATCCACGTTGTTTATAAAGTTTCTGGTCACACTTTGTAGTAGTGAATCTTCTGTTGCTTGCGGAAATGCTGTATCACATTCATTACCAACATAGTATAACGCTTTTCGCGAAACCAATAACGTAATGCAGTACTTGTTACCAGCAGATTCAATCAACACACTAGTACTACGTGAACTCAAATTGTATAACAGTCTTTTCGCGAAAGCACTATTGAGAACTGACATTCATAGCCAACACGTATTTCAAGTGAAAAATTAAGGCTCGTACAGCGGCATAAGGAGAGTCGTTTTTATCCATTTATCTTTTTTTGTGCGAGTGGCACAATATACCCCCTGTCGCTGACTTAGAGTATGTACTAGAAAAATTTAGGGAGAAACGTCATGGCCTCGTGACAAAGTCAAAATTGTACAGCTCTGTCGCAGGGCAGTTTTGTGAAATTTGAAAGGAATTACAGCTGTGAGGGCGGGTCGTGAGTCGTGGTTGGGTGGCTCAATCGGTAGAGCACTTGTCTGCGAAAGGCAAAGGTCCCGAGTTCGAGTCTCGGTCCAGCACACAGTTTTAATCTGCCTGGTAGTTTCATATCAACGCATACTCCGCTGCAGAGAGAAAACTTCGTTCTGGAAGTCAGACCTTATTCGACATCGTCAGAGCGTCGTTACCAGTAGTGACTATGATGCTATTATAGCAACTATGGTTACGAAAGTTAATAAATCACTCAGGAAGGCTAGGAGAATGTTTCTGCTAGAAACAGCAGATAAGTAGTTGTTAGCATCTCACGTAAACAATGAATTGACATCATCACTTAGTTCCAGTAACATGGACGTAAAGGGATTATGGGCAAAGTTGAAACCGGTTGTAAATCGTGGTCTGGAAAACTACATGCCTCGTAAGTTGATCGAGGATGGAAAATACCCACCATGGCTTGACAACGAAATTAGAAAAATCTGAGGAGACAAAAGCTGCAGCACTCTCGGTTCAAAAGAGTACGCGTAAATGACGACAGGCAACGGTTAGCAGAAATTTGGGTATCTGTGAAAATATCTAGGGGCGAAGCATACAACAAAGATCACCGTCATACCTTAGCGAAAGATATGGGCGAGAACCCGAGAAAATTCTGGTCCAATGTAAAATCGCTAAGCGGGTCTAAGGCTGCCATCTAGTCATTCATTGACCAGTCTGGTGTGGCTGTTGAAAATAGCAAAACGAGAGTCGAAGTTTTAATTTCGTATCTACGAAATAGTTCACGCTGGAGAATCGTTTGACGAAATAGTTCACGCTGTAGAATCGTACAAACATTTTAAAAAATCTCTCGCCCAGCGTAAAGTCCCAAGCTACTGGAAAAAAGCGCACGTGACTCCTGTATATAAGAAGGATAAAAGAAAAAATGGTTCAAATGGCTCTGAGCACTATGGGACTTAACATCTGAGGTCATCAGTCCCCTAGAACTTAGAACTACTTAAACCTAACTGACCTAAGGACATCACACACAACCATGCCCGAGGCAGGATTCGAACCTGCGACCGTAGCAGTCACGCGGTTCCAAGCGCCTAGAGCCGCTCGGCCACCGCGGCCGGCGAAGGATAAAAGAACGGACCCGTAAAATTACATCCCTAAGTTACGTTTGCTGCTGAACCTTTGAACATACTCTCAGTTCGAATATAATAAATTTTCTTGACATCGAAAAGCTTATGTTCACGAATCAGCATTATTTTAGAAAGCATCGCTCGTGTGAAGCTCAGCTTGCCCTTTTCTCACATGACATACTGCAAACTATGGATAATACACAGGCAGAATCCATATTTCTAGATTCCCGGACACGGTGCCTCACTGCAGACTGTTAACGAAGGTACGAGCAGATTCCCAGATATGTGGGGGGCTCTACGACCTCTTACGAAACAGAACTTGGTATGTTGTCCTCCAGGCCGGCCGTTGTGGCCGAGCGGTTCTAGGTGCTTCAGTCTGGAACCGCGCGACCGCTACGGTCGCCGGTTCGAATCCTGCGTTGAGCATGGATGTGTGTGATGTCCTTAGGTTAGTTAGGTTTAAGTAGTTCTAAGTTCTAGGGGACTGATGACCTCAGATGTTAAGTCCCATAGTGCTCAGAACCATTTGAACCATTTTTTTGTTGTCCTCCACGGTGAGTGTTCGTCAGAAACAAGGGTATCGTCAGGCGTGTCCCAGGGATGTGTGACAAAATCGCAATTATTTTCGACATACATAAATGATCTGGCGGACACCGTGGGCAGCAATCTACAGTTGTTTGCTGATGATGCCGTGGAGTTCGGGAAGGTGTCGAAGTTGAGTTACTGTTGGAGGATACAGTATGACTGAGAAAAATGTAACTTGATGCGGATCAATAGGAAAACATATACGGAGGGCAGGATGAAAGATTGCTTAATTGACTGTGTGCGTGCGCTGTCCTTAGTTTCGTCTTTTCCTCGTGGTTCCTGCAGAAGCGATACGTAGGGGATTATACTGCATTTCTAATTCATCAGTTAAAACAGGTTCTATAATCTTTGTAAGTAGCTTTCAGGGGATAGTGAGTGTCTATGTTCAAGCGTCTGCCAATTCAATTCTATCAGCTTCTTCGCGACTGACTCGCACCTGTCAAACAATCCTGTCACGATTCGTGCTACCATTCTCTGTATACGTTCAACATCCCTGTTACACCTATATGGTACGAGGTCCACACACTTGAGCAATATTCTACGATGACTCGCAACAGTGTTTTTTACGCAAACTCCTTTGGAGACTGATTGCATTTCCCTAGTATTCTATCAATGAACTGCAGTCTGCCACATGCTTTACCTACCGCTGAGGGTATGTTATCGTCCCTTTTCATAACCGTACAAATTGTTACACGTATTTCTGTACGTTGGGAGATTACAAATGTGACTCCGTAATGCCGCAGTCACAGGATACAGTGCTACGTTTTATAGTTCTAAACATTTAAAGTGAGTTGATAATCTCTGCACGATCTGGGTCTTCGTACTGTTTCACCAAGTTCCTTTAATCAACAGGAGTAGGAGGTCGAACTCGATTCCACTTTCAGCTACAGTAAATTAGTCTCATGCTTCCTTACGACGTCTCTACGGGCATGGTCGGCAATGGGCTGCTGACCTATAGAAAGGAAAATACTTCAAAGCTGCCCTTCCGTAGTTTAGCTTTGAATTTCCAACAAAAAGCATTAAGTAAATCACGCCAGATAGACGGTTACCAACATGAAACAAATTTTACAGAACTACTTGAAAAATTACCTCTAAAGAAAGTTTAGGGTCAAAAGCCCATCGACGATAAGGCAATGAGAGTCAGAGCACAAGCTCTGAATGATGAAAGAATTAGATGGTATTTTCAAAGGTTCCATCCCGTAATTTGCCTTAAGCGATTTAGGGAGATCACAGACGACCTACTTCTGAATGCGACCTTACCATCTCTGTTCCACCACTTACCTGCGACGTTCACAATGCGACTGTCCTACTCGCTACTTGTGCTTCGTACACCCGACTTTTTTTTTATCTATTCTTAAATATAAGAATCAGTTTTCACTACTCATACACGATCCACTGCCATCTATTCATCGTTCAGTGAATGCTGTGTTACGGCTAAACATTGTATCAAGTTTAGAATTTGCAGGGTCTCAAGCTAAATTAATCGATTTTCGATTACATCGTGTGATCGTAATCTACACTTTAGATAGTAGGGCAACGTAAATACTAAATGTTTCCTCTTGCAATCTCCTTGTGGTAAGGCATAATAAATTTTAAAATTAATGATGCGATAAACGCGAGATACATGTTTGTTGCAACTAGTATAACCTACTGCGAACGTTGTCACCCACAGAGCCGTCTCCAGACGGCTTTTTGAGCACTGGCATATAATCCCCAGTACGAGTTTGCTGCCTCCTTCCCGGTGTTGTTTTTTGAAAGTAAAAGAGGAGCATTTATGTGAAGTACGAGCTGGTGGCTGCGCATCATATTTTGGCTGCGGTTTTGACGAAGCCGCACAACGTCGCTGCCGTGGACAAGTTAGCCGTGGCACAATTGATGGTACTGAAATTCTTCCTGGGGCTTCCACACATGATTCTCGGAGAAGTCCGTCAACTACATCTGACATACTCCCGTCATTTTAACATTAATGAAGGATATCGCTCTGGCGTAAAAAATTTCATTCTTGAATGACTAATAATTCAGCAATATTCCGTTCGTAATTTTTTTTAAGTGCCTAAGTTACCAGTAGTTTCTTGGTCATCAGAGCTCCCACTAAATTTGTGGTCATTGTGAAGTACGTGTAAAGTGTTACTGCATATACCGAAGTACTGACCAGCAATATTATCTGTCAATGTAAACTACCTTTATAAGAAAACAATAACTTAGTGCTTCTTTTTTACACAGAAAATATCTAATTATAAAGTTATAGTAACTGTAGACAACAAAATAGTAAGGAGAATCTCTAAAACTGATCCTACTACTAGTGAATTTTAAAGATTTGTGAGAACAGTGAATATTTCGAAAATCACAGTGGCGTGGTAGCAATGCAAAACAGAATCATTTCGGTAGATATTGTTCTAAACTTACATGGAGAAAACTTTTCACAAACCGATTTCATTTTGAGACACGCTGTAATATTATGTTAAGAACTGCTATTCGGGCTCCCTTAAGAAATCCGTTCTGCCTACGGAACGACTTTTCGGTGAAAGTCAACAATTTCAGTGCCACTTCCCAGAAGTTAATAGTTTGAGGTAAAAATGTAACTACTTCTAAACATTACACATCTGGATAAATAACTGTTTCAATAAAGCATCATGGAAAAGTGAACTTGTATTCAATGGAACAGATTCAAAAACACTCTCAGTACGAACACCGACAGCAGAATCACTCCTTGATTGTTATTTGGTACCTGACAACACTTGATGTATTAAGTTCCGCGCTGTTGGTGGCATCCATCTAGGTATTTATTAAGCTTATAGAAAGATCGAGAAGAACCACTTACGGTTAACGGTTTTCATTTTCGCGTCAACAATATGTAAGAAGGCGAGGTGAATCAACAGTATCGATGCCATGAGGCACACGACTTTAAGAATTAGACATAAATACACTATACTATCAGCTAGAGGATAAAATTGTGTAAGTAATGTATCTAGACCGTGACATTCTGGCTTAACGGTATTGACAGCAGGACAAAAGGAAATTTCATTAATCAGAATTGGTGGACAAATAAGTAAGAGAAAGCGTTAATGAAAGACACGCTTCACTGCTTATGTCAGCAAGTGCACCATTTCGCAACACTTCTCACTGCAGGTCAAATCTACGTAGCACTGCTGTTTCTTGCTTTCATATTAGGTAGGACAGTAGTGACAATTGCGTTATATATTTAGGTAAGCAGCGAAACAGGGTAGAGATTAGAGCTTCGGTTGTTCTCAGCCACAGTAGACAGCTTAGGTCAATCCCTTCAGATCGCATAGCACTTTACCTAAGTAGATGTATTAACTGACCGAATCAATACGCAGTAATCACGCCCTCTACATACAGTATTACAGCAAGTTGCTGTGACACTGTTCTATCTTGTTAGTGATAACCAAGTTGGTTATAGTCATTCAAAATTTACAGGGCGCTAGCACAAACGTATGAAAATAACGCCCTCCTGTGTTTTTTGTAACAAACCGAGTTGTTATAGCTGAATCGCACATTTAAAGTAAGCTGGTAGTACTTCTGAAACCGTCATGTGATGTATGCCGAGGATGCCGTCACGGGTAAAAGTAGTTTCGCCATTAAACAGTATTACCAGTTAGCGTATCAACTATATTTGAACTGCCGTCACATCGCGTTGACTGGCGTCAATAAAAAGCCAAGTTGACGACGTACGTACTTAGCACTGTACGGGCCAGGAAGGTCAGAGCCTCCCAAAAAATAATATAATTGCTTGGTGCAGGGTTTGCCGGCCTCCAAGGTTTCGGGCAATGTCGCTACATCGTAAAGCGAAGACACCGGGTTCAAGTTCCGCCTCGGGAATGGGCGTTAGATTTAAATATGACGTGGACTTTGCTTGTTATAAAATAACCTTTGATGCTGCCAGCCAAGAATTTCTTTAATAATTTTTCACTCGACGCGCTTCGGAAAATAGTTAGAATCATGACTGGCATTATTCGTGTATTATGACATCCTTAGGGGCAACGGCCTTGCCGCAGTGAATACTCCGGTTCTCGTCAGAGCACCAAAGTTAAGCGGTGCTGTGCGTGGCCGGCACTTGGATGGGTGACCGTCCGGGTCGCCATGCGCTGTTGCCATTTTTCGGGGTGCACTCAGCTTCGTGATGCCAACTGAGGAGCTACTCGACAGAATAGTACGTCTCCGGTCAAAGAAAACCATCATTACGACCGGGAGAGCGGTGTGCTGACCATACGCCCCTCCTATCGCATCCTCAGTTGAGTATGACAAGGCGGTCGGATGGTCCAGATGGGCCACTTGTGGCCAGACGACGGAGTGCTGTGAATGACATTCTTAGGCGTGATATTTGCGACGTCTGAGATGCTGCATTATTCTGATGTATTTACTGTAAAATAAACAAGCGCAACGCAACTTTGTAGTTACTGAAGTATCTTTCCCTAAATATTACGGTGATGTTCGGAAGAACTTCTACTTACGGATTTCTTGTTGTACGAAGAAACTCTTGCATATTATGCATCACTTACGCTGATGACAGTTCACACAATACGTTAAAAACAGAAATATGCAGTAGCAACCAGTTACAAAGATGTGTTACTTACTGTCAACAGGGATATGATGTTAAACGTCGTCCACAGTGTATGCATACTGTTCTGCACTAAAAAAATCCTTAGGTGAAAGTTATTTCCAAACATCTATTATTTATACAAAGAAAGACATCAGTAACTGCGAATCTGCGCTTGTTTTATTTACAGTAAAGACACCAGAACAATGCAGCAGCTCGCACGTCGCTAACATTAAGCCTGATGGCGTCATAATGACCATAGTTTTTACAGTCTCAGAGCTTCACTAACCATGCCCAATGGATAGAACAAAATCTAAACGTGACGTTACAATATGCGCATCTTTTATAGCAAGGGGTTGAACATAAAGCAAGCATACGTGTACATGTGCCTAGCTGCGGAGTACGAGAAGTTCAAACTAAGACTGATCGACAGCTGGAGTGGCCGAGCGGTTCTAGGCGCTACAGTCTGGAACCGCGCGACCGCTACGGTCGCAGGTTCGAATCCTGTCTCGGGCATGGATGTGTGTGATGTCCTTAGGTTAGTTAGGTTTAAGTAGTTCGAAGTTCTAGGGGGCAGATGACCTCAGAAGTTAAGTCCCGTAGTGCTCAGAGCCATTTTGAAGCATTTTTTTTTATTTTTTTAAGACTGATCATCGACAGCTAACAATACCGGGGTCTCCTCGGAAACAGAGCCTTGCTTCAATACTAAAATACAAATGGCTCTGAGCACTATGGGACTTAACATATGAGGTCATCAGTCCCCTAGAACTTAGAACTACTTAAACCTAACTAACCTAGGGACATCACACACATCCATGCCCGAGGCAGGATTCTAACCTGCGACCGCAGCGGTCGCTCGGTTGCAGACTGAAGCGCCTAGAACCGCTCGGCCACACCGGCCGGCAGTAAAATACAACAGCTATATAACTGTTAAAGGAAAGTATCACGATTTTTGTTAGAGACCTATGTGCATCAGGATTTACGCGGTAACTTCGCTCAGCTGACATCCAAATATGTTAGAAAAAGACAGAGACATATTTACGTAACTCACAATTGGCCATACTCTCATCTCTCAAAGACATACTGCTCCCCCTGGAAGACACGGTATTCGTTGGCCATATGCCGTTAGTAAATTAACTACTAGTCTAATGACTTCTATGGTTACACGTACAGGAGAAACGATAAATTGTACTCGATTTCACGGAGAAGAATACTGTATGACAATAGTAACTAGCACAACTAGCTTTTCATTCACGGTTGGCTCAAAGTGGCGGCAGCAAAATTATTTCTAAGTATGAGAGTGTTGTTGTCGAAAGCCAGGAGAGCGTGTGTGCTGGAGATGGCGAGGGAGCCCTGTGAGCAGTGGCAGGTAGCCGGCAACCGGTAGCAGTAGCGGGCAGCGGGCATTGTGCAGCGTGCAGCGGCGCGGCGCTAACGCAGTTATTAATATGGCCGCGCGAAAGGCCGCGCAGATGTGCGTGTCAGGCCGGCCCATTAGCTTTGAAGAGCGCGCGCCCGGAAGGAGCGCCACAATGGCCGCGCAGACTTGTCCGCGCCAAATTGATCCACTTTATTGGTGACCTCTGGCGGTGCCAGATGCAAGACGCGCCATGTCCCCAGCTGCAGCTGTCCCGGCCCACGACACCGTGTAATCCCAGTCAACATTTTCCGCGACTACACCGTCGTCATTCCACACCTTATGCTAGCTAGCGTACTGAAACTCACGTGACTCGCATGACAGCACCCATCCACACCCGCTAAAATACAGAGTGAGGCAAAAGGAGAGCATTTCTTGCCACCGATGGTTCGTGGGGGAGGGGGGGTATTAACTTTATTGACTTTTTAAAAAATAATACTTGCACCGGAACAAACCGAGTTTTCCATCGAAATTGAATTACGGAAGATTATGACCTTCCAGGTCACACATCCGGAGCTTCTGATATAGCTGTCATTTCTTCACGAGTGCTACACTACTGGCCATTAAAATTGCTATACCACGAAGATGACGTGCTACGGACGCGAAGTTTAAGCGACAGGAAGAAGATGCTGTGATATGAAACGATTAGCTTTCCAGAGCATTCACACAAAGTTGGTGCGCGTGGCGACACCTACAATGTGATGACATGAGGAAAGTTTCCAACCGATTTCTCATACACAAACAGCAGTTGACCGGCGTTGCCCGGTGAAACGTTTTTGTGATGCCACGTGTAAGGAGGAGAAATGCGTACCATCACGTCTGCGACTCTGATAAAGGTCGGATTGCAACCTATCGCGATTGCGGTTTATCGTATCGCGACATTGCTGCTCGCGTTGGTCGAGATGCAATCACTGTTAGCAGAATATGGAATAGGTGGGTTCAGGAGGGTAATACGGCCCCGTATCACTAGCAGTCGAGATGACAGGCAACTTATCCGCACGGCTGTAACGGATCGTGCAGCCACGTCTCGATCCCTGAGTCAACACATGGGGACGTTTGCAGGACAACAACAATCTGCACGAACAGTTCGACGACGTTTGCAGCAGCATGGAATATCAGCTCGGAGACCATGGCTGCAGTTACCCTTGACGCTGCATCACAGATAGGAGCGCCTGCAATGGTGTACTCAACAACGAACATGGGTGCACGAATGGCAAAGCGCCATTTTTCCGGATGAATCCAGGTTCTGTTTACAGCATCATGATGGTCGCATCCGTGTTTGGCGACATCGCGGTGAACGCACATTGGAAGCGTGTATTCGTCATCGCCATGCTGGCGTATCACCCGGCGTGATGGTATGGGGTGCCATTGGTTACACGTCTCGGTCACCTCTTGTTCGCATTGACGGCACTTTGAACAGTCGACATTATATTTCAGATGTGTTACGACCCGTGGCTCTACCCTTCATTCGATCCCTGCGAAACCCTACATTTCAGCGGGATAATGCACGACCGCATGTTGCAGGTCCTGTACGGGCCTTTCTGGATACAGAAAATGTTCGACTGCAGCCCTGGCCAGCACATTCTCCAGATCTCTCACCAACTGAAAACGTCTGGTCAGTGGTGGCCGAGCAACTGGCTCGTCACAATACGCCAGTCACTACCCTTGATGAACTGTGGTATCGTGTTGAAGCAGCAGGGGCAGCTGTACCTGCACACGCCATCCAAGCTCTGTTTGACTCAATGCCCAGGCGTATCAAGGCCGTTATTACGGCCAGAGGTGATTGTTTTGGGTACTGATTTCTCAGGATATATGCACCCAAATTGCGTGAAAATGTAATCACATGTCAGTTCTAGTATAATATATTTGTCCAATGAATACCCGTTTATCATCCGCATTTCTTCTTGGTGTAGCAATTTTAATGGCCAGTAGTGTAATTTCACGCCGCACGAGGTTCGTGAATGTAGACTAGATCACAGGTATTCCCACACGGAAGAAATCAGAAACAGATTTCATGACTGTGAGAGCCCAGGATCATCGCGGGAGAGCGAGTAATTTAATTCACGTAATAATCGCTGTGATTCTTTCTAATTGGATCTGTGTTTTTTCACGTTGACTGGTACTCCTTGACGATCCCTAATAGCAAAACGTCATGCGGAACTGTAACATTACTAACATGGATAGATCTCTGGCGTTTTTTCGTGGGTTCCCTACGACCAAAAATCTGTTGTATCCACACGGAAGCAAGGAAGCCTCATCGCTCATCAACGCAAGGTTATCGGAAGTAATGATTTCAAACATTCTTTCACAAAAGAGCCTACATTGGACAAAATCAAATTCACGTAGCTCTTGAACACTCATCTTTTTTTATATGGCCCATAGTGTAGTACGAAGATTTAGTGTTGGAGCACGACGCCTAGAGGAGCGACGAGGACTCAGAAGAACTGTTATTCTTACATTCTTGAATGCGTACTGTCTTTCTTCAAGTTCTGTGAAACGCTCAGTAATACCCCCATATCATCTGTATTACACTCTGGTCGAAACAAAGACGTTGCACAATACTAATAGAATCC
Source organism: Schistocerca americana (assembly GCF_021461395.2). Classification (NCBI taxonomy): domain Eukaryota; kingdom Metazoa; phylum Arthropoda; class Insecta; order Orthoptera; family Acrididae; genus Schistocerca; species Schistocerca americana. The sequence continues at coordinate 370,004,761 of NC_060130.1, forward strand.
TTAGTTTTGAATTATTGTTCGAAAAGAAATACACAATGCTCTATGTTCCCATAGGTCAAGATTATTAAAACTGCACGGCCTGAAATTGTCTCAACCGATGGAGGAAAAATCATCTTTCAGTCTCTTCTGAAGTACTACCTGCGTTAGAAACACGTGATCCTTTTTTCTGCGACAAATTCCTGGCTGTTAAACAAAATAAATTAATTAATGAATAAAATGAGTGTCTTACAGATTAGAAATAATTAGATTCGTCACACTCGAAAAACAAGTATGAGCATTTCCGTTTGCCATCGACATCGAACGGATATGCAAAGTTGTTTACAATAGCAAATACTGAATAATGTCGGCAAAATCTGTATCACCTGTAACCGAGAAGACTGCACTGGTTCTCCCGAAATCGTCCTTAGCATACTCTCTGATTTTAAACTTTTGTACAGCGTCTCTTCACGCATGGCTGCTAAAGGTGTTGCAGCAAAAATAACAATTTTCCAATGCGAAACATCTGGCGTTATCCCCACGGCTAGTTAAACATTAACGAGCACAACATAGCATCGCATATACGTCTGATATGTTTTATAGGTCCTCCCCGTCTGGTGACGTTGTTGGTAATCTAAACTATCATTTTTTATAGAGAAACATTCTCCGGTTACATTTGTAGTAAAGTACACAATTAGTGCTACTTCACACAGCGAGGCGCAACTGGCTCTGAACGTAAACAGATGCAGTGTAAGCACGAAAATAATTTTCCTTTCTCAGTTCACTTTTCTTTCTTTTTATTCTTTCACTTTGGCTTCTCCTCTTATTTTCAGTTCAAGTGTCCAGAAACGACAAGTTTCTCGGAAGAAAACCAAGGATGAAGCAATGTACAACTAGGAGAAATCTCTGTATTATTCAAGCACACAATCGGCGATGACATTCCAGAGTCAGTGTAATCAGTCAGTACTTTTAGTGAATTTTCAAGGCATACATATGACGATACCTGAAGAGAATTTTGAAGTGGGGATTGTCTGACTACGGTTCATCGGGAGGCTTCTAGAAAGGTGTTCTGTGACTAGATATTTTATATCACATGAAGAACTTCATGCACAGTTTCGCGACACATATCAAAATCAAAAGCAAAATATGGGTATTAAAACGAACTATCTTGTACAGAATGGCTATGAGGGAATTTTCAGAGTATTTATGATGGTGCAAAAGGCAGACGGAACTTGAGAAGCGCGAATGGATCACAATACTTGCAACTGCGATAGGAAAGGAAAAAAAGTGCGACCTCACGATTGTGGAAATCTAGTGTTGTCAAACAAACAGCAGAGCATGCATCTGTGGAGGTAATGGAAAATGTTCAACAGGCAAGGAAACCCTGTAGGGAGCGCGGCTAGCGATAATAAATATACTCTGTGCAAAAGTATCCGGACACCCCCAAAACATACGTTTTTCATATTACGTGCATTGTGCTGCCACATACTGCCAGGTACTCCAGATCAGCGACATCAGTAATCACCATCGTGAGAGAGGAAAATGGGGCGCTCCGCGGAAGTCACGGACTTCGAAAGTGGTCAGGTGACTGGGTGTCACTTGTGTCATACGTCTGAACGCGAGATTTCCACACTCCTAAACATCCCTAGATCCTCTGTTTCCGATGTGATAGTGAAGTGGAAACGTGAAGGGACACGTACAGCACAAAAGCGTACAGGCCGACCTCGTCTGTTAACTAGCAGAGACCGCCGACAGTTAAAGAGGGTCGTAATGTGTAGCAGGCAGACATCTATCCAGACCATCACACAGGAATTACAAATCGCATCAGGATCCACTGCAAGTACTATGACAGTTAGGCGGGAGGTGAGAAAACTTAGATTTAATGGTCGAGGGCTTCTCATTAGCCACACATCACGCCGATAAATGCCGAACGACGCCTCGCTTGGCGTAAGGAGCGTAAAAACAGTGGAAAATCTTTGTGTGGAATGACAAACCACGGTGCAAAAAAATGTTCAAATGTGTGTGAAATCTAATGGGACTTAACTGCTAAGGTCATCAGTCCCTAAGCTTACACACTACTTAAGCTAAATTATCTTAAGGACAAACACACACACACACACACACACACACACACACATGCCCGAGGAAGGACTCTAACCTCCGCCGGGACCAGCCGCATAGAATCACGGTGCACAATGTGGCGATCCGATGGCAGTGTGTGGGTATGGCGAATGCCCGGTGAACGTCATCTGCCAACGTGTGGTGCCAACAGTAAAACTCGAAGGCGGTGGTGTTACGGTGTGGTCGTGTTTTTCTTGGAGGGGGCTTGCACCATTGGTTGTTTTGCGTGGCACTATCACAGCACAGACCTACATTGATGTTTTAAGCACCTTCTTGCTTCCCACTGTTGATGGCGATTGCATCTTTCAACACGATCGAGCAACTGTTCATAATGCACGGCCTGAAGCAGAGTGGTTACACGACAATAATATCCCTGTAAAGGACTGGCCTGCACAGCGTCCTGACCTGAATCCTGTAGAACACCTTTGGGATGTTTTGAAACGTCGACTTCGTCCCAGGCCTCGTCGACCGACATCGATACCTCTCCTCAGTGCAACACTCCGTGAGGAATGGGCTGCCATTCCCCAAGAAACCTTCCTGTACCTGATAGAATGTATGCCTGCGACAGTGGAACCCGTCACCAAGGCTAAGGGTGGGCCAACACCATACTGAATTCCACCATTACCGATGGAGGGCGCCACGAACTCTTAAGCCATTTTCAGCCAGGGGTCCGGATACCTTTGATCACATAGCGTAGATCGGCTACTGCTACATTAAATTTTATCGACCCTAATAGAGTTTCGGACATTCACGCGCCGCTCCTTTAGATACATTTCACAGCATAAAATTACCTTACGATATACTCGAAACCATTGAAAATTTAAGACCGTGTTTGAGGTAGGTTCAAAATAACGTGTAATTCTGAACCTCAACTGATGTAGTGAGAACATAGTACTGGAATGTGACAATTACAGTGTATGTGGAATCTTCATCTGGGTTAGTACAAGCAATACAAGAACACTTGCTTGTATTATTGTAGAAACGTATTGCACCAAGATGGGGTGAGGATATGTTTTCGCGGTGTAGTGTGTGTTCGCATCGACGAAAATTGCGGCCAACTCTGTTCCGGAGACGTTGCATAGTGAGGAATAAAAAACATGGATGGGACACTCTCGGAAAATTTGTGACACATTGAACAGCAAACACTGCGATTTCTTGCAGACTAGCAAGACGAGTCACCACAGGTATTGGAATTTGCATCTACAAAATACCTGTCCATTGCATCCGAAGTTCCGGAAATACTTACTTCGGAAGTCGAACATACTGTCGATACCCTGAGAAAATGTGTTGTTCCAGGTTATGATGAGTCGTCTGTTGATATGCTGAAATTTCCTACGCAGGAAACTTACGAGTTCTTGTCAAAAATCTTTACTTTGTCTACTGACCGTACAGCTGCCCCAGCTCCATGGACTAAAGCAATAATACTGTCCCGCAAAAAGGAGCAGTCACGACATAAAATACTACCACCCCATTAACCTAATTTGCGTTTTGTACAAAGATTTTACAAGAATGTTGTTAAATCGTATATCCCATTCTTGATGCAGCTCAACTCATTACGAAGGTTGGATACCGCAGCTGTTTCAGCACATTAGACCGTAACCTAAATCTCTGGAAAGTAATAAGCAAAGTAAACGAATCCCGAATGCCTCTACGTGCACCTTTTGTAGATTTCGCAACGGCTTTTGATTTTAATATTTGTGGAAAATTCCGTCGGTACTTGGAGGAACATGTTAATAACTTGAATACATAGTATTAATGTTCCACAATAATGTGGAATACTAATACTGTGTATTCAAGTTATTAATAGGCCTTTCATTCAGTTAGCCATCCTACTGCCTTGCAAGCTTCAGCTGAGCAAGGTTAGACGTGGAATATATTAAAATCCTGTATCTTATATACGAGACTTCTACAGTTTTTGTTAATGTCAGCAAACCAACTCAAGAGTTTCCAATTCACAGAAGAGCGAAACAAATCAATGATATCTCTCTCGAAGTTTTCTCTGCCGTCCTGGAAATGGCAATGTCAAAATTGAACTGGGAAGAAAGAGGAATTAGAACCAACGGGGAGAGAGTTAGTCTGATGTTTGCAGTTGACAGTGTGCTTTTGGCATATGATTCTGAAGAACTACAGGCGTTGGTATCGGATCTCGCCTCGGAATGTCAGGCAGTGGAACTGAATATAAACCTTTCCACGACAAAAGTTATGTCTAATAAATGGAGCACGGAAGGAAACGTTCATCTCAAAAACATACTACAGGACACTGTTAGCAAATACGTCTATCTTGGCCAGCTTGTAAATATGACTTGAGACACTAGATCGGAAATGTTTCGACGCATAAAGTTAGGCTGGCAAGCAGCTCGAAGACATTCAACTATCTTCAGGTAAAACTTGGCAGTAAAACTGAAAAAAAATATTTTTTATCAGTGTGTGCTCCCCGTGTTGACTTGGGACTGTGAGCTCTGGACACTCGATGCACATACAAGATGTAAACTTAGAACTGCACAGCGAGGCATGGACAGATCTATGTTGAGATTTACAACGAAAGACACAAAAAAGCAGAAGACATCAGCTCAACTGACAAAGTAAAAGATGTCCGGGAGAGAGCAGCCACTATGAAATGGCAATGAGCCGGCCATGGTGCCAGACGAAATGATGGCCTATGGACTTAGGCGGTGCTGGAACGGAGTCCAAGTGTCACAGACAGACCAGGAAGAAGACCGCCAGACCGATGGGACTAACAGCTGCTGGAGCTACTCGCTGAATATCGCCCAAGACCCTTTGCTCCTGGAAGAAGTTTGCAGATACACCTGAACTCAGTACCTGGAGAGGCAATATCTTTTAATGGTAGAAATGGCTGCTAATGATCTGTTGCCATACATGTGACATGTTCGTTCTTGCACTGTGACGATACTGTTCCCACTTAAGTTCCCTGCCCTTTTCTTCCCTGTTCTGCGTCCGTCCATAGTGGTGAATTCCTGTCGAACCACGTCCGCCATATTCTGTATATGTCCATACACTATTTTGATGTCCAGTACTGATGTTAAAAAGAACAAGCATATGACTGTTAAGGAACAATTTCCAATCAAAGTTCATGTGTACCAGGATAGGCTTACGATCCACAGAACGCATACGGTAGCGTCCAACAGTTTTTCTCCGTGCGCAGTTACGCAATGGATCAGCCCTTTGAACACAATCCCGAGGAAGACGAGACATCGTAAATGTAACGAGCGTTTGTGATTTGGGGGCAGCGCGCTGCGCAGCTCTGCAGATACCGAGAGCTGGAGTCGGCCGCAAAGGAAATGTAAACGCCGCTGCTGTGATTTGTGAGGAAGCATCTCCTTCCATACGACTCGGTCTTTACGGCCCTCGCGTAAAAAGCATGGGCGTGTTGGCCACTAAAAGGCGGCCGCGGCGCGGCGCGCTCGCCGCCAACTAAAACGTCTATAAAATAATCCCGCCCACCTGTTGGGTCGCCCACACACAACCCGCCCTGCCCCGCCCCACCAGCACGTTCCAAAAAAGAACAACAACCAAAACCGAAAAAAAAGCACACCACTGTCGTCAAGTGCTTCTACGTATTCCAGCCGCAATGCACGCGCGCTTTGCGTCTCGGCAGAATAATACGTGTCGCGCGCAAGCCATCATACCGTGCCGGTAAACACAACTGCACCAAAAACGGTGTTTCAACACGCTAGTAAACTCGTACACATCTTCTCTCACCAGTCAATTATCTATGAAAAAATAGTTGATCTGCGTTCTTGTGAACCTGCGGCGCCGGTTTTTTACGGTAATCGCTGAAGTTAGTCTGTTGTAGATTATGGAACATGTTTCATGTTCACGATTATGACGACGACGAAGGAAGAAAATCGCCTCCACCAAAAACAACGTCGATTCTACAAACAGAGTCCTTGTGAAACTCGGCTCGCTCCGTTTGTTCACGATATCCCGAGTACCGTACACATCGGCGCCCAGACTAATGCTGTATTCCTTGACTTCAGGGAGGTACGCGATACAATTCCTCAGCGTCACTTACTGAACAAAATACCGAGTACCGTTCCAAATTTGTGATTGGATTCATGACTTCCTCCCTGCATATCGAACTCAACACATCGCTCTTAACGAAACAAAACAGTCAGATGTAAAGACAATCTCATACGTACACCGGAGGAGTATGATAGGAACTTTATTGTAAGACAATTAGCTAGTGGATAACGTTGTAAGGTCCATGATGCTATTCGTGAACGATTCCGTTACTCATAGGGAAGTTCGGACGCCAGAAGACTGTAGCGAAGGGCAGCAAGACCAGAAACGGATCGTTGATCGGAATAGGGACAGACAATTGGCTATGAACGTAAACAAATGTAAATACTGTTCGCTAACACTATTGCAGACAACTGGACACAGAACTGCTGCAAAAACCCAATAATAACTGACCACAAGGATCTAAAGTGGAATGAGCGCATAAAATAAGTTGTGGGAGAAGCACAGGCCAGGCTGAGATTGACTGGGAGAGTTTTACTTACTTATTTACTTACTTACTTATGCTGGACACACAAAACTCCTTGGCCTCACTCAGTCCAGCCTTCGACACCTTCCTGTCAGCTGTATCTTCATCTCCCTGACCCAGTATGTCTCCCGTGGCATTATCCTTCCATCTCGTTCGCGGCTGTCCCAGTGGTCTCCATCCTTTGGCTTCTCCATCCATTACTGCCTTTATTACCCTGTTCTCCTCTCTCCTCCTCACACATCCGTCCCAAGTGGTTCAAGTGGCTCTGAGCACTATGGGACTTAACATCTGTGGTCATCAGTCCCCTAGAAGTTAGAACTACTTAAACCTAACTTACCTAAGGACATCACACACATCCATGCCCGAGGCAGGATTCGAACCTGCGACCGTAGCGGTCACGCGGTTCCAAACTGAAGCGCCTAGAACCGCACGGCCACAGCGGCCGGCTATCCGTCCCACCTGCGTCTTTTAGTTTTCACCCTCGCTACGATGTCAGGTAGTGTGTACAATTGTCTGAGTTCTCTGTTTTTTCCCTATTATCCTCTACTAATTTTCTTTTATTGGTCCATATACTTTTCTCAGTACTCTATTCTCAAAAGAGATGAGTTTTTTCTCTCTCTTTTTTTGTCACGGTCCGTGTCTCACTTGCGTAGCACAGCAGCACACTATTGGTTTGATGATGGTCTGATATATTTTTGCCTGCATGGATACTCCTAGACATCTTCCCCCGCCTCGAATTCTCGTTATGATCTCTTGTTCTTTAAGGTTTTGTTGGTTGATGTTCACACCGATGTACGTGAATTTGTCTGTCTTCTGTATTGTTAGGTTCCTGATTGTTAAATGGTTTGGTCCTAACTGAGATTTTCTTCCTATTACCATGAACTTTGTTTTACTTTCATTTATACTTAGACCTAATTTCTTAGCTTCTCCCAATAGCACAGTTCCCATTTTCTCCAGGTTTTCCATGCACTTTCCTATCACGGCAATATCATCCACGAAAGCCACAACATTTATCTTTTTCCCTGTGGTAACTCCCGCACATTCTTGAGGTACTCTCTTCAGGGCGCTGTTGAGTGCCAAATTGAACATGATTGGTGATATACTATCTCCCTGTTTCAGTCCTGTTTTTACCTCCAATGTTTCTGAAAACTCCCCCTGTACTTTCACTCTACACATTTTAGTTAGTTTTATCAGCTTGTCGAGTATCCCACGCTCTGCCATTATCCTCCACATCTCCTCTCTCACTATGATGACATATGCTTTGTTGAAGTATATAAAAATACAGAAAATGTCCTGATTCCGCTCCCAGTTCTTATCTAGTATTTGTCTTAGCGAGAATGTTTGGTCGGTTGTTGATTTGCCCTTTTGAACCCCGCTTATTCTGTGTCCAATATTTCTTCAATTTATGGGTTGAGCCAGATCAGTATAATTCTTAATGTTATTTTATAGCACGTGCATAGTACAGATATGTATCTATAGTTCTGTGTCAACATTTTGTCTCACTTCTTGTATACAGGATATACAGTAGCAGTTTTCCATTCCTCCGGCATCACTTCTTCCCTCCACACCTCTGTTATCAATTCAGCAACCGCTTCTTTGATGAGCTCTGCTGATGTTAAGTCTATGTCTGGGGCCTTCCCATTTTTCACTCTTTTTATTGCCTCCTTCACCTCCATCAGAATTGGTTCTGTTGCATCCCGCCTGGGAGGCGGCGCGTGGGTAAAGAACAGGAAAAAGTACTAATCTCTCGGTACTGCAAATACGGCTTAAGCACCTTTACTAGTCGATAAACATATGCAAACATATTACATAACTTGCAAGGTGGTGCGAAGTTGAAGCGAAGTGTCCTGGCTGTCTGCACCTGATGAAATGCGCTAAAGCAGTCGCGGAGCTCGTAGACCTCGACAGAAACGGCTACATTGCGCTGTCGTCGGTGTCTCTCGTAGTGCCAACCTAGCAGAGAGGACCTACGTTGTGGCATCGTAGCTATCGATACCACATGTTCTTCGACTAATGATTGTCCGTTCTGATTTTTTCTGCCCCCGCGCGGCTCCCCTCGTCGGAGGTTCGAGTCCTCCCTCGGGCATGGGTGTTTGTGTCGTCCTTAGCGTAAGTTAGTTTAAGTTAGATTAAGTAGTGTGTAAGCTTAGGGACCGATGACATCAGCAGTTTGGTCCCATAAGATCTTATCACAAATTTCCAATTTTTTTTCTGCCTTCTTTTCGTTCTCATAGGTCTCTACAGGCTTGTTCTTCAGTTCTTTGAAGTATCTTCTCCAGTTCTCTAGATTCCCTTCATTTATGATCATCAGTTTTTAATTTTCATTCGTCATTATCACACTCCGAGCTCTATACTCCTTTCTATAGCTTCTCATTATCCTGTAAAACTGTTTAATATTGTTCTGGCTATAGTCCTCCCTCGGCCTTCTCGATCTGTTTATTTATGAATGATCTTTTCTCTCGCCTGGTTCTTCTCATCATTTCTCTCGTGGCTATTCTGTACTTTATTTCGTTTTCATATTTGTTATTGCTCATCACTGTCTGTCTCGCTGGCTTCCTGTCCTGAACTGCTTTTCCACAAGTTTTATTGTAAAATGGTTGATACTGCTATTATTGTTATCTCGTAGTAGTTCCTGTGCTGTCTCTTTTATAACTATTTTTATCTTGTTCCATTTTATATTGATATCTTCTCCTTCTTTCCTATTGTTTTAGTTCTCTAATTCTGTGAATCTGTTTCTGAGCTGTTTATTCATGTCTTCTTCTTTTAGCCTATTCACATCTACTCTTTGGATTCTTTCGCCACTGTTGCTCTGCGTTGCTTTGGTGATTACTGTTACGTCTTTATTAGCACAATAGAATAGTCTGATCCTACCTCGGCCCCTCTCATTGTCCTGTTACAGTCTTTTTATGTTTTTTTGTCTCTCAAAACATGGTCTATCTAAGTACTGTTCATCAGTCTGGGACCCTCATGAGGTTGGATTAAAAGAAGAGATAGAAAATATACAATGAAGAGCGGCGTGTTTCCTCACGGGATCGCTGAGTCGGCGCGAGAGCGATCTACATCTGCGTCTATATCTATACTCTGAAACCGCCGTGAAGTACATGGCAAAGTATATGTCCCATTGTACAAGTTATTTTTTTTTCCGTTCCACTCACGTTTGGAGCGCGGGAAAAATTATTGTTTCAGTGTCTCTGTACGTGCTGTAATTATTCTAATCTTGACTGTACGATCCCGATGTGAGCGATACGAAGGAAGTTACAGTGTATTCCTAGCGTCATCATTTAAAACCGGTTCTTGAAACTGTGTTAATAGACATAGTTTACACCTGTCTTGAAGAGTCTGCAGTTCAGTTTCTTCAGTATCTCGGTGATAATCTCCCATGAAACAAACCTGTTACATTCGTGCTGCTCTTCTCTGTATACGACCTGTTAGTGGTATTTGGTACGGGTCCCACACACTTTAGCAGTATTCTAGAACGGGTCTCACGAGTGATTTGTAAGCAACCTCCTTTGTAGAATTATTGCATTTCCCCAGTATTCTAACAATAAACTGAAGTATAGCCCCTCTTCACCCACGACTGAGCCAATGTGTTCGTTAAATTTCACATCCCAAAAAAGTGTTATATCCGCGAATTTGTATGAGTTGGTCGATTCCAACAGTGACTCACTGATATTATAATCATAGAATACTACGTTTTCTCACTTTGTGAAATGCACAGTTTTACATTTTTGGACATTTAAAGCGCGTTGCCAATCTTTGCACAACTTTGAAATCTCATCAAGATCTGATTGAATATTTATGCATCTTCTTTCAGGCAGTACTTCATTATAAATAACTGCATCATCTGCAAAAAGTCTGAGGTTACTATTAATATTGTCCGCAAGGTCATTAATATCCAACATCAACAGCAAGGGCCCCAATACACTTCACTAGGGCACACCCGAAGTTACTTCTAGATCTAACAATGACTCTCTTTGAAGATAACAAGCTGCGTCCTCCTTGCCAAAAAGTCCTCAATCCAGTCATAAATTTCACTTGATACCCCATATGGTCGTACTTTTGACAATAATCGTAGAAGCGGTACTGAGTCAAATGCTTATCGGAAATCAAGAAATACTGCATCTGCCTGACTGCCCTGATCCAACGCTTTCAGTATGTCATATGCAGAAAGAGTCATTTGGGTTTTACATGACCGATGTCTTCGGAATTCATGCTGGATGGCATGGAGGAGGTCATTCTGTTCGAAATGCCTCATTACGTTTGAGCTCAGAATATGTTCTTAGATTCCACAATGAGTCGACGTCAACGATATTGGACCATAATTTTTTAGATCATTTCTGCTACTGTTCTTGTAGACGGATGTGACCTGTTCTTTCTTCCAAGATCTGGACACGGTTTTTTGTTCCAGGAATCTACGACAGACTATAGTTAGAAGACGGACTAATTCAGCCGCAAATTCAGTATAGAATCTGATAGTGATTCCATCGGGCCCTGGAGATTTTTTCAATTTTAACGATCTCAGCTGTTTCTCAACACCACTGGAACTAATATTTATATCACTCATCCTTTCAGTGGTACGTGCGTTGAGCAGTTCAACCGGATTGCAAATGACAGCAGTACGCTGGTTAGCCAGCGGATTCTGGCAGCGAACAAATGTTGATCAACATTTTTTCAAAGACAGAACCATGCAGTTGTTATCAACACACAGTGCGCCAACGTTTTGAGTTAAAATCTCGATTACATCATTTTCAATTTATGTAATAGAGTGCACTGTAGTTGGTATTGGTATTTGACCGCTGCAGTTTATGTGCTGGATGTCTGCCAGTAGATTTCACTATCACCTAGTACGTAATTTTACGTACAGGATTACACACTTAACAGACACTGAAGATGTTCTCACGATAGTCAACTATACTGTGCATGTGCGCGAGACGGAAACATACGAAAACGGGAACACAGAAGAGACAGAAGCACCTGTCGTTTGAAAGACAGACAAGACTTACTGTTATTGCAAAAAGCTTTGTGTAAGGTTCTTCCGAAAGGAAAGTGAGAGACGTAGGGCTCTGATTTACGTTTGGTACGCATCACAGGCTAACATCAGCCATTAGACCGGAACGGAAATCACAGAAAGTGTAAATACTTGGGCCAAATCTGGGTCGAAGCTGCCGGCGAGCTATCAGTAGTTTAGCGTTCCTTGCTCGATAAGAAATAAAGCTGTACGCAACCCGAAGATCGGTTTGAGTACTACAGTAATTTACTAAGCATGGTCCTATTGGATGCGTAAAGTCCTTGACTTGAAAGACCATTAAACTGCCTTACAGTTAAAGGGGTCTCGAATAGCGTTACACTGTTTGCATTTAGCACTCGCTGCCAGAGAAGAAAGAAATAATCAGTGACACTAAATGTCCTACGACAAAAAATGGTTCAAATGGCTCTGAGCACTATGGGACTTAGCATCTGAGGTCATCAGTCCCCTAGAACGTAGAACTACTTAAACCTAACTAACCTAAGGACATCACAGACATCCATGCCCGAGGCAGGATTCGAACCTGCGACCGTAGCGGTCGCGCGGTTCCAGACTGAAGCGCCTAGAACCGCTCGGCCACACCGGCCGATCAGATCGAGTATTTAAGTTCGGAGCCTTGTATTGATAGACTGGTACTTACCTATACCGTGAACGGCATGACATCAGGAAATTAATCAACGTCGAAAACTGTTATTCTTGCAGTTCCAGGAAATCACGCAATTTAAGAACTTTGTTTAGGATATAAAGCTGCGTATATTTGATATGGATAGGAAAATTAAAGAGTGCACTCTGTATATCTGTGGATGTTGAGTACATAAATACCTGGTATTCAAATAAATATTCTAAAGAAAGTTCCTTTGAAATTTTGAAAAAGAATTTTACGCATATTACACCAACGACGGCAATTATTATGGACTTGAGACGTACCACATGTCTGAAATCACTGTCTCTAACCCAAATCATTTTTTTTTCTTGCAAAATGTTGTAGATAAACATCTGTATGGTGCGAAAAGTGGCAATTGAGCCTGAATAAAGAAAAGTGTAAAGTTATTCACATGATTACTAAAAGAAATCCGCTAAATTTCGATTACGCGATAAGTCACACAAATCTGAAGGCAGTAAATTCAACTAAATACTTAGGTATTACAAGTAACCTAAATTGGAACGATCACATAGATAATGTTGTGGGTACAGCAAACTAAAGACTGCGATTCATTGGTAGAGAACTTAGGTGCAACAGGTCTACTAAAGAAACTGCTTACACCACGCTTGTCCGCCCTATTCTGGAGTATTGCTGTGCGGTGTGGGATACGCATCAGATGGGACTGATAGATAACATCGAAAAAGTTCAAAGAAGGACGGCTCGTTTTGTACTATCGCGAAATAGGGGAGATAGTGCCACAGATATGATACGTGAATTGGAATGGCAATCATTAAAACAGAGGCGTTTTTCGTTGCGACGGGATCTCCTCATGAAATTTCTATCACCAATTTTCTCCTCCGATTGCGAAAACATTCTGTTGGCACCCACCTACATAGGGAGAAATGATCATCACGATAAAATAAGAGAAATCAGAACTCGCACAGAAAAATTTAAGTGCTCGTTTTTCCCGCGCACCGTTCGAGAGTGGAACGGTAGAGAGACAGCTTGAAGGTGGTTCATTGAACCCCCTGCCAGGCACTTTATTTTGAATAGCAGATAATCACGTAGATGTAGATGTTCTGTAAAGAGTCCGTTATTTTTCTTGTTAACGCATGAACCAGGTGGCTCCGAACACTTATTTCTTGTCTTGTCGTCCAAGGATTCATTTTGACATCACCTAGCTGTGTGCGTGGGGTATTGGGAAAGTGAGCCAGATATGGTAACTACACGGGATTTGCCTACATCGTATACCATTACAAGGATGATAAGGGAAACCCGTTCCTCGTCAAGTACTGTAACTAGAAACGTACTGCAACTCGATGATGAGAGCTATGTGCTATTTTCTGAGGGACTGAGAAGAAAAGGAAGGAAAATAAGAGTTTAACGTCCCGTCGACGGCACAGTTATTACAGACGAAGCACAAGCTCGGATTACGAAAGGATGGGGAAGGAATCGGCCGTGCCTTTTCAAAAGATTTTTTTTATTTTTATGACATAGAGGATGGGGAAGTAAAGGAAAAGGATGATTGGGGAACTCGTGACTTCCAGCCGCACAGGCCATTGTGGTAATGCAATGGCGGCAGTTGCTTATAGCGCGCTGCAATGCAGCGTCCCTCGTCCATTAACCCCTACTCTCAAATTACTGATTTTCATAGGATTTCGGACGGTACTAGTACATTCGCATTTAAACAAACGTCAAAGAGCCGTCGCGCTGTTACAGAAATGTATCTGTCTGAGTCGTGTCTGTTCTGTCCAACATGTCCAACAGAAAAGACCCCACTCACATATATACATTTCTTTTCAAAAGAAACATCCCGCCATTTGCCTCGAGCTACTTAGAGAAAACACGGAAAACCTAAATTTGGAGGGCTGGATTGAGATTTGAACCGTCGTCCTCCAGAACGAGGGGGATTGAGAGTAGGTGATAAATCTCATGTTTGATATGCAAAGACCAACCTTCCATTCATCTTCAAACGATAGAGTTCTTGTGTAAAGTGGGGAACCAATGATGGAATATGTGGAGTATGATAAAGTACTGAACAGGCAAAGTCATTGCTAGGGGAGCCATTGTCTTCGGCTGGTGTAGGAGAGCTAAAATGAATCTACGACACAATAAGAAAATAACATTATCTGAACGTTCTAAATAATGTCTACACATAGGTGCGGAGAAACATTTCATGTTTTTGAGGAGGAGGAGGAGGAGGAGGAGGAGGGGGGGGGGGGGGCGAGAGCAAGTGCAGCAGGTTGGTATGTGATGAAACTGGGACGTTGTCGAGACACCGAACAAGCAGTCGGTGTCACAAGCGGAGCGCAGAATGGACAAAGCGCGCTACTTCTGCGAACTTGATCTCGACCAGATCGTAGGTACTTGTTATGTGGAGTGCTTCACCTCTGAGATCGTGCAGACACTGAACTTTTCGCGTGCCACTCTTTCATGGGCGTGCCATGAATAGCTTGACTTGTCGAAAACTGCTGCCACTGCCAGCTACCATGAACAACAACGTGTTGATGACACAGCCCGACGTCAACTATCGAGGATTTTAACAGCTGTTACACGGGTCAGAAAGCAGCAAAGCACTCATCAAGGGAATGCTGGCTAACATCAGCCCTTTTATTCCTTTTCATTGTTTCTCGGGTTCCGTCGGATCAAATGAACCAAAGCTACTTGCTCAAGGACTGCATAATTAATAGAGACTGACGATGAAAATTTAGAATTGATCAACAGAAACAAATAATTAAAAATGAAAATATTTGCGATAGTACACACAAATATACAGCGTATACAAATACTATCTCCACAAAATTTTAGTGTGTTTAGAGGAAGTAGAAAGAAACACTTTTTTATCTGAAAAATGACACAGGTGCATCGTTTTCCCATTAGGGGTCCATGAAAGTTTTGACACTGTTGATGTTCAGAAATGGTGATCCAGGTGCCGTGTGATGAATATTGTGTTAACGATCTGTTAATTTTCCGTCGTCTGGTCTCTGGAATCCTGTTTCACGAAGAAGGCCATCAAGTCAGCAATGTGACATGGTTTGGGTACCTTCTCCGTGGAAGTCGTTTTGCATACAGCCACCTTGTTGCTCGACTGTTGCATCCTGCCCCCCAGAAAAGAGATGTATGTCAGCTAACTCGTTTAGAGTGTAACCAGCTATCAAGAACAGTAAACATTAGTAGAAACCTTCATGTAAATAGAACATAACGTAAACAATAATGACGTGTTTATGCAGAGACGTGGACACTGCCAGCCGTAATGGAAATGGAAATGCCGTGTGGCTAGGGCCTCCCGTCGGGAACACCGTTCACCTGGTGCAAGTCTTTCGAGTTAACGCCGCTTCGGTGACTTGCGTGTCGATGGGGATGAAATGATGATGATGATAAGGACAACACAACACCCAGTCCCTGAGCGGAGAAAATCTCCGACCCAGCCGGGAATCGAACCCGGGCCGTTAGATATGACACTGGGTCGCGCTGACCACTCAGCTACCAGGGACGGACGCCAGCAGTAATGAAGACTTACCCTTCCTAGCAGTAAGATGTAATCGTGTTGCAAATCAGATTCCACTGTCAACAAGTCGCATACGAAGCAGTCAAAACAACTGAACTATGGCCTAATGGATGTCCAGCAGCGAAACTTTCAAAGATCTCCGGGAAAACTGTGTACCTGTGACATTTGTGTCATATAACAAAATTGTTTCTTTTTATCTTTTCTAATTTGTATACGTCGTTTTTTTTACACCCTGTATGTAATGAACAGGAATGCGCTCAAGACTACTGTGGTTATTCACTCGGACGTCTTAGTCCTCTTCGAAGACTATTACAAAGAGAACCTACAGAACAGTAATCACATTTCCATTTTAGCTATTTATATTTGTTTTGTTTGTATTTTGTTCATTCATTTTATTTTTTGATGAAATAGTAGACGAGGATGAAGAATGATTCACTTGAAAACACAAATTAATTAAATCCTTAAAACGAATATCTTCTTTTTCCCTTCTTTTTCTTAGCCTTATCCCATACCTACACGGGTTCGGTATGTTAACCTGAATTAGGAAATGTTGGTGTTAGATGGTACCTGGATGCCCGAGGACGCAATTTGCCTGTGCCTAGTTTTACCCAGGTGTATGGAAATCTGCCTAAAAATCACATCCAGGCTCGTGAGCACACCAGCCCTCGTCGTTAATCCGCTGGGCGGATTGCATCCGGGGCCGGGGCCGACGCCTCCCCATATTCCACGAGCAGCGCGATAACGCGCGCGGCTATCCAGACAGGCTCCTTAAAACGAATATAAGAATAAAGTAAAAACGTGAATCTGAGACTACAATAATCTTAAGTGTTTCTATTTTACCTTGGTGAGAACTGATTACCGTAGAATGTAGCTTTCTATTGACGTTCTGCCAACATGAGTGAGGAAAGTATTCAGACGTGGACGTATCGATGAAACTACTTTAGCGTTCGTCTGAGAGACAGGCTAGATCTCTGTCATCCGGTTACGAGGTCTACCCTGCGGTGTCCACTATCAATGACTCCTCCGGCGGCCGGTATGATACGCCAGCGGGCAGTCGCGTGGGCTTGCCCGCTGACGTCAAGCGAGGGATAAAACCTGGCCACTGAGCGGCTACAACACACTTCGAATCGTGCTGTGCTAACATCTGTACCTCACTTACACGATACTTTCGTGACCCGACTGTTTACTGGATTTCATGTGGACTACGTTTAGGATTGCTGTTCTACAGTTTATTGAAGAGTATGCTTTACTATGGACTGTCTGGAATGTTTTCTTGGTGTGTTCAACAATTTACCACGGCCCATTGCGGACTGGAATTGTGAAATATTAAATCATTACAATGTATCCATATTTTCTGTGTAATAAGAGTGTGTTGCACTGTAGTGGGTGTCATATTGGCGACGAGGTGTGTTACAACACATGTTCAATGATCCTGTATTCACAATTCAGTTTGTGCTACAGCAGCTCAAAGTCAGAACGGTACCCATGACAACCATCCGTGCCATTTCGTCCAGAAGATGAAGAGTAGGACTCATACTACTGACACCTGCATGTACACTTTTAGCGAGTAGCATAACTGACATTGCTAAACAGGGTGGTTTCCTGCTATCTCCCAACCCCAAATACTGTGTCTTCTACAAAAACTACGTCCTCTCGAGAAATATGAATCTTTATAATTTGTCTCAAATGCAAACTTTGCTCTCCACGCATTATGAGCAGCCAACGCGTGTTGTGGCAGCGAGGTCCGCATTTTTCGTTTTCCCACGAAGTCTCATGAACTGCATGTTGCATGGACTGCTGATCTCAAAGGGCTCTACCTAAGTGTGGATTTCTGCGTGAAAATCGAAACTGTAAATAATGCTATGCTGAATCGTTAGGGCTTGATGTAACAATTACCTATGTACACGATAAACAATTTCGTGCACAGGCACTTAAATTAAGAAATTATTCTGTTGAGGAAGTGTTGTAAACAGCAAAACCTTTTGAAATGTCAGATGCAGCTCAGTAGCAGTTTGAGAAAAGCAGCGTATGTTCTGAAAATAGCTTAAAATATCTAATGCGGCACAGGATAATCTCGATGAAAGTGAGGCAGATTCGGCAAAAAAGCGTTTCCATTCACATCATAGTAAGCGTGATCAGAACTCATCAAGTTCATATCCATCATCCGAGTTGGGAGTCAATCCCCAACATTCATTTCGGAACACAGTGCAAATAACATATCACTGACGGTACGTGTTTGACTCATGATCTTCACGAAGTCTCTCTACTGCACATCCTATCTACTCAGTGCCCGTATAGGTAAGCGCACTATACGCAGTGCTGTCAACAAAGATATGTAATGGTAGTTCGTAAAAGCGGCACCGCACCGCGCCGCACTGACAACGCTGTAGCAGCGTAACATGTCACAACCACAGGTGGACCCTTTCGCAGAGCAACTGCGATACTTCTGCAACCGACGAACAACAACCACTTGCAATGAGCGGGTTAGGCGGCCATTATGCGGGATATGGTGATGGGTTGATGGAGGTCAGGAGGTTAACGTACCATCACCCAGTGTGGGTATGAACAGAGGTGAGATGAGGTGACGGGACAAATGGTAGACGCCTCGTGGGACGTCAGAGCAAAAGTATTGACAACGTAGACATTTATTATTCAGAGTGCAACAGTAGTCAGGTCGTCACTCCAGGAAGCCAGCAGTCGCAGGTCGCAAGCAGCATGAGCCCAGCCAGGGGATGCTGCCGTCAGCGCGCGTCAGCGTTGTCGCCATCAGTTTACGTCGGAGGCGATGCACGGGGGCTGAGGCGAAGGTCGTCCCCAGCACGTCTACTGCACTGCCTACTGGCAGCTGAACAACTTGACACGGGGCACGCTGACACTCACCAGATCAAGCTGAAGAACCGGGCAGCAAGGAGACCGCTCGCCATTACGGTGGCGGAATAGCGGCTGCCTGTCTCCAGGCTCTTAGTGTGGGATGCCAGGCCTTCTAGACCAATGGCGCCAAGTTGGCCACATCGGACTCGGCACAAACAGAAGCGCTGTGGCTAGCACCGCCCACATCCGCAGGGTGGGACGTGCAGTTTCACAGAAGCTTGTAGCTTGTGGACAGCAACATTCGTAGAGGGCTGCGCGACATAGTCTGCTGCTTGCCCACCCTTTCTCTTCAGAGCAGCTTGCTACTTTCTTCTCCTTTGTCAGCTTTCTGAATGAGCGTCTTTTTACTTCACAGTGGTGGTCAGCACAATGATGGCACCTCTGTCTACGATGTTTTGCTGCACTGGTGCTGGGCTGCCATGTCCCACCAGCCTTGTCCGAAGTTGTCGCCCGAGGGACACAGTCAGGATGTTGACCTTGCGAGCTGCGATCTGCTGATTTCCTTTTAAAGGCACAAGAGAGAGAAAGTCCGCTGATATATTTAGCAGAAGTGATATTGGAGCGGAGAGGAGAAGCTTCTAGGAAGTGAATAAGGATGCAAACATTTCCAAAATACAATTCAAGAACATTTGTTTTTTCAATAGTTCAACCTTACTTGGAGAGGTGCCTTACAGTGGCTTTATATCCAACAATGATTACACTCTACCACTCTAGCAACCACCGGTTCATGAGTACCGCCTTTTACTATCAGGGACAAGGGCTTTGCTTGCAACTCGTTCCGACGATGCTGTGAAATACTCGAATCAAGATATGAGACGAGTGCGAAACAGCACTCCTTCCTTCCCATACACAGAAGACTCTCAATTATTCCTCGTAGTGACACACACAACTAGACACTAGGAGACTAGTGTAAGGTGGCACTTGTTCCTCTGTACATTCTAACACACAGAAATACTGTAAGTCTTTGCTACTTCTAAAGACAAACTCTATAGAGCTTGTTCTTTACTAACAGGTAGAAAACTCAATGTAAGAACTGTGGCTGGGTACTTCCTCCTTCGAATGTGTACATTCTTCTCGCAGTTTACTGTAGCATCTGTGACTTTACAGTGACGGCTCCTGACGACTCAGTTGCTCTCTGGTGATGACCGCGGCTCCAACTGTGCGACTCACTGATTAACACTCTCACTGCTTAACTCATCTGCTACTGCCGAGACTTCCTCCGACTGCTGTTTATACACTGCTTTTTTCATGGTCTCGGAGGAGTTTCCCCTGGAAGTGTTACTTTCCCCCGCTTCAACTGAAGGTCTTTCTAATGGCAAAAATCTTTCCAGCAGTTTCTCGAACAGTCAAGAAACCCCCACCTCGATGAGCACTTCCTTTTTTAGGCCACGGTAGGCTGCCCGTGGCTATTTTAATTGTTTACAGCATGTTGTCGCCCCGGCAGTGATCACAACTGCAACACTGTACCACTTACACCTAGGGTGTGCTAACTCGCCAATTCTACTCCCTGTTCGCTATGTACAGCGTTCTCACCGGGGCCACGCCAGTGCCTTACTACTTAATAAAGCTTTGATTCTTTTCATAGAGTCCATGACACTTCTTAAATCAGTAACATTTGACCTCTTCTATTAACAAACCTTGATATCCATGACAGGATGGTTCAGTGCCACAGAATAGGGCGTTGCTCAACACTCTTCCTCTCCATGGCTTCTTGTGTTACCAGGGAAGGTGTCTTAATTTTTATGCGGGTTCTCCAAGTACATTATTTTGCAGCACAACACAATTAATACAATTTCATGTAGGTACCATTTACCAGATTCTACTATCAATGAGGAAACTTATGCTCAGACTGGTTCTCCATCTCTTCAGCCGAAATCATAACGGTTGCAGTCCTGCAGCAAATATTGCACACTTTTTCATGGTAAATGCACAGCAACAGCGCCGTACAAAGAAGTTAGATGTTTTATTACTTTCTTAATTATGCTATCACGTCAGGCACAAAATATTATTGAGATGAACGCTTTTTCATCATTAGGTTTTAAACCAGTAGATGACGACAACAATATGTCAACCATTCGATGATCTTAATTCAATATGCAACGAATATTCAGATCTACAGTGGTGGAATTTAGTATAAAGGCACGTGCTTATTTGTGGAATAAAAAACATGTTTACTTGCGTAGTTGGTGTTGCATGCATTTTCCCGTACAGTTTACAACAAAGCAAAACAAAATACATTCTCAATTCACCACTAGAATTAGGCCGAGTACTTGAAAATTGAAAAAAAAAAGGCGGTCTTTCGGGTAGAAAGGGGCAGACGTTGGTACAAGGGCAGGTCCGCTAGATGACGCGCACAGCAGCGAACGTCAACAGTTCGCGGCAGTTACAGTGTAGAGGTTTGACTGCTAACGTCGTATTTTAGTTATTGTGATAATTCCGCGTGGAAAGCCTCTATCGGGTGACGAGCAAGCTATTATTAAGGTGTGCAACGAAATGGAACTGTGTAATCGCCAAACTGCTCAGAAACTTGGGTATTCCAGTTTTTGATAATTTTGTCAGACTGGTTGTACAGTGTGGCAAAAATGGCAAATACGGCTGGACAGGAAAATTATCAGCATCAGATACGGGTTTGATTCTGCGTAAACTAAAAGTCAACAGCTTATGATCATCTCAAATCGTGGCTAATTTGCAGTTGTCAGTCACTTCCAGACGCCTTAAACAAATCCTGGCTAAAGACGCGAATCTGGCATTAAAGAAACAGCTCCATGAACCACCCTTAAACAAAGTGCATAA
Organism: Schistocerca americana; assembly: GCF_021461395.2. NCBI lineage: Eukaryota > Metazoa > Arthropoda > Insecta > Orthoptera > Acrididae > Schistocerca > Schistocerca americana. The sequence goes on from NC_060130.1 coordinate 370,026,206, forward strand.
GGAGTCTCGGGTGTAGTTTGCGGAAGAACATACGTCGTGGACCACTGGATGGAACAAAATAATTTTTAGTAATGAGAAGAAGTTTAATTTGGATGAGTAAGATGGTTTTCAGTATTACTGGCATGATCTCCGGACAGAAGAACACGTTCGGATGAGTTGAAACTTTGGTGGTGGTAGCGTTATGGTCTGGGCAGCATTTCGTGCTCAAGTTACGTTCAACACTGCATGGCTGCACCCCAAAATGAATTCCGATCATTATACCTGAAGACTGGAAATTGAACTTGACGATGGTAATTTACTATTCCAAAGCCATAACGTTGAGGTTCACAGGTCTGCCACGATAAAGACGTAGTTTTAAGACAAAGGAATTCCACTTTTGAGCTGGCCATCGAGAAGATCTGATTCAAATCCCACGGAGAATCTATGGGATATCCTAGCATGATGGGATATCCTAGCATGACCTATTTATCGCAATGAACGAAAGTCTAAGACTGTGGCCGAGATGAAAACTACAATTCGAATGGAGTGGACCTCAATCTCGGGAGGAACAGATCACTGCCCTTATACAATCAATGCCTACGAGTATTTTCGCAGTTATGGCAGTTCGACTAAATACTAGGTCATAGCTGTGATCCATTTGCTGTATACGTTAGGTTATTCTGATAGTAATTCATAAGTGTCTATATACCAATTTCCACCCCTAATGCTTGTTTCTTTAAATTTCTTAAGTGCCAATGTTAGTGGTAAAATGAAATGTATTTGGTTTTGCTTTGTTGTAAACTGTACGGGAAAAATTGCGTGCAATATCAAAAAATACGTAAACATACACGTTTTTCTTACAAACAACCACGTGCCTTTACACTAATTTTCACCACTGTATTTCCTCCAGGCTTAAGGTGTGCAGATTATTATGTAGTTTACATTCAGCTAAAGTATTTTACAGCACCTCGTTACTTTGGTGCTACAGCAGTGGCACTAGCATTATTAAATCACTTCAAATCCGAATTAGATCGTCTGGTGCCACAATACATCCTGACAACTGTCACATCCACACAATGGGCAACATACTAGTAGTATTAAGAGAACCACATGGCTCCCTACGTCTTGTGGTGACTTTAAACCAAATGGAAATGCACACTCAGAGATAGTGCATGTCAAGACTACTGGGTGGACAGTACAATAAAACTGATCCGAAGATTATTTACAATCGCTACTAAATGAACAGTCCCACCTATTCATGACCATGAACACTCCATTTGTATTGTGCAGATACGACAGGTTGCCTTTGGGAACTGCTTGTGCACCAGCAATTTCCCAATGTTTTTTGGAGCAGCTGATTCGAAACATTCCGAACACAGTCAATTATTTGCCGTGTATATAAGTAAGAGGCGTCAAAACAGAGCAACATCTTGTCTACTGTTCCAGAGACTACAACAAAATGAATTAGTGAGATCTACAGAGTTCGAATTGTTTGAAGAGCAAGTAGAGTACTTTGGCCATATATTGAGCCGTTAGGTACCTCAACCGACTCAGCAACATGTGGAAGCCACAGAAAAAAATCTAAGCCCCTACAAATTTAAAAGATCTTCAGACATTTGTCGAAAAATAAATTATGCAAAATTTACACTAAATGTTGTCCAGATCGCCAGACCCCTTAATAATCTACACAAGAAAGATGCAAACCAGGAATAGTCATAACGGTGTCAGGAGGATTTCACAAGCTATAGCATTATCTGAAGTTCACTCCTTGTCTGGCGACGTATGGTCCATCAAAACGCCTTATTCAGTCGACCGACGCGTCTTATCATGTCATCAGGATTATTCTTTCTCACAAAAACAATGATGGACACGAACAACCGATCGCATACGCGTCTAAAAAGCTCACTTCAGCCCATATTAATTACTCACAAATCGCAAACAACTACTGGCTATCATATTTGGCTTCCAAAAATTCCATACCTTTCTTTACAGCACAAAATTTCACCTCATAACGGATCGTAAACGATTAATTTCCCTGTCTGGTCTTAAGTATCGTCTTCGACAAAAAAAGGCACTACGTCTACAATGCTGAGCCCTCTTACTAAGATATTATTCAATTCACTATCTGTCGACAGTGCAACATGCGAACGCCGATGGGCAATCCGGACTACCTAGGAGACCAGATCCCAAATTTGACTCTCAGGAAACACTGCGCTTACATCTCACAAAACCGCCTACCGGAGTTTCCCGTCACTCATCCATAATTGCGAAGTATACAGCTAAGGACCATATCCTCAAGCAAGTTATGAAATAACATTCGGCACGGTTGGCCAGAATGCCTCCTACTCTACTCCCTTGTATTGTGTGTGTGTGTGTGTGTGTGTGAAACCGGGGACCTAGGAACGACGGAGAGGTTTCGTCCCGCCGTTAGCCCTCAGTGGTTCACAATCCCACAACAGGCCATAGCAGACCACCCACTCCACCGCCGACCCACACCGAACCTTGGGTTATTGTTCGGTTCGGCCCTCAGTCCAAGAAGCAACAAGTTTTGTTGCTACAGGACTGTGATGAACACGTTCCCGGCAAACCACATCTCAAACATGTTTTGATAAGGAAACATGAGCGAACCTGCAGGCCAGGGAAGCGCTCAAATCGATCTTTACACGTCTGGGGTGCGGCGCAGCAGTGTACAAAATCACCACGTGACAACAGGTTCAAATGGCTCTGAGCACTATGGGACTTAACTGCTGTGGTCATCGGTATAACATGAGATGTATCTGACGTAATGTTTTGAAAAAATAAATCGAAAAACGATAATTATAAAATGATGACAATGGTATATTTTGCTTTGTTTTTCGCAGGCAGTTTTAACAGAAAACCTGTAATCGGAAACAAGTGTTTGAACATGGGCTCATTTTAGGGGAAAAAGCATGGTTTGTGCTTTGCATGTCTCCATCTGTCTGCATCTACATCTACATGGATACTCTGCAAATCACACTTAAGTGCCTGGCAGAGGGTTCATTGGACAACCTTCACAATAATTCTCTATCCAATCTCTAATAGCGCCCGGATAAAACGCACACCTATATTTTTCCGTGTGAACTCTGATTGCCCTTATTTTATTATGATCCCTATGTAGGTCGGCGTCAACAAAATATTTTCGTATTCGGAGGAGAAAGTTGATGATTGAAATTTCGTGAGAAGACTCCGCCGCAGTGAAAAACGCCTTTGTTTTAACGATGTCCACCTCAAATCCTGAATCATGTCACCCTCTCCCCTATTTCGCGATAATACAAAGCGTGCTGCTCTTCTTTGAACTTTCTCGATGTACTCCGTTAATCCTATCTGGTAAGGATCCCAGACCGTGCATCCGTACTCCAAAAGAGGGCGGACAAGGACGGACAAGCGTAGTGTAGGCAGTCTCTTTAGTAGATCTGTAACATTTTCTAAGTGTTAGGCCAGTAAAACGCTGTCTTTGGTTTCCCTTCCCCACAACATTTACTATGGGTTCTTTCCAATTAAAGTTGTACCGAATAGCAATTCCTAGGTATTTACTTGAATTTACGGCCTTTAGGTTTAACTTATTTAACCAAAGTTTAACAGATACGTTTAGCACTCATGTGGATGATGACACACTTTTCATTATTTAGGGTCAATTTCCAGTTTTTGCGCCATACAGGTATCTTTTCTAAACGGTTTTGCGGTTTGTTTTGATCTTCTGATGACTTTACTAGACGATAAACGACAGCATCATATGCAAACAACGTACGACGGCTGCTCAGGTTGTGTCCTAAATAGTTTATATAGGTAAGGAACAGCAGAGGGCCTATACTTTGGTGAATGCCAGAAATCACTTCCGTTTTACTCGATGACTTTCATCAATTACTACGAACTTTGACCTCTCTGACAAGAAATCACAAATTCAGTCATATAACTGAGACGATATTCCCTAAGTATGTAATTTCACTATTAACCGCTTGTGTTATACAGTGTCAAAAGCCTTCTGGAAATCTAGAAATACGGAATCAATTTGAAATCCCTTGTCAACAGCACTCAACACTTTTTGTGAGTAAATAGCTAGTTGCGTTTCATAAGAACGATGTTTTCTAAACCGGTATTGGCTGTGCGTCAATAGATCGTTCTCTTCGAGGTAATTCATAATGTCTGAACACAATATACGTTCCAAAATCCTGCTGCATATTGACGTTAATGATATGCGCGTGTAATTTAGCGTATTACTCCTACTACATACACAGCCAATGACGTTACGTGGGTAAGAGTGCAGACCATACACACTGAATTTAGATTTTGTAATTGGATCAAATCGAATCATAGATTTCTTCTTCTTTTGAATACGATGTAAAAATCAGTACTGTGAAATGGAGTTACTTGAAAGAGCGGGGCAACAATTAACGATTGCAGTTATCTTGTTTTTAATGTTGGCCTCACGGTGTGCACAATGTAATTTTAGGTTTTGTCTCAGGTTCTGAACAACCATACGACGAGCGGTAGTTTTAACTACAATTTGAACTAAATGAATGAAGTTACTATCCTCTAGATATCGTTTATGTTGCTGGCGATTTTAGACCTGAAAATTTATCTTTGAAAATTTATTTTCTACAAGCCTACGTATGTAATTCCCTGGTAATTTCATGAAAATATGAGCATAGCCTACCTTGTTGCTGATAATGTCACGTTAACAATTCCTGCTCATCATCAGGCCTGTTTAAATATCTATTTTTTATAATTCCATGTCTATACTGGGGTAATTTGGAGCAACTATACATTACATTCACTCAGAAATAGTCAAGGCCTGAAAGAATGAACATACCGGTGTTGTGTTGATGACTACGGTGCAGTATCATTAAGAATTGAGTGTAAAAACCACCGAGGAAAAATTGGCTAGTTGGTGGCTAGTGGCTTCCTTTAGTCTTCAACGGTATGAAGCAATTTAAAGCGGCACAGCTGCCACCGCATGTGACAGAATTACTGATCCTCGTGTGGCTTACTGTCCCGTGTCGATCAAATACGCGCATTGTGCAGTGTCCGCCACCAAGTTAGCAAACGCTAGTCCATCACGACTTTTCCACAGCGTTTAGTGAAAGCTTTAGTTCGGAGGAAACTTTTTGATTTCAGCAGATGTGTGAATGCTCATTACATTATAGTTTTATGTGCCTTGCTTGCGTCTGTGAGCGCAATATTCAATTAATCCTGGGAAAAGTTAAATATTGTTGTTTCAGTTACCTCAAAACTTATGTTCGTGAGAAATAATGTGAGGCGTATCAAAGTTTCTTCACTTTTATTAGATGAACACGTTTATGTGTAGTTAGATTGATAATCGAGGGGGGTCGTGTTTCGTCACAAGTGGTCGAAGGAAGGTACGTGACGCCTTCTCCTGCAGAACACGTTCAACACAGAACTTTGTTGCTCAGTCTACCCTCTTCACTTCACGGGTAGAAACAGTCGTCTGCGGAGAGTGAAAGGGGTTCTATGCAAGAGAAAGCAGTAAACACAGAGTTGCACAAACTGTCACAAGTGACATTACACGCTCTCATTAAATTCGCGGAGGAGGATTCGACAGGAATATTAGACGAACAAGGCTGGCAAGTCTGAAGAGACACGACCATAAATCGGTAGCCATCATTTGGCGCAACGCAAACCCGGGGTGACGTTTCGGGCGCGATTCATTAAGGGGCTTAATAGGGCCATTGCGAGGCGAGGCACGTGGCAGCCGCACGCATTAGCGCAGCGGTGCCGGCTGCAGGCTGCCGCCAGCGCTCCCACTTATAAAAGATGGAACAAGGCCGCCGCCGCGCCACCCATTTATTTAATTATTACTCCCGCCTAGCTTAATTACAGGCCAAAGAGGATGTTATATTGCTCGTACTGAACAAACGCTAAAGATTGCTTGTAGGGGCAGCAGCCGGCGGCAGGCAGCGACACCACTCCCCCGTCTCCTCACGTTCCGCATTCCGATGCTCTGGGTCACGCCACTGTCTGTTTCACGCAGTTTCCCCCTTCTTTCTTGTTTTCCCAGATTTACCTACGTCCCCGCAAACAGGTTGCAGCTGAAGTGGTACTTTCCGTTTCTAGGGAAGTATTTCATACAATGAAGTGACAAAAGTCATGTGATACCTCCTAATATCGCGTCGGACCTCCTCCTGCCCGAGGTGGTGAAGCATCTCGACACGGCATGGACTCAACAAGTCGTTGGAAGTCCCTTGCAGAAATATTGTGCCCTGATGCCTCTATAGCCGTCCGCAGTTACGAAAGCGTTAGCGGTACAGGACTTGGTGCATAGACTGACCTCACGATTATGTCTCACAAATGTACGACGGGATTCACGTCGGGCGATCTGGGTGGCCAAACCACTCGCCCGAATTGTCGAGAATGTTTTCAAACCAATCGCGAACAATTCTGACCCGGTCACATGGCACATTATCATCCATAAAAATTCCATCCTTGTTTGGCAACACGAGGTCCATGAATGGCTGCAAATGGTCTCCACGTAGCCGAATATCCAGAGGATCCAGTCCATTCCATGTAAACACAGCCCACACTATCAAGGAGCCACCATCAGCTTGCCTTATTGGCGACATAGGTTCGTGGGGGTTGCTTTACACCCTAGCCCTACCATCAGCTCTTACCAACTGAAATCGGGACTCATCTGACCAGGGCACGGTTATCCAGTTATCTAGGGTCCAACCGATATGGCCACATACCGAAGAGAGGCGATGTCGTGCTGTTAGCAAAGGCACTCGCGTCGATCGTCTGCTGCCATAGCCCATTAGTGTCCTGTTTCGCCGCATAGTCCCAACTTATACGTTCGTCGTACGTCCCCATTGATTTCTGCGGTTATTACACGCAGTGTTGCTTATCCGTTAGCACTGACAACTCTACGCAAATGACGCTGCTCTCAGTCGTTAAATGAAGGCCGTCGGCCAGAGCGTTGCCCGTGGTAAGACGTATCTTCTGAAATTTAGTATTCTCAGCACACTCTTAACACTGTGGATATCGGAATATTAACTCCCTGACGATTTCCGAAATGGAATGTCCCATGTGTCTAGCTCCAACTACCATTCTGCGTTCAAAAACTGTTAATTACCGTCGTGCGACCATAATCACGTCGAAAACATTTTCACCTGACACATCTGAATATGAATGACAGCTCCTCCAATGCACTTCCCTTTTACACTTCGTGTATGAGATACTGCCGCCATCTGTATATGTGCATAACGCTATCCTATTTCTTTTGTCACATAGATATATAATACCCTCTTTGTGGGCTGGATAGCAAATATTTAGTGAGAAAGTAGCACGATAACAGGGCTGTGAAATTACAAATTAGCTAGCTCCGATCTGGTGTCGTTATTTACCATTATTCCACTAATTCCTATGCTGGATCAGCTAAATCGGATGTTCCCTCCCGATATTGCAGAACTGTGTATATACTGGATGTCAAATTAAATACCTTTCAGCCGTCAACTTTCAAAAAAAAAAAAAAAAAAATGGTTCAAATGGCTCTGAGCACTATGGGACTTAACATCTTACGTCATCAGTCTCCTAGAACTTAGAACTACTTAAACCTAACTAACCTAAGGACAGCACACACATCCATGCCCCAGGCAGGATTCGAACCTGCGACCGTAGCAGTCGTGCGGTTCCGGACTGAAGTGCCTAGAACCGCGCGACCACCGCGGCCGGCGTCAACTTTCAACCTTATTTTATTTGGCAACTAGTTCAATTAAAATTGACACAGTTCTTATGAGCCTGTGAAGTGAAGTCTTTCACTGGATTATTATGGAAAGGAAAGTGCCCAGGCTTCGTGAGCTAAATAATACTAAACCCATTTTCTCCTTGTTGTGATAACAAAAATCTCCGAAACGAAGACGTATGTTATATATTCTAATAGTGCTGGATCTTCTTTTGTCATCACATAATAAAGATACTGACAAACGAGTCATGAGTAATTGTTGTGCCTCGTAAGAGGGTATAATTTCCAGTCTTTTTTTTTAGTTATCTTCGACTGTTATCGATGTATCCGACGTCCGATTCATGATCGTTAATTTTTTCCTAGTCCACTTCCATATGTGACTGATCACTGTATATGAAAGTATGTGCTAATGTGGCAACGAGGTGTCACTTTAAAAGTACGGCTTCGGCTTGAGGTTTATGTGATGCAACTTCTCACCAGTGGGAACCATAGTGCAGTCACTGTAAAACTTAGCGTAGGATTGTTAAAATTGTCCCATATGAATTTCCAGTTTCTGTAAGGGTACTTCCCTTCGGTGAAGTTGATAGTTCGTGAATTGGCGATAGGCTGTAAATCTGCCTGGTATTAAGTTTTGTTGTCTGTTTGGCATGTATCTAATATCCGTGAAATATCGCCGAATGTATTCCAATGCCATGTGGAAAATGTTCGTTGGTGGAGTCCTGTCTTTGGGATCTAAGATATCAAATATATTTTTTTGTAATGCTTGGCCGGCTGTCTTGCAGTATTCTACCTGTGCTCTTCATGAAGATTGCTGTGCACTGTGATGCAGTATCTCTGATCCTCAGTCCGCCTTTGAGTCGCCATAATGTAGTTGCCTTGCAGCCGAATTCAAATATATTCCTTTCCCAGATATATCGACAAACGATGGCTAATTTTATATCCGCTATAATTGTTGGAATGGGAAGTATCGCAGTCATGTGTTATATTCTGCTAAGTACATATATATGGGAAAAGGTATCATCTGCATTCGCTTGAAATTCCGCATGATTAGTTCTTTGATCGTATACACTAGTGTGGTGAGTTTCATTTCCCATTTAATCTTGATCATATCCTTCGGATTCTGGGTCAGTGTGATCCCTAGACGTTTAATCTCATTCGTGTGCTGTAGCCATGTTTGGTCCATGTACTCAGTTTGTGAACGTACGAGCATTATTTATGATTTGTAGAAACTGACTTTTGCTCCATTTGCATCTTCATACTTCTGTATTAATCGTCTAACTCTGTCAACCTCTTCCCTGAAATTGACTACCACATTCACGTCTTATTCATGTCTGAATATCTTGTACGGAACTGTGGAATTTATTCAAAAAAGAGTATATTGCTATGGCGGAAAGTGACATTGAGAGTGGACATCCCTGTCGTACTCGTTGTTTAATTATCATCGAAGCTGCCAGTTGCTCGTTAATCTTCATCCTCGATCCTGTGTCAGCTATGTATTTCATAATCAGCTTTATGATTGGCTCACTAAGACCCATTTTCTCCATAGTTTGAAATAAAAATTGGCGATTAACCCTATCAAAGGCTTCACTAAAATCTAGAAAAGCTATTGCTAATCTCGTTTTGCAAATCCATATTAAATTTACAGTATCTCTGTACTCGGCTAAAATATGTATCATTGACTGCCCTGTAGATGCACTGGCTTAGTACGGTCTAATTACTTCCCGTAATATTTATTTTATTCTATTGATAACGCACTATAGAATTTTAAAATCGGCATTGAGCAACGCAAGAGGATGGAAATTTTGCAACCTATTACTCTGGGCAGTCTTTTGTTTGGCCGGCCAGTGTGGCCGAGCGGTTCTAGGCGCTACAGTCTGGAACCGCGCGACCGCTACGGTCGCAGGTTCGAATCCTGCTTCGGGCATTGATGTGTGTGCTGTCCTTAGCTTAGTTAGGTTTAAGTAGTTCTAAGTTCTAGGGGACTGATAACATCTGTGGCCAAGTCCCATAGTGCTCAGAGCCATTTGAACCAAGTCTTTGATTTGAGAACTAACATTACCTTCGTAAATAGTGGAAGGAAGACGTTATTTATGATGATCCTGTTGTGGATTGGCAGGAGAGCCAACCCGTATGAATAGAGGAAGCCGAAAGTTACGCGTTTTAGCTCACGCAGGCTGGCGTGAGGTCTGGAACAGGACAAGGAAATTAGAACTTAGAAAAACGGACGCAAATGGTGGAATACTTAACTTTAATCCATTAATGTTGAACGTAGCTCTTGTCTGTACATTATTTACAATATCAATAGCAACTAATAATGGCGCCTTGCTAGGTCGTCGCAAATGACGTAGCTGAAGGCTATGCTAACTATCGTCTCAGCAAATGAGAACGTATTTTGTCAGTGAACCATCGCTAGCAAAGTCGGTTGTACAACTGGGGCGAGTGCTAGGAAGTCTCTCTAGACCTGCCGTGTGGCGGCGCTCGGTCTGCAATCACTGATAGTGGCGACACGCGGGTCCGACGTATACTAACGGACCGCGGCCGATTTAAAGGCTACCACCTAGCAAGTGTGGTGTCTGGCGGTGACACCACATATCCCACTGCTCATTTCGGTGAGTTCCTATCCACTGATATTCCAAAACTGTTCGCAAAATTCGATGGGCAATCCTTCTAATTCAGGAGCGTTCCTCTTGGGACCGTCGGTGATGATTCGTTTGACGTCTTCAAGCCCCTGACCCAACGCTTCGGTTTGATCAGTTACTCGTTGAAGTTGCACATAAATTACATCAAAATCAAAAACCGTCGTCTCCTCTGACACGGTGGAGTATCTACGCATAAGCTGGGACACATATTCGTTTATTTTGACGCCTCTTCCACTGAGCGAAGTTCCTGGGAAATCGGGTTATGGCACTTGTCGTGTTTTCCTCGCGAGACTCCATACACTTTCACAATACGTTTTCTCATTTACTTGGGAATTCCATTAAGTCAAGGTTGAAATTTAATCCCGCTGCAAAGAGAGAGACAGCATCCGCTTAGAGTGAAAAACATCCCCGTATTCAGACTACCAGCGTGCTCGCATCATTAGTTACAGTAAGATTACTAAGTGCTGTTGCTTCTTTCTGGGAGCACTAATTAATTGCTTAATACAAGCCCGGGCGCCCTCTACACGGTGTTACCTGCTGGATACTGTCAGTCCGGGCAATATTAAGTTCGCTGGAGGCGATATTGAAACTCGCAATTAACAGCTGTCTATATATCATTAAGGCCGTTACTCGCTGCACAAAAGCAGGAGCTCACCTCAAGGGCGGCTTGAATATCACGGAAGACAAAGTCTGCTCCCATGATGGCATAGGCGGCCGTATATCCCCGGCTTACACGCAGTCTTCCTCACAACAACCTCAGCCTACCGGTAGCTTCCTTTTTCATATTTTCGTATAGCTGCCTCAATTAACTCCACAGCAATCGTCTACAAAATTACTACATCTAAGGTAAGCCTCATGCTTAAAGAAGAAAACACAATTTTCCAAAGTTACTAGACCAGACATGACATCATTTTCATAGCCGCATTTCTTGTCGTAACAAAGCGTTATGTCTCGTTTTCCTAATTGATGACTCTGGATGTTCTTCTTCATCCTACTATGTTATCAGTTATCATGTCTATGTCCTTCCCTCCACCCCCCTCCCCCCCCCCCCCCGCCACCCCCATTCTCAATCAATATTCACTGTATCACTTACAAAATTTGTGCAAGTTTCAGTGTGGTCGGAATGTAGTGTTCGGCTTTAGCGAAACGTAAAAGCTGACGCACCCGTTTGCCGTTTGACTGATGATTTGCGGGACAAATATTTCAAGTGCAAGGATATTTCTTGAAGCATTCGTCAGTTTGAAACTTAACATACCATTAAAATCAAATACAAGAGTATCACAAACAGAGAGTACAACTGTGTGACTTGAGTGCTAGTTTCACTTTATAGCGTCCAGGAAGTTTATATTCTTGTAGAATATGCCTTTCTGTAATTATACTCTCTGCCAGAAAGTCTCTTTATTTATTTATTTATTTATTTATTTATTATTGCAGACAGCGGTCAATGCGTAATTCTCACAGTTTGTTTCCACATAATTTAAGCAATCATCTAAAAGTTATGTCGTGAAGCAAGTACTGTCATGAAACTTACGCTGTGGTTACACGATTACACAACTCTCGTAGCTAATTCCGGTACACCATCAGAACACTCTGTCTTCACTTTGAGCTTATCTTGGCTGATCATTCCCGTTCAAATAATTTCGGTTTCTAATTCAAATGGCTCTGAGCACTATGGGACTTAACAGCTATGGTCATCAGTCCCCTAGAACTTAGAACTAATTAAACCCAACTAACCTAAGGACATCACACAACACCCAGTCATCACGAGGCAAAGAAAATCCCTGACCCCGCCAGGAATCGAACCCGGGAACCCGGGCGCGGGAACCGAGAACGCTACCGCACAACCATGAGCTGCGGACTCGGTTTCTAATTCAGTTTCTTACTTTTCTGGACTGAATATTTTTACTTGCCGGAATAAACGAAGCTTTTGTCAGTCCCCAAAGAGAATTTCCCTAATTTCGAGCGCGACTGCTACGGTCCCACGGTCGAATCCTGCCTCGGGCATGGATGTGTGTGATGTCCTTAGGTTAGTTAGGTTTAATTAGTTCTAAGTTCTAGGGGACTGCTGACCACAGATGCTTAGTCCCATAGTGCTCAGAGCCATTTGAACCTAATTTCGACCTCAGGTTTCGGCCAGCTCTTAGTGCCAAGTGCTAAATGTTTCATGAGTCCTCCCCTGCTCCTTGAAGGGACGTACGTTTTAAGAAGTTTGTTGCGAAAATTTTAGGGAAAACTAGTAGAATCGTAATACTCTCATTCTTGGTTCTACAGGTCTGATTCATTGTGTAATTTTCGCAGAAGATGTAACTATTTGCGACATTCAAACGAAATCCTGTAATTATTTTCCTTCTCAAAATCAGGTCATTATTCCATTCAAATTCAGTTAATCAGCGGCGCACTACATAAGCAGCCTGAAGCGCTCAACAATGTCACAGTCAACTTACGCAAGCACAACATCGTCACCGGACTAAACCGCACGTAGAAACCAAGAGCATTTTTTAAAATTTACGTGGCTTTAGCCATTTAAGCAGGAAACTAAGTATTTACACACTGATTTTCTATATCATACATTGAACATATCATTACAAATTATACTAATACCATTATATACCGTGTGGCACGACGTTGTGGTGCAAGTCTTTCAACTGGACGCGATTTCCGCGTTCTTGAAACCAACAACGCCCCGTTTTCCCCAGACGGTCACCTATCCAAGTACTAGCCGGCCCCAACGTTGCTTAATTTCGGTGATCAGGCGGGAACCAGAGTTACCGACGTGGCAAGCCTATTGGTTACCATTATCCATAACGACACACTTTTTTCAATTTAAATGGGACAAATCATGCGATTACTACATTTCACTGCTTACAATTTCACACGAACAATGCGCCAACATTGTAAGCAGTTTTCCGTATACGTCTTTAGGAACAGCTTTTTCATACGGAGTCCGATGGAGACCGCACCGTCAGATAGCTGCTCTTCCCACGACATCAAGAGAGTACCTCGCCGGTATACTTCTTGCTTACTCCGATTTTTCGGCCCTGTCCGTTTATCATAACTTTATTAGAAAAATTAAACGAGAGTAGCAGGCTTGGAAGACAGAATACAGCCACTATGGATAGTTCTAAGGTCTTTAAGTGAGCTCGCGCCGCTACCACCTGGAATTTTCCACGTAACTAGTTGAGGTTGGTTCAAAATGGTTCAAATGGCTCTGGGCACTACGGGACTTAACTTCTGAGGTCATCAGTCCCCTAGAACTTAGAACTAATTAAACCTAACTAACCTAAGGACATCACACATATCCATGCCCGAGGCAGGATTCGAACCTGCGACCGTAGCGGTCTTGCGGTTCCAGACTGTAGCGCCTAGAATCGCACGGCCATTCCGGCCGGCAGTTGAGGTTGGAACCAGTGACCTAACAAACAGTGCTACTCCGCCTTTTCCATCGTATCCATACTGCCGAAAAAATATGGAAGCCTGGTAGCGAGAACAAAGAATTTGGTTTAAACATCGGAGACTCGCATGTGCTCGTTTTGCGAAGTTAACACTCTTCGCAGGGATTCTCTATTTCAGATGGCCGGCCATTGGTGGCCGAGCGGTTCTAGGCGCTTCAGTCTGGAACCGCGCGACAGCTACGGTCTCAGGTTCGAATCCTGCCTCGGGAATGGATGTGTCTGATGTCCTTAGGTTAGTTAGGTTTAAGTAGTGCTAAGTCCTAGGGGACTGATGACCTCAGATGTTAAGTCCCATAGTACTCAGAGCCATTTGAACCATCTGTTTGAGATGAACGGCCTAGAGTTGTAGAATGTCAGTTATCACGTTATCGTGTCAAAGTTTACGATAACAACTGACGTATCGCTGTAGATTTTAACTGGTCCTTTGGGCGCTCTTCAGATTTAGAGAATAGCCTGCACGATCAGATTGAAATATTCTTGTTGCAATGTGGCTGATCTTAGGGAAGACGGTCTTCCTGTTCCCGGCTGTGGCACGGCTGTTCTGTCGTCCCGTACTTTGGTGCTCGGGAGGGTCTGTATGGCAGCGAATTGGGCGAAGTGGCCTGGCATCGGGGTGCAGCGGTGATGGTGATTTCCATCGGGTAGTGGCCGACCCGATATCGCTGTTGTGTTACTGTGGTTCTGTGCGGCAGGACCGGCACGGCTTGGAGGGCTGATTGCGTGACGCCTTGCCTCGTAGCGATTTCCTTCTGGCGCGCGTATGCCGCGACGCTCTGTTCGGTGCGTCGTATGGCTGGTTGCAATGTACTCAGCGCGTCCGATTGTGGGGCAGTCGCCGCGGGCCTGATTATCGCCATAGTTGGCCATCTTACGGCACAGCGGCACTGGCTGCTTATACGATTAAGCTTGAGACAGTTAAAAAAAAAATGACGGACAGAACGGACATATATTTCCAGCGCGCAACACATTACCTAAATTTCAATAAAATCTTAGCAGCAGCTACAAGTCAAACTGAACTACGCACGTTCTCAATGGTACACGGGTGTCAGCTCCGTTCTTCGTCAGCGTTTTCGTCATACGTCTTACACGCAGTATGGTGGAACGTTCGAGAGTAGTTCTTCACTTAAGTTGGTTTCAGCTTCCCGAATTCATGTAAGATCTAACTCATTCCCGTTAAGTCGCTTAGTTATTTATTACAGATTCATCGCGAGCATACATCACTCGAAATAAAACAATTAAACCTAGTTACATCAATACTATCAAGAACAAGTTACACCTACCGCAGAAAGCACATTTTTGAATTGTTCGGTAATACGTATACGGGCTCTTCAGATCGATACTTTATTGGAAAGACGCAGCGAACAGTCAAAACAAGGTGCTCTATCAACTGATCGGTGGACAACCAATTAGCACGGAAAACGTCGGTGGTCGTTGTGCGGCAAGCTTTTTGATACAAAAAAAGTTATGCGGCAACGAAGAACACTAACAACGTGTTTGATTGGTGGAAATGAAACTAGCCGAGCATCAGTAACGGGCAGGTCGCGGGAACGTACAGTCGACTCTTTCATCTGAAATATCCTCTTTTTTCAATTTTTTTCGTTCGACGATAGAATGAGGGGAGAGTCTCTCCTGCCAACTGTAAATTTGGTCTGTCCACGCGGAAAATGGCTAATCATTAATTGGCAATCGGGAACAGGAAGGGTGGGGAAGCGGGAGGACAGGGGAAGGGGGGAGGGGGTTGCGGAAAGGTGAGAACAGGCGTGCGCACAGCGTCACGGTCCACTAACATGACACTTCCTTCCCACAAGGAAACAGAGGAGAGCACTCCCACACGCCAGCACAGCGCAGTCACAACACGCCTTCGAAACTTCGTTACTGCAATACTGTAACAACAATCTGCCTCCACGCAACGTCGGAAGAGTACAAAATATATATATAGTTTTCCTTTCTTTATTTGCAGCATGTTCCATTACAGTATTTATAACACTATCTTCTGTGTGCGTGCGTGAAGTGTAGCGTAATGTTGGTGTTGTATAATGAAGATGAGAGAATGAAGAGGGCGAAACCCGGTGCCGGCACATAGTTATTTTTTATTTATTTATTTTTTTTTTTTTTTTGCATCAGTCTTCTGACTAGTAGCACTTGCAACATACGTCCTCAATTATTTGCTGGATATACTCCAGTCGCTGTCTTCCTCTACAGTTTTTGCCGTCTAGAGCACTCTCTGGTATCATGGAAGTCGTTCCTTGATGTCTAAACAGATGACCTATCATCCTGCCCCTTCTCCTCATCAGTGTTTTCCACATACTCCTTCCCTCTCCGATTCTGCGCAGAACTTCCTCATTCCTTATTTTATCAGTCCACCTAATTTTCAACATTAGTCTGTAGCACCACATCTCAAATGCTTCGATTCTCTCGTGTTCCGGTTTTCCCACAGTCAGCGTTCCAGTACCATACAATGCTGTTCTCCAAGCGTACATCCTCAGAAATTTCTTCCTCAAATTAAGGCCTATTTTTTATACTAGTAGACTTCTCTTGCCCAGGAATGCCCTTTTTCCCAGTGCTATTCTGCTTTTGATGCCCTCGTTACTCCGTCTGTCATTCGTTATTTTGCTGCCTAGGTAGCAGAAATCCTTAACTTCATCTACTTCATGACCATCAATGCTGATGTTAAGTATCTCGTTGTTCTCATTTCTGCTACTTCTCAGTACTTTCGTCTTTCCTCGATTTACTCTCAATCCATATTCTGTACTCATTAGATTGTTCATTCCAATCAGCAGATCATGTCATTCTTCACCACTCTTATTCAGGATAGCAATGTCACCAGCGAATCGCAGCACTGGTAAGCTTTCACCTTGAAGTTTAATTTCACTCCTGAACCTTTCTTTTATTTCCATCATTGCTCCTTCGATGAACAGACTGAACAGTAAGGTCGAAAGACTTCATCCCTTTCTTACATCCTTTTTAATCCGAGCACTTCGTTCTTGGTCGTCCAGTCTTGTTATTCCCTCTTGGCTCTTGTACATACTGTGTGTTACCCGTCACTCCCTATAGCTTACCTCTATTTTTCTCAGAATTTCGAACATCTTGCACCACTATACATTATCGAACGCACGTAGCACACAGCCTACTTCTTTCAAATAGCACCAAAGGGATCCCTAAACTTTACGTCCCCATCCGACCGACGGATCACCATCAACAGTGTCACATGCTCTCACTTCATGACAAACTGCGGAGCGGTTTTGTATTTAAATCGGGACACTGCCGCAAAGTCTGGTGATCAGAAACTTAACGCCAACACCACCAGGATTCGAACCGACTTATCCTGGGTTGAGAGCCACCGTACAAGTGTGTGCTAGCGAACACTTTTTCCTGTCTTACGTAGATTAATTTCCGTAACCAGTTAGAGCCACTGATAAAATAGCAGCATTATAATTTTAGATGAAGTGACATTTCATATAACACTGTTCTGCAAACAGACTTGTATCTACACTGGCATTGGTGAAGATAAAGCTAGGAATCATGATCATTATCATCATCATTTACTCGAAGGATTAGTCTCTTAATTCTGCTGCGTAGACAGATGACATTTACCGTCGGCCTTCCCATTTGGTTTCGACCTACCCAAACTATCACAATATTTTAACTGTTTTGTAAGACTTCAGCAGCGTTCTTTCCTCGTATTGTATTGAGTTCTTCTTTATGTAGTAATCATTCTGTTAAATTTTTCGATTTTTTCTAGTATCAACATCCTTAAAAGTGTAAAAGTGTATACTTAAGAAAGGTAAAGTTTGTGACTAATAACCAGTTTGCACTGTACTTACAATTAATCATAAAAATCCTTCGAATCTTTTCTCAAATAGTTTTGCAATTACACGTTCTCATTATTTTCTTAATTTTAATCAGCGATTGTTGTAATTCCTCGTCGGAGTTCCAATTAATTAACTGCTTTCTAGACAGAAGCTCAAGGTGAAATTACCAGTATACGTTTCACTGACAAATCCAAAATACAGGCGCTGACGTTCCGGTCTCGGAGGCCTCGTCAATCTATAACGTAAATTGAAAAGGCGACATAGAACATCTATGTCTACGCATTCTAATATGATTTCTTGACACAAATTAGAGTCTTTTCGCAGAGGTTTTGCAATATTTCTTCAAGATGATTTCCTCCTTTATCCATGACGGCAGAGAGATATTCCATAAAAGGGTCTGACACAGTTAACTAATCTTCTTATGAAGTTTGACAACATTATTCTCTTCCTCCAATCATTTTTTCCATTAAATGCTTTCTATATTAAATATCGACGAAAACTGTACAAATTTTTCACTCCACAAGAAATATTAATTCCACTTCGCGCCGAGGTAGTCGGTTGCTAGAAGAAAGCCTAGATTAGCTTCCGTAATGTGTCTTGAGAAAGTAGAATCAAGCAATAGTTTTTAAACAATCTACGATCAATAAATACTGCGGATGAATGCTAATGTGCCGTGTAGTTGGTATTACAGTCCCAAGGTCAGTCACGTACCGGTAGCTATGTGATATTCCAGGCGTGTTGTATCTGTGTACGCGCTGAGAAATTGAGGTATAACGAAACGATGGCGTTAAAGATGTAGTGAAACACCGTGAAAAAGTGAAATTCGCAAAACGGCAACACAATATCACAACACGCTGCGCCAGGTGTATCACAACCAAAGAAGAGTGTTTAAAATTGATACAAGCACTTCCGTGGCAACTGGGAGAGCGCGAAAAGTGTGCAACGTACAGTCTTAAACATAAAACCCGGCAGCAACATATGCAAAGTTCACTTAACGCGGCCAGTATAACCGGCCGCCCCTCAGAATGTACGATCTGGTAACACTGTATGGTGCAGAAGTGTATGGAGGAAATACTGTCATTCATCATGAACTGTTACAATGCTGTAAATGCTCGTGGTATAGTAGTCGCGAACAAGGTGTGAACGGCGTCTCCGATTCTACGCATCAGTGATGGTGGCTGGAATGTGCCGAACCGACGCTCCGTCGCACATTCGTCATTTACAGCAGAGAGGAGGACGCTTGGCACAGGCGCGCTATTGACTTATACTTCAGCGCCCTCTGCGACTCTGGTGGCCAGCCACTTACTCCGGAAGTGCAAACTGAACGCAGCACGGTTAAGGCGAAGCCACTAGCGATTACTTGCCGGAAACTGCCGGCGGCTGTGGTGTATGCCCACAAACCTGATTTGGTGTGGCGGGAGAATCCCTACATGCATCATCCTGTACACGATTGCAGACACCGCAGTCAAACTTTAGTCACTGAACTCGTCGGTCGCCGTGTGCAGCGAGCGGACATAGTCGACAGCTTTGTCTAACGTTGTCGCCGAGTCTACCGTGCCGACGATGGGACCGTCCTGGATTTCGATCGTGTCTCCGTGTACGTTTCACGCGCCCTAACGGTTGAGGAGGGGGTAACGTTAGAGGAACCTTTCACCTACGAGGGCGTCACTGCCGCTATCATCCGGGGTGCGGTGCGTACGTCGCCAGGCACCGACGGACTCCCTGCTGAATTTTATCGTACGTTTTGAGGTCTCATGTCTACAGGATGGACGGAGATGTATAATGAACTGATCACGTCTGCAGCTGCGATTACGCAAGCTTTTGTCGAGGGCATTATTTTTCCCGTTCATAAATCGACACCTGGAATTATGACGGTCCGCTGCCGCCCTGTCACCTAGTTAAACACTGATTACGAGATTTTTGCGCGGTTGCTGGCGGCGCGCGGCAGATCTCTCTTACCACGTGTCCTTTCCACCGAGCATTTTGGCAGAGGTAACGTAGAAACAGTCACTGGTGACTGTCGTGACATGACTGCGCTAGCGGAGGCGTGCAGACGTCGTGTGGCGGATCGTAGACGTAGATTTTGAAAGAGCGTTTGAAAGAGCGCGCCAAGTATTTCTATATTCTGGCTTCTATGCGCGGTTCACCAGCGCCCTTCGGCGGCTCTTCACCAGGACGCGTTCGCTGGTCCAGGTCAAGAAGCTGTGGCGGATCTGATACCGATCCAACGGTCGTTCCGCCAAGGTTGCGCCCCTTTCCACGTTCCCTTATGCGGTGGCGTTGCAGCCGATCACGGGCCTGCTGACGGCGCAGTTGTCTGGATTCTCGTTACTTGGTTACAGCTTTAGGATGTCGCGCATTCGCAGATGACCTGCTGCTGCTGGTTCGTTCTCGGGAGTATGTCGCACAGATTCTCGACACCACCTCAGCTCATGGGATGGGGGCTGGAAGTGTGATGAATCTGAGCAAAGCCACAGCACTATGTATTGGTCGCGGGCTAGCCGTGGAAGATATGGCGCCCTTGCCCTGTGTCCAACGTCTCCGTTATCTGGGGGTCACCTTTACGTCGTCAATGTGCCGTACAGTGGCGGTCAGCTTTCGTCAAGTTTTGTGAATTACCCGTACGATGATCATCCACAACGCCGCCTCGATCCTTCACAGGGTGTTACCCACCTGCCTATATGGCATCCAGAATAGTACATATTGCGCAGCTTCTACTGATGTCAAATACGATAGGACGTTGTACTCAAGCGGCATTCGGTTATTTTCTGACGGCTGGTTCTATTTTCAAAGTCCGCTGTGACACACTTACTCTCCCCCGCGTGCAGGAAGCCTTGGTCTTACGAACGTACACTATTGTACGTCGGCACTTTACCTGGCCACGATGTATAAACAGAGGCGTGGTGTCGAGGCCTCCATTACGCACCATTTACTTGACTTTCTTGTGCCAGTGTCTCTCTCCCCTCCGGTCCCGTTTAGCAGCATCATGCCCGCGTTCTATTCTTGCGCCGAACTGCCACGAACGCGCCGGCCGCGGGCAAAGTATTTCTTCGTCCTTTTACTGCGTAGCGTCGTCTATAACGTCGTAGAACGCAAGTTCCCATCGTTGGGTTGGACTATCATTTAGCGGCACATTGATCACAGTTTCTTTCGACGCATATCACGTTGACTTAGTATGATGCGACCTGTGGGGAGTATCCAACTAATCACCGGCTTCATGCCACAGGACTGGCAGACTCTCCCCTTTGCGCCGTCTGTCGTTGTGTCGGCGATGACCACCATCGCTTCAACTGTGTAGCCGTTGCGGGTGTCTCGTTGTTGGGGCGACAAATGGTTGTGTGTTTTCTGAGAGTGTCGCCGCATGTTTCTGACCTGGAGTCCTGTCTTTACACAGCGGTATAATATTTTCCTGATACAAAATCTCGAGTTGTTCTCTGGATAAAGGGCCGGACTTTGGCTTATCTTCATGGAGATGCCCAACACTCGTGTCTCAATTTTTGGCAGTACTTGCAGATGCACATGCGGAGGCTACGCGCTGTTCCCATTATCGCGTGTATTTTGCCAATTATCTTAACAGCACTTTACCACGCCCCCACTAAGTTGGCATGTTCCCAGTGCTGCAGGCGCCCGCCCGATTCGGGAAGAAACATGACGTGCCAACCTCTTGGACTCAGTCGCCTCCCATCCTTTATCGCCTTACGGGGTTTTCAGGGTTCCGTATGGGTAGATTAGTTTTACTTTGTTTTTCCAATTATATATGAGCCAAAAAAGTTTCAAAGCAATTACAGATTGTAATTAGTTTGTTACTTGAAGAAACTTCTACAAACAAAACAAGAAAGTGCAAACGTCACGCAATGAGCGTATGAAGTCCCGAGTTCGACAGCCTACGATGCGTAACATTATTAAAGCGTATTTCGGGCGTATACTTAAGTTCTGTCTGATGGAACCTCAAGATAGTGGAAAGCGTCTTGAGTTCGAGTCCATTCCATTCCATTTGTTTTTAAATCGCTTTTCGGTTGGCTTTTACAGTTATAAGTCTGATGGAACCTCAAAGACAATTCGCTTCACCTTATAACCCACCTGCAACAGATAACACTTCCAGAAACCAATACACCAAACAGCTCGTGGTTACGTCGAGATCAGTTTATGCTCGACAGTTTCCTCGCACTACAGCGGCCGCCAGCTACCGGTCATACGCCACCCGCCGCCTAACGCCAGGTGCCGTCCACCATGTGAACGAGAGGCGGGACTGTGAGTGTCTTTATCAACTGTCATTTTCTTACTTGAAGCTCTAGTATTTATCTTGCAGTTACATGCTTGAAACTTAAGAACGTTCTTCAAGAGTTATGAAACAGAATCGCAAGTGGAAAAATGTCTAACATTTGCGACATATTATTCGCTTTGGATTTATTAGAGGAGTGAAGGCAGCAAGGCATCTTGGAATCTTTGTACTGCGTATTGACGAATGCCCCTGGGCAAAATACGTCAGAAAAGGACTTGCTTGTTTCACAAAAGATCGTTCTGGCATGAATTATTTTCCACATTCAGGAAGTCTCGATAGTAGACACATGTGATGAACTGCGACCATTTAAGCGTCGTGCGACATTTGCATTCAATAGGCGAGATTCAGAAGTCGGGCGTAGGAGTACTCCATATTCTAATTCAAAGCAACAAAATTCAAATAGTGATTATTACCTCATTTTTTACGTCAGTTTACACATTGAGCTTTTCTATGCAACATTGTTACTTGTGGCGAGTTATGATGCGTTTATGTTAATTTCTTAAGAAGAAATTAACGGCTGAGTCGTAACAAGAGACATATGCTTGAGAGCAAAGGCTAATGTGAACATATTTTGCATTTGTTGGCTAAGAAATGGAGCTGTGTACGAGGCGCTCCTCCGTAGGGGGTGTGTCCATCGCAGCTGGTATTTGTTGCCAACAACTGAGACGCCTTCCTCACGCACATTATTCTGACCCTACGCTCTCAAATGTTTAATCTTCCTGCTCCTTATCGAACAACCATCAAGAAAATTAGTTTCCGGACTACAATGCACTGCAGACCCGATTTGACAACATTTTAAACTTAAAATCTGTAGGTTTCTACAGGTGTGAAATCGGTAGACCACCTAAGCATTATCACGTTGTTTTAGATAATATGAGGGACTATATTTTTGTTGATTGATTAACATCTACCGTTGTGTTCAATAAATTAAGGGAAATCGCTATTGAAATTTGCATTTTACTAATACAAATGAAATACAACTTACCGCGACGAAAGTCTATTTAAATAAAACATGAAGAAACCGTACCACGAGCGTGTCTACATCACCATGAATTAGTAATGAGTTAAATAATGAAATCTGCAACAGTTACTAATTTTTTGCTGCTAAGCACAACACGTCTGGAGAATTTATTCTATGAGTAAACAAACAAAAATACCATTTATACAATGGTTCAAATGGCTCTGAGCACTATGGGACTTAACATTTGAGGTCATCAGTCCCCTAGAACTTAGAACTACTTAAACCTAACTAACCTAAGGACATCAGACACATCCATGCCCGAGGCAGGATTCGAACCTGCGACCATAGCGGTCGCGCGGTTCCAAACTGAAGCGCCTAGAACCGCTCAGCCACAGTGGCCGGCGTAAAATCACTTATTTGGTTTATTAAATGCCACGTTTTCATACTACTGAAGAGTGATTTACATATATACAGTTCGGAAGTCAAGAGCGAGTAACATCTCACTAATTAATGCCAATATAGGCAAGTTCTAGTTACAGATACCTTATATTTTATTAAAAGAGTTTTTTATCATACGGTTATTGTGGTATGCTGTATTTCATTTGTATTAGTGCAGTGCATATTTTAATAGCGTTTTCCGTTAGTTTGTTGTACACAACGATAAAAATCAGAGAGAAATCAATCATCAACAATATATTCTCTCACATTTTCTAAAACAGTTTGACAATGCTTAAAGAGTTTACCGATTCCACGCCTGTGGAAACATAATGGATATGATGAGTTAAAGATGCCAAACAAAGATTCGGAGTGCATTTTCGTCCTGAAAGGAAATTTCTTGACCATTTTTCGTTGAAGCGCCAGAAAGGTGAATATTCGAGGGATTAACACGAGAAGAAAAAGGGCATGACAAATGACTTCCCAAATAAATTTCTGGGCAGTTTTGCTTGTGAAATCAGCACAGTTCACTATCTTGTAGTAACAACACGTGATGTAGTTTTGTCGATCGTGTTTCCTACTGCGATCAAAAAGGGTCTCAAGTTGTTGGCAAGAAATACCAGCCGCGATGGACACATTCCTGGGGAGGAGTTCGTAGTGTACAATGCTCTATTTGAGCTATCAGATGCAAAATATTATGTTCTCACTGCCCTATGCTCGAGTATATGTCACTTGTTGGGGCTTAGCCACTAATTTCTTAAGAAGTTACAATGCCTGCAGGTTAATGCTCAGTGAGCGAACTGATGACACCAAGCAAAAATCCAGTAACAGTTACCCTTTCGATTTTTGTTGCAGTACTCTTACTCCCGACTTCTGAACCTTGCCTATTGAATGCTAATGCTACATAATGCTTAAATGGCCGCAATTCATCACATATCTCTGTTATAGTGTCTTCCTGAATGTGGAAAATTATTCATGACAGAACGATCTTCCGTGAAGAAAATCCTTCTCTGACGTATTTTGCACAGAAGCACTTGCCCCATGGACAATACGAAGATTTAGAGCTGCCTATGCTACCTTTTATCGAACCGAAAGCAAATAATATGTTGCAAATGTTAGACCATTTTCCACTTGTGACTCTATTTTACAACTCTTGATCGATGTTCATTAGTTCAAAGTTCTTGTAGATTGTAAGTAATTTACGATTACGGGAGACTACTCACCGAAAAGCATAAGCGTTGAATTGTCAATAGGCACATACAAAAGGAAGAAAACTTGCTAGCTTTCGGATTTTATCCTTTTATAATCTAGAGTAAAACAAAATACACACACACATACTCGCACACACGTATAGACATGTCTATGCTCCTACATGGTGCCAGTATGTAAACTCCAATACGTAACTACAAGATGAATACAACAACATCAACTAAGAAAGTAATAAATCCGCCAGGGTAGCCGAGCGCGCTGCTTCCTTCTACTCGGGTAGGCGCGCCGGCCCCGGATCGAATCCGCCCGGCGGATTAACGACGAGGGCTGGTGTGCCGGCCAGCCTGGATGTGGTTTTTAGGCGGTTTTCCACATCCCGCTAGGTGAATACCGGTCTGGTCCCCACGTTCCGCCTCAGTTACACGCGTCGCAGACATTTGAAACACGTTCGCACTATTTCACGATTTACACTAGATGCAGACAGCTGGGGTACACTGATTCCATCCCAGGGGGGTACGCGGTGGCGGCAGGAAGGGCATCCGGCCACCCCTAAAAAAAACTAACCTTGCCACATCCGTTCTAACCACGCCGACCCTGCGATCGCTGCGGGACTATGGCGTAAGCGAAAGAAGAAAGTAATAAGAAAGTGACAGGTGATAAATACAACGATTGCGCCGCACCTTGGTCGTCTGGTCGGAAGGCGCCTCACGTTCTGCGGCGAGTTGCGTGAGGCCGTAGCCGGTTGCCGCCATACAGCAAGGAAACTCTCGATCGTAAAGTGATCTTGACGCTGCCACGAGCTGTTTGGCGGAAACGTTCCTAGATGTTTTTGCTATTACAGGTGGGTTGAAAAGTGAAGAGAATTATCTTTGAGGTTCCATTAAAATGATAACTTTAGCAGTCAACCGAAATACGATTTAAAAATATAGGGAATGGAGTGGACTAGAACTCGAGACTTTATTTCTACATCGCACGACACTCCCACGAGCAGATACATCACTCTAACAGCTCGTAAAGTGTGAGCATCTCCTCCACACACTTCCACATCCTACAGTGTTGCCAGATGGTGCATATGCCTGGACTTTGGATTCTGAGGGGGGGGGGGGGGGCGGCCCGTTATATTGGCCACCTTAAGTGAACGACTCCAAATTAGTCTCTACAGCAGCAGGCCGGCGGTCGAGTTCTATGTCTAAGACTGTACACGAAGCTACGTCACGTCATGCACCGGCAACATTCACAACTCTCCGCCAAACATCTTTGATGGTCGGTTCGAGGCCTCTATATGCGTTGTCAGAAATGCATAACCACGACATACAATTTTTTTGAAAGGAAGTTGCTTACATGCATCGCCTTTACATGAACTACATAATTCACCAAATTAGCGATCACGCATTGCTCTAAGGCTCTTAACTCAATACTTTTTAGCAGATACATGCTCTTGTTTTGAAGCTTTATCCACAGGAAGCGCAACTTCTGTTAAAGAATCATCTTGGCGTTTGGAAATGGATCAACTTGAGATCTGTGAGAGGCTGGTTTCCAAAATGATATTACATTGTTTCGAATATCCTTCAGAAGTGACACTGGTCTCATCAGTCCATTTTCCCCCTCCTTGTAAAATGACGCCAGATTGCGATGGCACCGACAGCAAGATAACAGTATCATTAAGAGTGCAGTTAAGAGACGGGAGAAGCATCGCTCCTGGACATATGATAACGTCGTAACATATAAGCAGTAAGTTATAAGTGCCGGTTCTGGATATAGTGGGCATTCCAGATAAGTTAAAGACTTCCATCATCAGTTTACTCAAGGTCAACTTCCACTTCTCTCCCCCCACCCCTCCAGCAAACCATCAGGAATTAATCGCAGTCGTCCAGCGGATAAACACCCCCCCCCCCACCACCACCACCACCACCACCACCACCACACACACACACACACACACACACACACACACCTTAGACAACTGTGTGAGTTACATTCAAGATCATGACGTAACTCCATACTGGTCATCACATAATCCTACCCACACACCTTAGGCAAGTGGACTATTTATATTCCGGATCATGATGTAACTCGATAGTGGTCACGTGATATAAAATTTGTGGGGAAACCCTTGAACCAATAGGAACACACTGAATCGGTGGGAAACCCCTGGACCAATAAGATCGAGCTCCCACTCCTCCCCCTTATCAGCATCATTTCTAATTAGCTCATCACATAAGACCTCTACATTCCCGGTATGTGCCTCATAGGGACAGGTTCAGGTTTGTTATACAGAAATTATTATTGACAATAATTCTATAGTAGCAGGGTTTGGAAGTAACAACAATGATATAACGAATTAATTAATAGTTTTATCAACAATTTATTTTTGCAACATATTATTTACAATTTATTTGCCTTTTTACAAATATATTTGTTTTTATTTACAACCCTTTTAATTGACACAGTTCTTTTACAAACCTTCTTTATATATAGGGGTTACTACCAAAGAAATTTTTTCTGAAGACTTACAAGTATCAGGTACAAGAAGAAAAACTTAAATACACAGTTTCCAATCATATGTCTATTTAAATTTTCTAACTAGCAGGTGTCACCATCATATGTATAGTATTTACATTTCTTTCAATGTATACAGTGTTCATATGTCAATAAATTCTTTTCTATACACAATATATACATGGCAAATGGGTTTCTGTAGCACAGAGCAGGCAGTAGTGTAGAGCAGGTGTGCATCAGTGTTCATGTATAATCTTAGATGTTCTCTTACAACAAGGATGCCGAATTCCTGTCAAATATTCACCACGTGCTCATACTCCGCAGACATTATGGCAACGCCTGTTAGTTTAATGGAGAATGCAGTTATGTTGGGATATGTGGTTTTGTAGAGTCCGTCCATCGAATCCAGGTGTTTGTATGGAAAAATCTCATTTTTCATCAGCAGCTGAAACTTCGCATCAATAGGATATGCAGCTCTGGTGATATGGTTGTCCTCCAGACACATCATCTCGCCAAGTTCCTGAAGAGACGCATGCATGAAGCAAAGTGAATCCAGGGAGCAGAGGGGTATCCTTGGCATGATTCTCTTGCAAGAAAAAATGTACTTTTCGATAGATTCAGGAATGACGCTGACCTTATCACACTACGAACTGAAATCACCCAGATGCTGGACAAGAAAGTGGGCATCATACCCATTTAAATTGTGGAAACTGTATAAGAAGAGAGGAAGTGCGATGGCAGTTGGTACATCAAGTAGCATGCACTGCGAGCTGTGCTGCAGCATTTCCCTGTTACATGTAAACAGTCTCTACAAGGAGTTTATGCTTCTCTATCCAACAGCAGCCCATAAATAGGACCATCAACAGCTCGCTCGTATAAGGCATCATACTCCTCCGAGTTGGTCATGGGGACATTGCTGTGATAAATCCTATCAACTTCCCATGCAAGTATTTCGAGCCCAGAAAGCAAAAATCTCGCAGGTTGATCCCCGAAATAAGATCCGAATTTGTTGCAAGTAGAGCCATACATGCATACAACTTGATACAATGCCAAATACAGTACGTGCACTTCAGTGAAGACAGTATTGGAGGAAGTGTGATCGCTTTCACAATGCACCACAGGAGCTAGGAGACACTCGACATCAGCTGAAGGGTATCGGTCCAGATGGTGGACATTCTTAAACTTGATGAACTTTTTATCCTCGGTAGGCACTTCCATATGTACCAGTTTCTGGCTCAAGCAATCAATGAGATGCCTTTCTATATACTTACTCTTGGTAAACGAGTTGATGCATCTATGGCATGAACGTTGTTTATGCCCATCTTTACTCAATAAGGCAGAAAGTGTGTGGGACATGCTTTAAGCTTTACTTCTTTGTTCTGTAGAGTGTGCTCATGGTCTTCATCTTCTGGCTTGCTATCATCAACATCCACGGTGTATATGTGAACTTAATAATCAGGGTTCTGCTTCTCGAATTTTGGTTGGTCCTAGAGTTCTATGGGGAATGAGATGTCTTGGAAACTGCCATGCCCACGAACACCATATCTTTCATATTCACTTGAACATTGTGCATCTTCTGGATAATTCCTATTGCTAGCCAGAAGTGACCATGCAAAGCAATATAAATTCCTGTCATCTATAATCTGGACATTAATACATGCCTGTTAAGCAGCAATATATTTCAGAAGAAGGATGACGCCCCCCCTCCCCCCCCCCCCCCCCACTAAATGTGTCACAGACATGTGAGTATATACTGAGGTGGGGTACTACTTGCCTGAGTGCCTAATCAAACACTCTTTCCTGCATGTTGGAGAAATGACTAAATATGACACTCTTTAAGAAAGTTCCAAACCCCTCTCCATGATTCAACAGCCCCCAAAGTTGAACGAAGGGCATCTCCTTGCCAGCATCACTGTCCTCCTTCAGGAGGTGCCAGTGTAGAGCTGTATTACATTTAATGGCAGGATACCGTGGACTGTTCACAATTTTGGGGAGCATCCATTCCAAAAATCTTCGCTGGCAGGCATCGAGGAAAGTGGCAGGATCCTGGCAGCCCGCATTCGAATTATCAATGCAAGCTTGTGAGATTATGTCTGCAGAAGTGTCAGCAACAACAGAGTAGTCCAATGTGGCTGCAGGATTTACCTGGTGATCCATAACACTGCAGCTAAGGGTACTGCTGCTGGTAGGCCAAGAGTAATGTCGAAGCCATGTCCAACGCCATGAAAGTCAGTTATGATTGAGAGATTGGCCAGGGCACAGCTGCATCAGCGAACGAGCTGGTGTCTTCAACCCGTATATTGTTGATGATGACAGACCCAGCTGCTGTTGTATTTACGGGCACAGCATATACATCGTTGATGAAAGGGGTGGGGCAACGTACACCGCATAGTCAAGTTAGTAGCAGGTGCAAGCCGGCATCTGCGTACAATGCTGTATACGACCAAGACGCCTCGTCATGTCACTAATATCAGCAATGGCTTGTAGTATCATATACTTTGAGCCTTCACAACATTATCATCGAGTGCATCAGGAAACAAAGGTCCATGTGAGATGTTCCAGGACAAGGATAAGTTGGCAGACAAGCTGGTGTCATCAGCCCACAACACAGCGATTACAGTGGTCTGGGATGTGGCGCTGTTTGCAGGCACAGCAAGTACAACGCAGGCAAACTGGGCTGTGGCGATGAACACATCACAGGTATGGACTAGTAGTTGTTGCAGGTGCATCTCCAAGTCCACACGTCCATCACATCTGCAACAGAAGAAGGAGAAGAAGAAGAAACTAATCATCAGCATGTAGCTGTAACAAGCACACAAACATAAAACAAAATAATCTTAAATGCATACCTGTAGGATCACTGGAGTCAAATCAGGGTTGTTTATTAGCCCGTGATAAACCACAATTTTCATTATGGTGTTTCTTCTCTGCTGATTCTGTTGACGCTGTTGCTGATAATGCTAGCAAGTCTCAGACTGGAATGACCCCTCGCCCTGAAACGACTCATATTTATAGTCGAAAACCACATTCTTTTGCTTATCTCAACCAATGAGGAACGAGTATTCATATCTCTAGTCATGTGCTTTAAGCAGGATAGCGCTTGCTCGCGGCTGTGCCTAGGCACTGCTATTTTACACGGCTTCTATCGATGTTCTTAAATATCTTAAATATTTTAGTGCAGGTGTGTGCGCTGGTCCATCACGTGAGTGTGACATCCGCTGTTCAAAGAGAAAAAGACTTTTCTAGTGAGTACACAGGTACACCAAGGCGAATAACTCATGAATGAGTGAGGAGGAGAACAGGCCATTGGACATTTTAGGTTACATCTTTTACCTGGATGTAAACAACCTCTATAATTATGTCATGCAACAAAGTCTACCACTTGGAGCGTTCTGATGGATGTCCAAAAGGGGAAAACGCCTAACTAAAGGAAAAGATCCAGGATGTCGATGTGGATGATGGTGCGCGATATGTTCTGGAGGTAAAACTGGAACACTCCACCCACTTGCGAGACGACCACAGCAACTTGCCACTGTGTCTGGAGTCACTAGCTTCGTGAAATGGTTCCATCCTAACGTTGTTGACAATGCTGGGGAATAGACAGTGACATACTTTGTACTATAGAAACCTTCAGCAATGTCTCAGGTTGGGAACTGTACTTGTCAGAATCACCTGCTGTATCTGCTTCACTGAGATCGAGTGCACTGATGTTAACAACACACTGAGAATTCTCACAATGTGTGGTTTTGAAAAAGATTTTTATAGGTTCAGTAAAAATTCAATTTTTGGAAAACCCTTGGGAAATGTTACAAAATGTCGTGACGTTCATTTAATGTACCAGTGGGCTGGTACATTACATGGCAAGGCCAAATTTCAAGCAGACCACCATCTTTAATGAACGGCTGGTCGTGGTGGAGATGGCCAAGGTTTCAGTGCAGTTCACGAAGCCTGTCTAGCGATAAATCGGTGGGTGACTTCTAGACCTCCACAAACTCCACGTTACCGCTTTCACTATGCATTTGCAAAGCCAAACTTCGCTGATTCCAAGTTATTTTATATGGATACAGACAGTTTCATCTAATGGGTGAAAACCTGTGATTCATATGAAGTAATTAGATACAATTGCGAACCATTTGACATGTCTGGATATGTGGCCGCTAATCCTTTTAGAATAACACATCAAAACCGGAAGATTATCGGTCTGATGAAAGATGAGGTGTATGGGATGCAGACTGCTGAGTTTGGCGGGCTCATGTCAAAGACGCACCGTATAGATGTAGGTGTCACGCAGAGGCAGTTTATGTGTATGCGTTGTGTGGCATCGAAGGCTCTCACGGTTGAGGATTACACCAGATGTCTCCTCGATGGAGTTGACGCCACTCCACATATGGTGGATAAGGCAATCTTTCGATCGAGAGACCATGAGGTACGTACTGCACTGCAGCAGACAGTAGGGTGGTCACATCATGACGACAAACGTTTTATCTGTTGGGATGGGATTGGCACTCTCATGTACCCAATCTATTAAATGGAGTTATTGATATTGTGGGTGTGGCTGCGTATTCATGCGTGCGTGATTTTTTCTTCACCTGATGTTGCTATTCTCGGTTTCCCATGTATATATTGTATATAGAACACAGATGATTGAAATGTAAATAGATAGAATGACCAGAAATGACTGATACGTAAATAATGTTTATATAAAATGATAAAAACAGTCAAAAAATGATTAAAATGTAAGATGATGTGAAACACAGTGTTTACGTATTTAATATACCAAATAGTAGTAAGTCTGCATAAAAAATTACTTTGTAAATAAAACCAGTATACGTGAAAAAATCTGTGTAAACACAGAAAGAAAAACTGCAAATTATTACTTATAGGATAATAGCTTCACAGAAAAAACAATGTGAATGACAGACTTGTAAATAAAAAAATTGTTAATAAACAATAACGATTGTAAATAATGTATTGCAAAAAAGCAACTCTCCATGATAACTATCAGTCAATTTGTTACATCACTTATTTTCAAACCCTACCACTAAAGAATTATTGATAATAATTATTTCATAATTTTAAACATGGCTGACAGCAGCTACTGTAAATAAACTTTCAATAAAGAATGTATTCCGTCAGTTGGTTACATTAACTTTATTGCAATAAGCCTTGACAAGTTTTCAGTACTACTACAGGTACCTTCTTCAGAATAAATAAGAGTCACGTAACTTACATTAAGTTAAAATTATAAGCATACATTATGAGATGAAACGCTTAAGTCCTGCTATTTGACTTCAGTGTTTTAGCTCATAATGTTATAATTTTAGCGTAATGTAAATTAAGTGATTTTGTTCCTTCTCAAGAAGATACCCCTAGTGGTATTGAAACCTGGTGAAGGTTTATCACACTAAACTTTATAATTTGTTTATAACAGCCCTTAACCTCTCCTCCATGATGTAGAGACCACTAATGAAGATGCCTACACAGCTGAGCTAGTTATAAACGATAATGAGGGGGAAGGGGACCACGACTCTTAATGTTTCACAGAGATTCCTGCCATTTTAACGTGCTCCCACTGGTCCAGGAGTATCTCAAGAATTTTATATCACATGACCAGCATCGAAACACGTGTCTACTTAGCTACGGTGCTTAGGTAGGGTAGTCGTTCCCCTGGATGACCTTGAATATAACTCACATAACTGTCTAAGGTGCGTGGGGGTTCCTATGGATGACCTTGAATGTACCACATAACCGTGCCGCTGATTCCCCAAGGGGGAGAGAGTGTGGGGTGATCTGGATTAAAAGTCACCCAGGTGTGTAACTTGACACTGGAAGTCTTTATCAGTCACCTTGAGATAAGATAGTTTTCGTTCCTCCTCTGGTAACTTACTGTTTATCTGTTACGGTGTTAACAGTTTCCGAAGATTCTTCCCACAATGCACTGTAATTACTTGCTCACTGACACATACTGTCTTTTCCCACTCCTCCAACTGCCTCGTGAAGCAAGGCCAGTCCCATGTGCCACTATAGCCCCGCTAACATCACGCCATATGACTTCCAGTTTTCTGTACACGACTGGGAGACCTCTAGCAACATGCTCCCGCACTTCCTTTCATTCCCACCGCGTAGTTAATATGTTACGGTACTTTATCTAGGTTGTCCTTAAGTTTTGCAGAGCGTCTGTCTGGAGACGTCATCACTTACTTACTACATCTATGCTACACTACTGGCCATTAAAATTGCTACACCACGAAGCTAACGTGCTACAGACGCGAAATTTAACCGACAGAAAGAAGATGCTGTTATATGCAAATGATTAGCTTTTCAGAGCATTCATACTAGGTTGGCGCCGGCGGCGACACCTACAACGTGCTGACATGAGGAAAGTTTCCAACCGATTTCTCATACACAAACAGCAGGTGACCGGCGTTGCCTGGTGAAACGTTGTTGTTATGCCTCGTTTAAGGAGGAGAAAAGCGTACCATCAAGTTTCCGACTTTGATAAATGTCGGATTGTAGCCTATCGCGATTGCGGTTTATCGTATCGCGACATTGCTGCTCGCGTTGGTTGAGATCCAATGACTGTTAGCAGAATATGGAATCGGGAGGGTTCAGGAGGGAAATACGGAACGCCGTGCTGGATCCTAACGGCCTCGTATCACTAGCAGTCGAGATGACAGGCATCTTATCCGCATGGCTGTAACGGATCGAGCAGCCACGTGTCGATCCCTCAGTCAACCGATGGGGACGTTTACAACAACCATCTGCACGAACAGTTCGACGACGTTTGCAACAGTACGGACTATCAGCTCGGAGACCATGGCTGCAGTTACCCTTGACGCTGCATCACAGATAGGAGCGCCTGCAATGGTGTACTCAACGACGAACATGGGTGCACGAATGGCAAAATGTCATTTTTTCGGATGAATCTAGGTTCTGTTTACAGCATCATGATGGTCGCATCCTTGTTTGACGACATCGCGGTGAACGCACATTGGAAGCGTGTATTCGTCATCGCCATACTGGCGTATCACCCGGCGTGATGGTCTGGGATGCCGTTGCTTACACGTCTCCGTCACCTCTTGTTCGCATTGACGGCACTTTGAACAGTGGACGCTACATTCCAGATGTGTTACGACCCGTGGCTCTACTCTTCATTCGGTCCCTGCTAAACCCTACATTTCAGCAGGATAATGCACGACCGCATGTTGCAGGTCCTGTACGGGCCTTTCTGGATACATAAAATGTTCGACTGCTGCCCTGTCCAGCACATACTCCAGATCTCTCACCAATTGAAAACGTCTGGTCAATGGTGGACGACCAACTGGCTCGTCACAATACGCCAGTCACTACTCTTGATGAACTGTGGTATCGTGTTGAAGCTGCATGGGCAGCTGTACCTGTACACGCCATCCAAGCTCTGTTTGACTCAATGCCCAGACTTATCGAGGCCGTTATTACGGCCAGAGGTGGTTGTTCTGGGTACTGATTTCTCAGGATCTATGCACCCAAATTGCGTGAAAATGTAATCACATGTCAGTTCTAGTATAATATATTTGTCCAATGAATACCCGTTTATCATCTGCATTTCTTCTTCGTGTAGCAATTTTAATGGCCAGTAGTGTATTACATATATGTAATGGTTCAGACAATTAACTTCATTTACTAGTAAGGATTTTGAACTGAATATTTTCAAAAATAAATACAAACAGCTCTACAGTTCTTATCAATTGCGTTACAATGAGTCATGTATCGTGCAAGTGAAGCGAAAGGATCATTCCTCTTTGCGCAAGTAATACTATCTCTATGTCTTTTTTTTAAATGTAAAATCGACATCATCATATTTTAGAATAAACAGCTCAATATAACTAGTGTTTCATATGATTCCTGGTAGCATCGTGAGTAGCACAGATGGTTGGTTTGTTAAAAGATCATTAAAAAACGGCATCTTGTCAGGAACAGCACCTGCAATTTTCCTGACATGACTTTCAGGAATACAAAGAAATTTTTATGGTATCCTGCGGACTACCTCTCATAATGTATGGGGAACAGATCTCCTTCAGTGTAGGCACGTACTTACGCCATAACTGTAATGGCTAATAAGCGCGGCTGTACGAATCATTTCACACTTGCCGTTTCCCTCAAGCCTCGCAGATCAGCGTTAAGGTCCCGATTTATTTGTGTGCGCAAAGAAACAGTACTTTCTGTAATCCCCACAAACAGAGGGCGCGCAGACAAAGAAAACGTGCTGGAAGACGTGCACGCTGGTGCTATAATTTACTGAATTAAGCTTTAATTGTAGGCAATAACAGCTGCGTAGGAACGGCTGATCCATTTTTATTCCGACCATCACGCACTATTTGCGCAGCAGTAGCTACAATTAAACGGCTATCATAGCACCTTTATCCAAAACCTGACACGGTGTTTCACGCGAAGCAACGCCAAAGCAGAAGCAGAAGCACCGCCTGCTCCCCTCGCGGCGAGCGCCAAAGAGAAGGGGCGCCGGGGGACGCGCCGCCACGGGCTCTTGCTTTGCTCCATTTCCTCCTGCTGATGGGCGCGCATCTGTCTGCGTACCACTACTGCACTCATACGTTTCAGTCTATATTCATATCCTTTAGTTCAGGTCTAAATATGGTCAATGCATGTTTACTCATAAAACCGACAACTTCGTAATTCCATAAAAATTATTTAAATTGATTTGCCTTTGCGTACTACATCGATAAAAATAAACCTAGAGTAACGTTAACGTTAGATTGAGGAGAAAAATGCATGCCAAATAAATCTGCAACGGAAGAATCTGAAAACATTACCAGCCTCTTACTTCTTAAGTAATAGAACCCAGTACGTTGTCCTCGATGGTGAGTGTTCATCGGAGGTGAGGGTATCATCTGGAGTGCCCCAGGGAAGTGTGGTAGGTTCGCTGTTGTTTTCTATCTACATAAATGATCTTTTGGATAGGGTGGATAGCAATGTGCGCCTGTTTCCTGATGATGCTGTGATATATAGGAAGGTGTCATCGTTGAGTGACTGTATGAGGATACAAGATGACTTGGACAGGATTTGTGATTGGTGTAAAGAATGGCAGCTAACTCTAAATATAGATAAATGTAAATTAATGCAGATGAATAGGAAAAAGAATCCCGTAATGTTTGAATACTCCAATAGCAGTATAGCGCTTAACACAGTAACGTCGATTAAATATTTGGACTTCACATTGCAGAGCGATATGAAGTGGGACAAGCATGTAATGGCAGTTGTGGGGAAGGCGGATAGTCGTCTTAGGTTCATTGGTAGAATTTTGGGAAGATGTGGTTCATCTGTAAAGGAGACCGCTTATAAAACACTAATACGACCTATTCTTGAGTACTGCTCGAGCGTTTGGGATCCCTATCAGGTCGGATTGAGGGAGGACATAGAAGCAATTCAGAGGCGGGTTGCTAGATTTGTTTGATCATCACGCGAGTGTTACGGAACTGCTTCAGGAAATCAGGTGGGAGCCTCTATAGGAAAGGAGGCGTTCTTTTCGTGAATCGCTACTGAGGAAATTTGGAGAACCAGCATTTGAGGCTGACTGCAGTACAATTTTACTGCCGCCAACTTACATTTCGCGGAAAGACCACAATGATAAGAGAGATTAGGGCTCTTACAGAGGCATATAGGCAGTCATTTTTCCCTCGTTCTGTTGGGAGTGGAACAGGGAGAGAAGATGCTAGTTGTGGTACGAGGTACCCTCCGCCACGCACCGTATGGTAGATTGCGGAGTAAGTATGTATGTAGATGTAGATGTAGCCTCCGTCAGTTTGTAAGCATCGTTTAGAATCTTTTAATACAGTTCAAAATCTACTTGTCACAGACTTTATTTAAAAAGCCAGGAAATATATTGGACCCAGCTGAGACGATATTTTTCTCTGTCTTAAGTTTTCGCAGCTGGACAGTGAAAAAGTAATTTTGCTTATTTGTAGGAAAGACAGAAAGAGCATTGCACATCCCAAGAATACTGAAAAACTGGTTTGCATTTTCTTCAGTTTCTTCTCAACAATGCATAGTCAAAGAAATGACGAAAAATGTTAGTGGCATTTGAGATGTCAGACCTGTCTAATGCGTTTTCGTGAGATATTTCACGTGCCTGTAGAAATCACGCGGCCAGCTGCCGAAATATAGTTAGTGCGTGAGTGACAGGGAGAGGGATCTAGCGTGTCAGAAAACAATGGTTCAAGTGGCTCTGAGCACTATGGGACTCAACTGCTGTGGTCATCAGTCCCCTAGAACTTAGAACTACTTAAACCTAACTAACCTAAGGACATCACACACATCCATGCCCGAGGCAGGATTCGAACCTGCGACCGTAGCGGTCTCGCGGTTCCAGACTGTAGCGCCTAGAACCGCACGGCCACTCAGGCCGGCGCGTGTCAGAACACCCAACACTACTGATAGAGTATAATTCAAACGTGACTAAACAGATTCCGCTTTCCTGTTGCCTTAAACTACCCGAGATGAATACCGGTAGAATTGCTCAACAAGGCATTTTCCCAATCATTTTTTAATCCGATCTTGTGCTTCGAAAGAGTGGACCATGACAGAAACAACACGCTGAATTCTAGATATCCTTACTTCACTCCTCCCTTCCTGACAGTTGAGCTCATTTCATGTCAGTCGATACGTAGAACAAAACTCACAGTACCTGTCTCCACATTTTGGCGAATACATTGCGTTTTTGGTAACATTCTGCTAATATGAGATGCATTTTGTTCTCTAAGATTTTGAAACAGTTCCTATTAACGAACGAGGTGACCAGACTGTGATTCTAATTTGGTTGAGACCCAAACATACACAAACCACGTGGCCATAACAACACAGTTCGGTTGTTTGTAAATCCAAATCGACTAATGTGAAGAATTTTTCCTTTAAAAATCTGAGCATAGTTTACAGAATCTATCTGACTGCTATTTAATTACACTTCCTCACTCTTCACAATACAAAACCGGCGCATCGTAAACTAAAACGTGCTTATCACGAACCGTCTTCATGCTGTACTAGCGGCAGGTTGTCAGAAGGCGGCAACAGCAGCAGCACCAGGAGGGGGGCGTGAGGCTGCGACATGTCTTCATTCATCAAGTTTCGGGACGAATCCTAAGTTACAATACCTCTGAACCTGTTTTTGGCTGCTTCTAGGAGTCTGTGCACCGGACGCTATAACTGAAATTACATTCTTAGCCAGCGTGACGTGAACAACTATGGCATTATCGACAGTTCGAGTATTTGCCTATCTGCGCACAGAACGCAGCTCTTCGTGAAGAGGTTTTCTGTTACAATAAAATGCAACTCATTGAGGAACGGAATAAATTGTTCCGAATTTGAGTTGTGCACAGAGGAGCTGGAGAAAGTGTTAGAAGATAACGACAATGAACAAATCTGTCTGTAGCAGAAATCGATTTGTTCAAGGTAAACATAGTACGTCGTCACACGCTTAGAAAGAGTACAAAATCGTACACCTCCATATCCAGAAATATGTGGGGATTGCTATGAGCATCTCTGGTTATGGTGTGCAGTATGTCCTCCTCTGATGCCTGGACATCTTCAGTATCACAGTTATGTCATAGCTTCTGGTTTTACTGATCTGTGTATATATTTTTGACTCAGCCTACTTTATTAAAAATGCCGTGCAATTTGTTTCGATGGACTGTGCTTTCATTAGTCACACGGACGCAAAAACATAGTATATAAATTATTGAGGAACAGAAAATCAATTAAAAGTTACCCGATAGATAAGAAATCACTGGACGGGAAAGAGTACCTATTTTATGTGACTTTGAGTTATGTGTACATACTCATTTGCAATGTGTCCAAATCACCAAATCAAAAACGACCCAACATTTGTGTAATGAAAAAATTGGGTGTTTCCCAAGGGAGGTTTTTCACAGGACTTCTGAGTACCGCCAATAAGTGGTGAAACGTCCCCTTGCTCGGATGCAGACTTGAATCCATCGTGGTATACCATTTATAAGATCATCTAGCCAGCCTCGATCCAAACAATCCTTGATCCTTCAATGGCGATTCTGCCGAAGTCGTGCAGAGTACGTAGCCGTTGTCGACGTCAAAAAGCAGCTCGTTTCAAACGATCCCACATATTTTCGATTGGGTTCATGTACGAAGAATAAGCAGACCACTCATTCTGGTGATCCTAGCACCCTGAAGGAACCTGTTCACGAGAACAGTGCGATGAGCACGCAGGTTGTCATCCATCAAACTGTTGGCGGTACGTTCCCCTTACAGGTCGCAGAATCTCGTCCCTGTACAGTCAAACAGTGAGACTGCAGTAAACAACCAGGAGAGGTGTACCGTGGTCTCATGTAATGCTACCTAATAACGTCACTTCACCACTACCTTGTTGCACATGTGGGACACGATACTGGAGGCGTTCGATATTATCGAACTGTCCCTAAACTCGATGACTCCGTTTTTGTAGCCATTCTCGGTTATTCTATATGTCTGTAATCCCCCACGAAGGGAAGATCATTAGCGTTGTCTGCAGTTATCAAGGTACCAACGGATCCGAGTTTCGACCGTAAACAACACTGACTCCAACCATGGGGCATCCATTCTGCATGCTTTGTGGCCTACAACAAATTTGTTGTACATATCTGTAGCTATGGGAAGTCTCAGTAATCGGAAAAAGGTATGAGACTCTTAAGTGGTGTAGGAGACAGATGGGGTGGGATGTGAGGGAGGGGGCAAGTATTAAAGAAGTAGAGATCCTATGCGAATATGTTGTAAAATTACGTATCGGTTGTTCAACGTTACAACCCTCGGTACTTAACGGTGATCCCTGTCAACGTGTAGCTGAATGCACCAGTTGACCAAGACGGCTGTTTTCCGTGAATTGAGGTCCTCACCGCCCAGCCCTTAAAGGAAGGCACGTGAAAAGCCCAGAGCCTGCACACGTCGGGCTCCCACGAGACGACTGCTAGTAAACTGCGCTCATATCGTGTGACTCGCCCATCACGTGTTTGATCGTCACACCGAAGGGCAGTGCAAGATTTCACAAGATCCCACTATCGTGGTACCTCCAACTATCCCTTTCGCCATAGAGACAGCAGCCGTCTCTAATTTAATGGCTCAATGAGTGTTTACTGGATGTTTTTATTATTGTAATAAAAGTACTGAATTTGTCGCTAAAGAAAGGCAGAAGAGTGATGACAACGCCTATCACGTAGGTACTTTCCTGCACGACTGACTCGCGAAGAAACTGACTACGCCACAGGTGCTGGTACAGCACGTACTGTCGTACAGTCAGATAATTGGAAAGACGCCTCGAAACACCTGCACACACCAGGGCGCCTCGTTTTATCTTAGTGCCAGAAGCTTCACATAACAATATACTGAACG
Source organism: Schistocerca americana (assembly GCF_021461395.2). NCBI lineage: Eukaryota > Metazoa > Arthropoda > Insecta > Orthoptera > Acrididae > Schistocerca > Schistocerca americana. Next base: position 370,066,574 of record NC_060130.1, read on the forward strand.
TGCAATAACAGTTGGTAAACCGAGTAATCTCTTTTCGGTACAAGTCGGGCGTAGCGCCCAGAATGGCTGCAAATGGACGCAAGGAGGCTGGCGTGGACGCCGACTTTTACGAGTCAACATCAACCCACAAGCGCTGTTAATATCGAGTAACATTTACGACTCGAAATTGACTGAGGCAGTAAAATCACAGAACATTGTAATATCCTGTCAGGCGCGGACGTAGCACGGCCTGGAAATTAGCATAAATGTGCGCCGATTGTGCCATTAGGTGGGTTAAAGTCCGTGCTGCAGGCGTCGCTCCACTCGTAAAACACGGCTGCGCTCGCGCCCGCGCCCGGCTGGGCCTTACGCTGCTCTCTCAGGATCAAAATTATCTCTCCGTCTGCAGCTGGCGCTAAGCCACTGCCTGCTGCGACACAAAGCCGTTTTTTAAAGAGCCACTTCGAGACAATTTGTGACTAATAAGTTACGGCAAACTACGAGACCGGAGGATAACTGTTCGTTGCAGTGCATCACGCCCTCGAACGTGCATGAGGTAATGCTCAGTTGGAACTGATCATCATTCAGTCACGGGGCTTATGCACTGCTTGCTGGAGACTGAGCCAAATACTTCTTTCTTCTGGACTTGACTAATCATCTTACAAATCGAGAAGATGTTGTTACTTACATAACTATCACTTTACCCTCACGGACTTCTTGATCACATGTGGCCAAGTTTTTAGAATGTAATCTATTTTCCAGCGCCAGACAGTTATACGTGGACCTGCAAATGGTCAATGAGCAGTACAACCACAACAAATACACGCTGCATACCACCAATTCATATTCTAAAGGTATGTAACTGAAAGACGCAAAGAAAAAATAATTGTGGGTTCTCATTAGTAACTAAGTTAACAAGCCCAGGATTCTGTTTTTGGAATGACAGCATTGTTGCCAAGAGACTGTCTGAGATATAACAATTTATTGCACTGCTTCATATTGGTCTGGAAATAATTATTCTCCGAAACTCATCGTACATTAAATCAACGCACAGATATTAAGAATAAAATACAGGCTTCATTCCACAACTGAAGCGCAAATTTAGTCGTTTAATTATGAAGAAAATATCGAGTTAAAAGTGTATGTAACACTTTTTTACTCTCGTAATGACTAACAGAAATGGCACTGGAAGCGTAGGTTGCGAAATAACATTCTGTTTATGCAATTTATGTTTTCAGTGACTTCTGTGATCGTGAATCTCCACCAAACTTCTCTGTTAACCTGAAGACTCAACCAGTCACTCTCTCCACACTGCGCCACAGCTAGCTGCAAGCTTCTGCTGGTGCGAAGTCTGCCTCTGATCTGGGTAGACACTGTTGTGGTGAGCTGCCTGTTCTTAACTGGGCCCACTCGTGATCTCTAGCCAGCGCGGCTGCCGCAGTTGGACGCTGACTTAATGGTGTTAGTGGCCTTGCCTCGCCGTAGGTGTCTTCACTTCCTGGCCTGCACAACACCACCGAGCAGTGCGCTAATCACAACGCATTCCCCGTCGGCTGCGTACGGCTTATGTCCCGAGGGCATTGGCCTCTCTGCAGATCGGTATGACTGTTGTAGTATTGACTAACGAATGTGTGGTTTACCGATGCTGTTTCATTGATCAGGCATCGAACGCCAACCTGTCAACTTCTCACCTATACCTGACTGCTACCCACCTGTGTAGTGGAATCCCGGCATCATGACCTCCAACTACCACGTTCTCTATCCACCGTAGAAGCAAATCGCACTGGTGGAGTGGTCACTGACGACTCCTGAGGGGATACAGGACCATGTGCAGCGTGCAGTTCAGCGGTAGGGTCTTCATGAGTGAGATTTTTATTTTTGTGGCCTTTCTTGTTTCCTTTTGTTCACGGCCACAATAAATAGGCACGACGCACGTAGAAATTAGAATTATGGCTACTGAAATGAAAGTATTGTAATTTATTAGGTCATGCATTACCATGTATTCGGGCAGGGTCAGCTACGTATAGCACATGCTGACGTTATAGGCATGAAGGACATAAGTGCTCAGAGGCTTGTTACGCTATGATCCACTATAGGAATTAATGTCACTTTCCTTGAACCTCTGTCTGAGTGATTCGTGATAGATGTCCTCGCTTTGTGGTGTACTTTGAATGTACTGTATTGTATTGATAGATACCAGCTGCACAAATGCCAGGAACACGGGCAATGACAATGGAGAAAATGGTCGAGATTTCCAGGAAACGGATGTTTGAACTGGAAGCGAAGAACGCCACATTACCAAAGTAGGTAGACACGTAAATGGCAGACAGTAACCGTTGACAACAAGAAATGGTGAAGGCGAAAGTCCACAAATCTACGTGTCAGTGTAGCTGTGCTTTCTATGGATCCTAGTGCGGCTAGTTTAGTGACTCCCTTTTTGGGCAAACCAAATGAGGATATGTCAGCATTTACTGACAATCTGGGAGCTGCTGCTGCTAGTCTGAGTAACTGATCAGATGTCGTAGTCTGTATATGGCTAATTTACGATTAGTAGGTGACACAAAGATGTACATCATGCATCATGAAGGTTTAAATAAGGTGCGTACGTCAGAGAAAATTAAGAATGAACTATATCACCGATACCACAAGCAAAATAGTGCTAGATTCTTCAGGAAACAACTTAATGCGATGTTGTAGAAACAAAACGAGTTAGCAGAGGCATTTTTGGATAGGATCATATAATTCACAAACATACGAGTACAACATGAAGAGGCTGATAAGCTAATTCTCCATGAGACAGAACTTGGGGCAGCAGATGTATATTTGTGGGAACGTCCAGCCGATACGTCCAGGAGTGTAGACATGGAAAACCCAAAGGATATGATGCTGTCTTTAAGTTTGCTACACAGCTCGAGAAGGTGGACATAGCGACTCTGTGGCAGGATAAAAGGAGTGTTTTTTCCGGAGGTGAAATGCTATAGGTGTGGACGTATGTATCGCATCTGGCAACAATGCTGCCACCATATTCTTATGAATGCGGGGTGGTGGGGCATCAAGCGAGGGACCGCCGAAACAGAAAGCAAAGTGAACAGTGTCATAACAAGCATTCAGTCTGCGTTTGCGAAATTGTGATACAAGCAATCAGTTGTTTTAATGTATTCAAAGTCAGGATATACGTGGCAAGGAACAACTGATAGCATTTGTGTCAAGACAATTGCATAAAGTATCTGAATTCCTAAGGGACCAAACTTCTGATGTCATCGGTCAATTGAATAAAGCCAAAAGGAATTACTCAACCACAGAGAAAAAAATAATGACGGTCATTTGGGGTATTACCTAATCCCATTGTTACCTGTAAGGTAGGAAATCCAAAATTATACTAGACCAAGCGTCACTGAAATGATCCTTCGTGTAGATTAACCAGTGGGGCATTAATGTTGAGCGAATTCGACTATGAGGTAGTACACAAACCCAGCAGGAAATATAGCAATGCCGATAGCTTGAGCAGAAAGATAGGGGTCATATGAGCACTTGGCAGAAGCCTTGTCGAGTGGCACGAAGCACTACTGATACGCAGCGGTCACTTAGGACAGAGTCGTTAGGACAGAGTCGTAGTTCACGACACATGAGGGGCTATTGTGTAGTATAATGAAGTATGGGCCATGCATTGTGACACATACAGGGCTATTACAAATGATTGAAGCGATTTCATAAATTCACTGTAGCTCCATTCATTGACATATGGTCACGACACACTACAGATACGTAGAAAAACTCATAAAGTTTTGTTCGGCTGAAGCCGCACTTCAGGTTTCTGCCGTCAGAGCGCTCGAGAGCGCAGTGAGACAAAATGGCGACAGGAGCCGAGAAAGCGTATGTCGTGCTTGAAATGCACTCCCATCGGTCAGTCATAACAGTGCAACGACACTTCAGGACGAAGTTCAACAAAGATCCACCAACTGCTAACTCCATTCGGCGATGGTATGCGCAGTTTAAAGCTTCTGGATGTCTCTGCAAGGTGAAATCCACGGGTCGGCCTGCAGTGAGCGCAGAAACGGTTGAACGCGTGCGGGCAAGTTTCACGCGTAGCCCGCGGAAGTCGACGAATAAAGCAAGCAGGGAGCTAAACGTACCACAGCCGACGGTTTGGAAAATCTTACGGAAAAGGCTAAAGCAGAAGCCTTACCGTTTACAATTGCTACAAGCCCTGACACCCGATGACAAAGTCAAACGCTTTGAATTTTCGGCGCGGTTGCAACAGCTCATGGAAGAGGATGCGTTCAGTGCGAAACTTGTTTTCAGTGATGAAGCAACATTTTTTCTTAATGGAGAAGTGAACAGACACAATGTGCGAATCTGGGCGGTAGAGAATCCTCACGCATTCGTGCAGCAAATTCGCAATTCACCAAAAGTTAACGTGTTTTGTGCAATCTCACGGTTTAAAGTTTACGGCCCCTTTTTCTTCTGCGAAAAAGACGTTACAGGACACGTGTATCTGGAAATGCTGGAAAATTGGCTCATGCCACAACTGGAGACCGACAGCGCCGACTTCATCTTTCAACAGGATGGTGCTCCACCGCACTTCCATCATGATGTTCGGCATTTCGGATCGGTCGTGGTGGAGATCATGATCAGCAATTCATGTCATGGTCTCCACGCTCTCCCGACTTAACCCCATGCGATTTCTTTCTGTGGGGTTATGTGAAAGATTCAGTGTTTAAACCTCCTCTACCAAGAAACGTGCCAGAACTGCGAGCTCGCATCAACGATGCTTTCGAACTCATTGATGGGGACATGCTGCGCCGAGTGTGGGAGGAACTTGATTATCGGCTTGATGTCTGCCGAATCACTAAAGGGGCACATATCGAACATTTGTGAATGCCTAAAAAAACTTTTTGAGTTTTTGTATGTGTGTGCAAAGCATTGTGAAAATATCTCAAATAATAAAGTTATTGTAGAGCTGTGAAATCGCTTTAATGATTTGTAATAACCCTGTACATCTTTGAAGGATGAAATGTTGAGGGCAGCACATCACCATGTGTTAGAAGGCCATGATGGGTGAAAGACTACTGATCGTCGAATAGCTCAGCAATACTGCGAGACGGCGAGGCAGGATGGCTACCAGTATGTGAGGAATTGTAATGCACACAATGTACTGATCTCAGTCATCAATGAGCATTATTGCACAGATTACCAGTGGCATCCAAGCGATTTTAAATGGTATGGATGGACATTTTGGGTCCATTTAACCTAAAACTGGCAGATAACCATTACGTTTTAACCACCATAGAACACTTTTCATGTTATGTCGCGATGAAGTACATACCGGCATTGGGCTTTCAGTGAATGTGGTGGTATGTGGTACAGAGATGTCATAGCCTTTTAAAGTGATTACGTCTAAAACTGGAAAAATAAGAAGTCAGAGAAGAGAATACATCTGTGTAGATGCCACATGGTGTTTGTAAATATATGGAAATATGAAATACAAAAGTACTCAAATGTCAAGATCAAGTGGGACGACGTGCTGGTAAATTAGCTGAGTACAGAGTTGGTAAATGAATCACGCTGGCAAATCCCTGCACATCAAAGAGAAAACAAAAATTCTTACGCAGTACCAATGACCAATGACGTCATCTGTGAATGTGAAGTTGCAGTTACCAACATGAATTTCCATTGTTCAGGTAGGGCACAACAAGCATTTTCAAGAACAGTGAACTCTTCTCCTCAAGTGCCAATGTCGTTATCAACAAAGTATGCTAAGACTACGAAGGGAAGAAAGAAAACCGGAGATGACGAGAAGGATGTATTCAGAGTACCTTGTGCACTCAGGTCACGCCAATAGATACCAGCGGGATAGAATACATGAAGACGACTGTGGGAACAATTAACAAGGATTTGGACAGAGTACAGGCTCGACTGAATGCACTCAGTGGGAGAATGGGCGCAGCAAAGTTTGCTGTGATCCCTGGCAAACAGCCTAGATGAAGCAGGAATGGAGGTGACCACATTGTAGGGTCCGTCCACGGTAGCTGAGTGGTCAGTGCGACATAATGTCAATCCTAAGGTCCCGGGTTTGATTCCCGGCTGGATCGGGGTGTTGTGTTGTCCTAATCATCATCATTTCATCCCTATCGACGCACAAGTCACCGAAGTGACGTCAAATCGAAAGACTTGCACTCGGCGAACGGTATACCCGACGGGATGCCCTAGTCACACATTTCATTTTACCACATCGTAGGACGTGGTACATCATGCACTGCATGGACAATTAAGTCCTACACTGATGCCTCCATGACTGTTCGTAGATTCACTAGGCAAACTATTACAAAAAGGTGAAGGCAGAGCTGCAACACACAGTTTAACTAATGGAACAGAATTTGTCATTATTTTATCGTACACTCACGATCAAGACTAACTCTGACAGAGTTAGACTTCACGAGTTGGTTTGGTTCAGAGTGGCGAGTGTGGATGTGCGTTCCCAATGAAATGGGCATCATATCTGTACAGACGAAAATGCAGGAGGCAGTGTTATCTCCAAGGATAAGGAGAGCTATTTATTGATGTCAACAGATGAGCTACGTTCGTGCCAGAGAGAGAATCACGAAATGCCCAACTAGGATGGTTCACACTGGCACACACGCCTGTGAAATTCTGTTATTCTTAGGTAAAGGGGAAACAACAAGCTGTCAAAGAGAAGTGCTGATGCCACACCCATACTTTCTGAGGGTGGACAGGCACTGTGTTTACTCCGTGTTCACTCCAGAGTATTTATAATAACCTGCTACGAAGAGGAAGGTCCAAAGGAATGACGAGGTTGGACTTACGAGACAGTGGATTTTTAATCAATGGTACGACATGTGACACAGTAGGTACGATGTTCCGTCTCCTGGCTACCGTCACTGGAATAACCATAATGAATCTAACACAGCCTTCGTTGTATTTGTTGGAGAAGTCAGTAGATGTGTTAGCAACCCAGAACCTGACCCGATTTAAAGACATACTAAACCCGGCCCTTTTTATCGATTGGGTGAGTTTACAGAATCATTAAAGGGTCAAAGTAGCGCTGAGAGAATGTTCCAACAAGTATTGCAGTATCACGATCATCAACGCCACAATATTATGACGAAACGTATCTCAGCTTGTAGTAGTTCCAATTTTGCTCATCTCTCTTAGGCGGGAAACTGTCCTACCCTGTAAACTTCCGCCGCGTCAACTACCAGTGCATTGGATACATTGGAGCAAGTAAAGTTTACTTAAATAAGAATTAAACAGGAAACTACTTGGTAATTGAAATATAGAAAAGAGTTGAGCAGGATTATTTACGGCGACATGGCCACTGAGGAATATGTACAGATGAATTAAGTTAATGATGTTATTGCATTAGTCTGTTAGTGGTAGTCCGGTGGAAACATATTCCACTAGGGGTACGACAGTCCAGTGGCCCAAATCTCCAAATGATGATTCGAATTAAGAAGACCTCCAGCAAACGTTGTGGTTTAACCTGAGCTAGTATAACAGAAGGAGGGAGACGAGTTGCGCTCCAAATAATTAACTGGGCACAGCTGAGTAAAAACAAACACATCTACCACAGCTAACGCAAGGGGCCGCGTAAGTGTGTCGGATCAAAGCTGATCAAATGTTATTGTATTGGGGAACGTTAGTGGTACAACAAAAACTGCACTACGACGCCACTGCAGCATGGCTGCCCAGATTGCTTCATATCCGAGACACGGACTTGGTGTGGCTTACGTGATAAAAACCGATACTGCAACAAAACCAGGATGGTTCAAGACCATATAAGTAATTGTCATTTTTTGTCAACGGTATCAAAGTCTGCCTACCACCAGTCTAGAGGAGAGCCCTACGTCGATCCACAAGTCTATCAGTCTACATATTTCAACTAGTCGCCCTCTCTGGACCCTCACTGCAAGCAGCAATCCTGCTGCTGGTGCTAGGGCCGATGCTGTTGCCTAAGCGCCACGTACCCAGTGGTCACTTCGCGGGCCCACTTCAGGCTTCCACCCTGGAGGTCTCAGTCTCTCGTCCAGGAGCGTGCAGCCGCTCAGCTGATGTCATTCCTGGCCTGCCTGCCTCTACTCTGCGAAGACACTGTTGTGGTGAGCTGCCCCTTGTACACCTGGTCCACGTGGTGATCTCGCGCGCCATGCCGCGACTTTTTAGCTGTCTCTAGACACCGCGGCTGCCGCAGTCGACCGCTGACTTGCTGGTGTAAGTGGCCTTGCATTGCCGTAGGCGTTTCGCTTCCTCGCCTTCACAACACCACCGAGCCCTGTGCTGACCACAGCGCGCTCCCCATCGGCTTTGTACGGTTTACCTCTTGCGGGCATTGACTTCTCTGGACATCGGTACGACTGCTGTAGTACTGCGTAATTAACTTGTGTTTCACCAATGCTACTGAAGATACGTCAGATGCCTACCAGGCCTCCGCTTACGGCGTCACCTCTATTCCGCTTGGGTGGTGGACTACCAGCATCCTGACCTCCAACTACTCCGTTCGACCACCACAGTCGATACAGAAGTCTAAAGTGGGATGTTTATTAAAGTGCGCCTTAAGGTGAGGTGTGACAATAATAAAATTTTCTGACGCTAATTTCCCTTTACTTACAAGTTTGGTTAGATGAAGTTGACAACCGCTTGCAATCTCAGCTCCTGTAAAGCGTGCTGTGGTAGAGTACAACAATTGAGAAACTGAGCAGTTTGCGTACAGCAGATCGGAGTTTTAATTACACTCCCTGCGGCAGAGAAGAAGAAATTTAACACTGACAACCGATTCATTTGAAATAGCGTGTGACCCTGCGGATTTGAAGTAGTCGCAAACCATAGAAGCAACTACTAATGCAGATATACACTTATTTTTGCATCTCAAATGGCTCAAATGGCTCTGAGCACAATGGAACTTAACATCGGAGGTCATCAGTCCCCTAGAACTTGGAACTACTTAAACCCAACTAACCTAAGGAAATTACACACATCCATGCAAGAGGCAGGATTCGAACCTGCGACCGTAGCGGTCGCGCGGTTCCTGACTGTAGCGCCTAGAACGGCTCGGCCACACCGACCGGCTTTGCATCTCAAGGGCCTTGTGTTCCGTTATGGACTTCTCCAGTAAATTAGGCAATACAATCACGGTCTATTTCATTCAAAAACAGAAACTTCAAACTTGCCGATGAGTGGCAGAATTACGTCACATGTGTCACCGTGTGATAACAGAAATGTTACATTTGACGACCTGTAACTCGACTAGATAAAACCCTAATAGGTTTAGACAGAAGGAGAGGCGTTACGTGCTTCCTAATGATAAACTGCGAGTTGACAAGAATGAATATGTAACTATTACTCTACATGCGTCCTCTTCAAAGATGATGTAAACGACAGGAAGCGGAAGAATCTGATTGACATTGTCCACAAGTTATCTCTTCCTTTTTTGTACAAGGGTACAGTAACGAGTTATGAAACTCTATCGACTGTATGTCAATCCGTGAAAAAACTACTCAGCTCTCCATACTTGCACACGTCAATGCCGAAAAATCACCTTTCCACTGCAGAATCTCGTAAAAATCGCTATCTGCCATTGTCAAGTGACACTAGAAAAGTGGGCGCGAAAAGCAGTTGCGAGGCGAGGCGAGTAACTAGGAAAGATAGCGCAGGCGAGCAGGACGCGCCGGGGGCGTGATGTATGGGTTTTTGGAGCGGCGGCTGCGGCCGTGCTTATTCAGCTATTAGCCCACTTATCGGCGCCGCCCGCGGTGACGGAAACATGACACCCGCAATCGTTACTCATAATTACCGCCGCTGATTGGTTTAGCGACGACTAAGCCCCGCCATCAACTAGTACACTTTGAATCTCGTTTATCCCCGCGAGGCAACATTTTGCGGTCAGAAAGTATCGTATTAGCATGAACTGGATGAATTGCAAGTTAGCGTGCCGCGTTCAAGGAGGCCGCAAACAGTGGGCTCGCTAACAACGACTGTATTGTTTTCCCTTCGTGCTGCAAATTAACCATTTTAACGGGCGTCATATTCTTCACAGTGTTTCTGTTTGTGCAATAAATTGCGGGCCTGTGAAAAATATAACTTTTCTGACATCTGTCACAAGCAGCAATTTTGTGTAGTGAATGACAAACCAGTACACAAAGCAACATGCGAGTAATAAAATTTAACAGGAATCATCTTTAAAAGTAATTTCGCAGTGTTACGTACAACATATTATGAGAAACTTTCTGCTTTTCACTTTACAGATATTTCCGAAATAAGCGAAATGCACTGTATTTCCTAGAAATACACTTTGAACATTTAACACTGGTTACGATTTCCGGTGTTTTACCGCATTCAAAAAAATGGTTCAAATGGCTCTAAGCACTATGGGACTTAACTGCTGAGGTCATCAGTCCCCTAGAACTCATAACTACTTAAACGTAACTAACCTAAGGACATCACACACATCCATGCCCGAGGCAGGATTCGAACCTGCGACCGTAGCGGTAGCGCGGTTAGAGACTGTAGCGCCTAGAACCGCTCGGCCACTCCGGCCGGCTTTGCCGCATTCATTCTTAAACTTGTTCCCCTAGATTTGGGCACATGTTGGCCAATTACATGAATATCTACACTGTGTCCTAGGAGGAAAGTCACTATTTCAATCGGTGATAACAAATATTTATTTGAAGCAAAAATATTCAAATTTTCATATGCTTTGTTTCCAACGGTCCCGACGTAGAAACCTACTCAAGCAAATGTGCTTTTTCGCCAGCGGTGCTCCATTTGTTGCTCTGTACGATAAGTTCAGTGTCTCATTCACATGTCGTTCTGTAGGAACGAATGACAAGATGCAATTACTTGCGTTTCTCTGTAAAATTTGTTAGCTGCAAAATTGTAATCCGTTCCCCTGGCTACGAACAATGCAGATTAGTTGCAGTATGATGGAGCTCCAGCACACTCTACCACAAGCCTGAGACAATACGTCAACTGCACTTACCATATTTGGTGTATTGGTCGTGGCAGAACAACTACAGGGTCCAAGTTATTGAACTATATGACAATAAACGTCAATTTGTTACAAACTACGGCATGCACACACTTTATTCAACAAGTAAACGTCACTACAGATATTCGCATTTAGGGTATGACAAGTTCGATATGCCTGCCATCATTGGCGATGATGTGGCGCAGAAGAATAGCGAAATTCTGCATGATCCGCTGAAGTGTCGGAACATCGATGCTGTCGATGACCTCTTGAATGACTGCTTTCAACTCAGCTACTGTTTTGGGGTTATTGCTGTACACCTTGTCTTTAATATACCACACAAAAAGGAGTCGCATGTGTTCAGATCCGGAGAATATGGCGGTCAATCGAGGCCCATGCCAGTGGCTTCTGGTTACCCAAGAGCCAGAATGCATCCCCAAAGTCCTCCTCCAGGACATCAAACACACTCCTGCTCCGATGAGGTCATCTTCAAAACCGTAACGTACCGTTCGGTAGTCACCGCGCCGTCAAGGAATATCGCATCGATTATCCCGTGACTGGACATTCCACACCACATAGTAACCCGTTGAGGGTGAAGAGACTTTTCGATCGTGAAATGCGGATTCTCATGCCCCAAATACGCGAATTTTGCTTAATGACGAAACCATCCGAATGAAAGTGGGCTTTGTCGCTAAACCAAATTGAATAAACCATACTAATTATCATCATACACCGCGGCCAACAGTGCAGTTTGAACGTCCTAATGCAAACCGTTGTAAGAAGTTTTGACGATTTTAATTTACATATTTCAATAATTGTCACCCTGTATCTGGCCACAAAGATCTCCAAGCAAAATGTGCGTTATATCGTGGTTTATGGGCTTGGATGAAGACGTAGGTGTACTAAAGAAAGATGGAAATGCGAGTTGAACTGGTACGTCAGATCATGCACATAGTTGACCTCGTAAAGGAACATGCACACACTCCTACGATGTGCAATGCAATTTATCAATAGCGGACTTTCTACTAATATATTCTGAATCATTTAAAACTAAGTGTGAACCGTCGAAAAATTTTACCCTAAGAATCAAAAAATACAAAAAATAAACAATAACAACATAATCATTTCATAATGATAATAAAGATCAGAAGCGTTTCTTTCAGGAAATAGGGCACATATTTTGCTTCAAATAACCATTTCTATCGCCCTCCTCCTCCCCCTGAGACACCATGCAACCTCGTCAGTCCAAAACATTTTCAGATTTAGTAATAAACTATTTGAGGAAAGAGAAACTGGTGGTTTTATTGCGTTAGGTATTCTACACAATCACGATAAACTGTCGGAAAAATCCTTCTTTGGGCTGTTGTTCAAGTCGCGGTCACATTCAAGCCTTCTTCGGTCTTGGCGAACCATCAGAAATCTATTGTGCATTTTGCCGTTTTGTGGTTGTTTCTTACTGATAACATCAAGTTTCTCCACTTGTGATGATTCTTCTCGCACAAGAATTGCCCACGTTTTTCATTTCAATCACGCCGAGGTAGGCGTCCAAACGTTGTTGCTTTTGTTCGGGGGTCAAGGTATGCCGTACAACTTCGCACACATTTTTTTTCCTTAAAAACATTCTGGAGAAAGTCTTGACCACTTCATTCAGAGATGTTGCTTCACTGCGATTTGTGGCACAACAACGATGACACATTACGGCTGCACGTCCACTACTTAATACTGCCTGCTAATAACTGACTGGTCGAATACATAACTGCTGTTTACAGTTGTTAGTACAAATGGTTCAAATGGCTCTGAGCACTATGGGACTTAACATCTGTGGTCATCAGTCCCCTAGAACTTAGAACTACTTAAACCTAACTAACCTAAGGACATCACACACATCCATGCCCGAGGCAGGATTCGAACCTGCGACCGTAGCAGTCGCACGGTTCCGGACTGAGCGGTTGTTAGTACAGGTTGACAACCTGGTTACTGCGCTGACGTCGCTTATACGCCAGGAATAACATCAGTCTCTGAACTCTTTGGGCGCCTCAACACTAATGTAATTTATCTTTGATCAGCCACAAAGTGTTTATCTGCATCTTAGTTGTAAAATCTTTAGCTTCACAGTATTTTTCTTCATTTTCCTCCGTAACACGATACAGTCGCTCGAAGATGGTATTTTAGAGTGTATATTTGTTCTCGAAGTACGCCGGCGAGCAGAAAACTACTGCCTCCGAATTTGTTATGTGAAACTCAAAGCTTTTTAAATGAAACAAACGTTATTTACATTCTACGTCTTTAATCTTCATGTTCACGTATTTGCAATCCTCTGCCGCTAGGGCTTCGAACTGTAGAGTGTAACATGGCGGTATGTTGGTGGTTGAATGGGGGGAGGGGACCAAACAGCGAGGTCATCTGTCCCGTCGTATTACGGAAGGATCGGGAAGGAAGTCGACAGTGCCATCCCACCATTTTCCTGAAGCGATTTATGGAAACCACGGAAAACCTAAATCAGAATAACCGGACGCGAGTTTGAACCGCCGTGCTCCAGAACACGGATCCGGTGTGCTAACCACTGTGCCTCCTCGCACGGTCAGGCTGTGTGTAGCGTAACTACGTCAGTGCGTGAGAAACAGCGTACTGTAGTCGAGTTTCGAATTCGAAGAGTTTGTCCACACACGGCGTACCCTCTCCTTCAACATGACAATACCAGACCACACACGAGCACTGCGACATCTACAACAATCTGACGTCTTGGGTTCACTGTCATCTATTATCCTCAATACAGTCCCGACTTGGCGCCATCCGATTTTCATCTGTTTCCAGAACTTAAAGAACACCTCCGGGGACTTCACTTTGATAGTGATGAAGTGGTGCAAGCAGAGGTGAAGTTATGACCCCGTCAACGACGTCAGACATTCTACAGTGACTGTATCAACAAACTCATCTCTAGTTGTGAGAATCGTGTTCGTCGCTAAGGCGACTACGTTGAGAAATACATATCTAGACAGTGAGAACAAAGATGTAGAATGGTAATAACGTTTGTTATATTTAGAAAGCTTTAAGAGTTTTCACATAAAGAATTCGAAGGTATTGCCTTTCAGCACACCCTTGTAAATTAGTACCAGTAGAACTTTGTGGGTTGTGAGACATCCACTCTTCAAGATGAAAATGTTCTTCGTAGGAGTGACGGAAGAATCCATTAAGATAATCCGTACATAATATGACAACGCACTGTTCAGAAGCGTGTTACAGTAGCTTTACCTTTGGAGTATGTGAAAGGAAATAAGCGGGGGCCGTTTATTGGATTTCACCGACCGCAGTTTATTACATCCCACTTTCTGCCACTCAAACTCCCATTGACACAGGGCTCCCCGCGGCACGCCTCATTGTGCTATTGTCCGTCATCTGAGGCTTCTGCTGGCTCATTTTCCGCAATCCCATAGTCCCCGGGGCCCTCCAAAACGTCACCTCCATACTCTTCTTTTGTACGCACGGAGCGGATTATTGGATATTTTCGACAACTTTCAATATTGAATAACTCTTAGATTCCAAGCCGGTGACGTCATGAGAATCTATCTTCTTTAGTATTCTAAAACTTTCGTGTAACAGTCCACTAAAGGTATTGAATTCTTTTATTAGGATATTAAAGGTATTAGCCTACTTTCTGATAAGACAGTTGAGAAGTCAAATGAATAAACGTGCTGAGAACCAGTGTATATTATCACATAATTACAGTGCTCACTTAAAATACAACAATAATATGAAAACCTACTGAATAAGAACATGTGCACCGCAGTCTCCATAGGGGACGGTAATTTTCTTTACACATGCCCGAGAAAGCAGTGTGCCTAGAATCACTTGGGATCGCATTGTTCATTGGCAACATATGAACAGTCTTTTGGAGAACAAGTACAGAATGGGTATGACAATGACAGACAGCACTGTAAACTGAAGAAACATTAGTGTGCTTATGGCTATTACCAGTCTCATCAAGAAGTCTGGGTGTTAGTAGGTTACATAAAACAACTTCATTCAGAAGAATTTCTTCAACAATGGATATCATCAACGATTTCTCAGATTTTTGGGCAATGACTTACCACAGACATTGTATACACACTCGAGTTCGGACCGTAAAAATGTCGGAACTTTCTAGTCTGTGTTCTGTTATCTGCACTTAACAAACAGACCACACGGCAATCAAATTTTTGTAATTTTTTACATTTTTGGTACGTGAAGTTCAGAACTCAAATATCAATCATCAAAAGCAGTTCTAAGCAACTATCAAAAATTTTAGAGAAAATCGACTTCCATGCTCGTCTGCCATGTGCGGGTCCTGGGTTCGAGTCCTGCCTGATGCAAAATTTTAAGCAAAAGTGAATGCTCTACGAGCATTTGTGAAGTGTAAAATACATAAAGATGGGAAAAATCCGTAGCGGTCGAGACGTAATCGCTGGTTCTAGTCTCGTTTCGGACACTGTTCTTTTTTTTGTTTTGTTTTTTGCCATTACTTCGAATATTTACGTCATTGATGTAATCGCACACAACAATGCAGCTTTTATGGGAAAAATAAATTTTTAATTGCCGATGTTTCACAAAAGATTGTTAATAAAAACAGTTTAAATCATAAAAACATTGTAAATTATTCTTTTTTCATCGCTATGTATTTTACGCTTCTTTAGAATCGCTACCTACTACAAAACAGCGAAAGGCACTGTCTTAAGATGGCGAACAATCAGATGGGAATGTAAGCTGATTGAAAAAAGAAACATGGAAACGTCAGAAATCACGTATATATCTAAGCGTCGTCGACATAAAAACTCAGTTGCTCGTCGGGACTATAACTCTTGATCTACCGCTTGGGCCATGCTAACACGTCTTACTGCCCACCTCAAACCTTGGGTCTACAGTTACCTCTCTTCATTGCAATGGCACTCACTCATCTTTTGTTTTATTTCCAGATGGTATGTATGTCCGTAAAAAAAATTCCTCCAAAACTGAATACTTACAAATGAAATTTTATAGTTCAAGTTCCGTTGTCTGAAAAAAAAGTCCTCCAATACTGAATATTTTCAAATGAAATTTTACAGTTCAAGTTCCACAGCCAAGTAAAGTAGCTGACTAAAAATCATCTCTGATCTGGCCAGTGATAAAAATGTACCTTAAGGCTCCACAGTCTTATAGTGTACGACTACGGCTGGGAGTCTGATAGCCGTAACACCGCATCCTTTGCAGGGAACATCACGTGTAGTATACCGCTCTCTTGGCGGCACAAGTATCAATGTATCGATCGTAGAAGGATAGCACTACGACGACGTAATACTATGACGCTGATATATGTACCAACGAGCTCTGATTTTGGAAATTTTTGAATTCACTCGTCACATAGCATTACGCGACGCATTACTCGATGGCGATGAATTTATTACGAAAATTGTGGTATTTCTGAACGGAGTAAAATGACTTAATAAACGGAATCTCTTTGATGAACGCTGACGTCGTGACTTTTCTAAAACACACTGATATTGACGAGGTTTACTGTGACAACTATACAATTTCTTGACATAATCTTTCGTATCTTACGACTGACTACAGTATTATTTGTGAGATGCGAAATACGCACCATTCTAATTTGAAACTCAATTTCTACATTTAACAGCTCGTCAGCAGTGAGATTCTCACTGTTACTTGTATATATTTCCACGAAGGCGAAAGATGTAGCATCCTGCGAATTCCCTTCAACAGCGGAGACGAAGCTGTCTCCTCCCCTCGGCTGCCACCTTGTGGTTTTCAAGGTGCCCCTCGCCAACGCCCAAACTTGGCCCCGGAGAAGCCATTAAAATGACAAACGGCAATACATTTTGGACTCACACGGATCGCAGCGGCGGTGTAAATACGCGCGCGGGCATAAATATTCCGTCAACACCTGGGCTTCCCGGCAGAATCATATTACGGCGCCAGGTCATTTGACCGGCATCATTCACAGGATTAGGCCCGCCTTGGCAAAACTTGTTAATTGCGAGTGCTAGCCCCTGTAAATCAGGCGGGCTTTAAGAAGCTTACGAGAGCTGCCTCGTGACGAAGACAAGCTAAGGTGCCGGCGGGCAGGAGTCTGCGCCTGCGCCCCTAATCCCCCACCAGGTGCACCCCGTGGCGGGCGTCTGCCCGGAAACCACACCAACTACTGCATCTCACCACCTCTATAAATTAATGGCCGTATCGCTATTGAAACAGAACGCATAAACTGTCAATATACAAAACTTCTGTAAATCGTATCGTCTTGTGGGTATACCTTCTTCGACAAAGTCCCTCTGCGGCAGCATTGGCTGTTCATCACTTGGACAGCTTTTTCCAAAAGCGCTTCATTGGTGAAAGAATACCGACACGACTTCTGCAAAATTCATGTAATATACAGCACATACTTTCAAAAAATTTTGCTAATAAACTACGCAAAACAAGTATCACTTTTTCGAAACCCCGTTGCTGTCTCCCATGTAATGGTGTAAAAGCGTGGCACTCTGAGACACTTCAAACAGCAATGTGTCGACACACCTCAGAAGTTAATGTGACGTTTAAGGTGGGGTAATGATGTCACATAATCAGCAAATTTCACCACAATGCCGGCCATGGTGGCCGAGCGGTTCTAGGCGCTCAGTCCGGAACCGCGAGACTGCTACGGTCGCAGGTTCGAATCCTGCCTAGGGCATGGATGTGTGTGATGTCCTTAGGTTAGTTAGGTTTAAGTAGTTCTAAGTTCTAGGGGACTGATGACCACAGCTGTTAAGTCCCATAGTGCTCAGAGCCATTTGAACCATTTTTTTTCACCACAATTCTGACCAGTGTCATTGTCAACGTGTCACATGATGGGAAGATCGTCACCCCCCCCCCTTTTACCCGCATTTCACCCATTCTTTTGACGCCTCTGGTGCAATCCCATCGATATCCCGTAGGTGGGGCTGTCTGTCTTCAGGCGCTAGAGCAGCCGCGAGGCACCACTCAACCAAATGGTGTCGAAGTCTCTGAAAGGTAAATTTTTAATGTGCACAACAAAGATGGGTGGGTGGCACCACGGATGTTTCCGAACTGTGGAGTCCTAGAGGAACCCTTTGTCATTTTATTCACGCACATATCAATGATCACGACACTGGAGGGCGCGAAACATGAGGGCTGAAAAAGCTTAAACACCCTTAGCTGCTTCGGATCACGTTCAAATTTGTTAGAATGGTTTTGAACGGTCCCTAGTGGTTCCACGCTGTATACCAGAGGAAAATCTGAAGTCGCACTACACTCCAAAGGGGCTGCTGTCCCAAAATTTTCTTAGAGTAAGGTTCAATCGGCCAGAGGGTGTCAGTAGTGCAGAACGTTTGAACGAACATCGTCCTACCGCTCATTCGCTGTCATTTTCGACCGCGAGGTGTGTGGGAAACAACGACCCAAGAGAACAGGTGGCCTTTATGCCACCCTCTGACGGCTTTCCGTTTCCATTCTGGGCGGCGGTGTAGATTAAATGTTTTCCTCGGTCACCCTGAAGATAACTGCGTGATTTCAACGCTGGTTGTCGCTGTTCTGACCTCCATCGCAGAGACGTCAAAAGAGGGGTGAAATGTCCCGCAGTGTGACATGTCCACGATAGCATTGGACGGAATGCTTGTGAAATTTGGTACCAATGTGACAATAATAATCCATTTGACACCCCACATGAACTTCTTAACTGAGGCCATCTTTTTCGCCTGTGTCGAAACCTTGCTGTTTGAAACGTCGCCGAACCCAAGGATGATATTGCAGGGCGCCACGATTTTACACCATTGCGGAGGACGGCTGTAGGCACCTTCAAGCCCAATTTCTGAATTAAGCGTCGCAATGGGAGACAATATGCGGTTTCGAAAAAGTGATACTTCATTTGCGCAGGGTAGAAGTGCGTAAGCTTTTACGGCCAGGGTCTATTTGGAATTATGGAGCACTAAGATACAGATAAAACTGACTTCTCGATCGTCTTTGCTCCGTTCCTCTTCATGGCAACAAAACTGTAGCCGTTTTATTGCCGTCAAGACGACATCAATAAAGGCAGCCGATAAGCCCGTATTATAATTGTTTTAGACCTTTATAATAATGCGGCGTAACACCCGAAAGCATTTTATTCAAAATTTGCTAACAAAGAGAGGTCCCCAGCGGTGACATCAAATTTTTGAAATCATCTATACTGTGATGTAGGTTAGGATCCCAAGTTTCACACCCTGCAGCCATTCACCATAGTAGGCCTTGTTTGCGACTTATTGACGGAAAAATAGGACTTCCGCGTGATGGCCTTCAGCTTTAAAAAAGCTGATGTTCAGAATATGGTTGCGCAGTGTAACTGTTACGGTACAGGCCCCTTGTGCGTGAGGTTGTGGGTTAGAATCTTGTCAGGTGGTTTGAAATTTTCTATTTTTAAATATTTACCGAAATGACTTTGACCTTTAGTTTTCTTTAGTCAATTTGTTAAATGTAATTTTTTATTTCTATTGCTCCGTCACATAATTTTAATCAACATATAAACTTTGTCAAGTTGTTCTTGTTTCTGCTCCCTATAATTCTTTTCCACTTGAACTCTTTGTGAATGTGATTTTAATTATTTACATGTATTAACTTCGATTTAATTTCTTCCATTTTATCATATTTTTTACCATGTTATTTCATTAATTATTTCCGTTCCTCATTTGATTTAAATTTTGTTTTATTTATAATCCCTTCTTTATCTGCGTTGCTTTCTCCAGAATGGAAAAAAATTAATGTTTAAATGTTTTTATGACATTAACTAGCCAAAAAATGCACTTCTAGTAACAAAAAATCCTTTTTGATACAACTGCACAGTCAATGTAAATAGATTCCATTGTCTTTTGTTTTTTTAACTGAGACATCAGCAGTTTCAACTTTTGACTTGATGACAATTAAATAAATTCACATTCACAGAGATCCCAAATAGAAAAAGACTAATAGGAAGAAAAATGAGAGCAATTGTAACAATTAAAACACTCATAACATGTAAGCTTTCACGGCCGGCGTCATCACTAATTAAAACTTCCGGGCTGAATTGCCGTGGTCCATATATAAAACTTCTTATCCTTCCTGACGTTTCATTGCCTACTGCGGGCAACATCTTCTGAGGTGAGTCGGCGACTGGCTGCTAGGCGCTGGAGGTCCCGCTTATATAGAGCGCTTAGATGGCGCCACCACTCATCACGTGCTTTCGACTTTAAAACTATCTCTGGCTAGTGCCATCTCTCTCGATTACAGGTAATCGATTGTCACTTCGTTGGTACAAAGTCGACCGCCATATCTTGTCTAGTTTTAATCCTTCTTCTTTTTTATTAAAATTATTTTCGTGCTTGTAGATCTCTATACATGAGGGTATAATAATGTGAGGTCCTAGCTATCACGTTTGTCTCACTAAATTTTATTTCGTGATCACCGTCTTTGAAAACGTGTTCCACTACAGCTGATTTATCAATTTGTCCCAATCTACAGTTCCTTTTGTGTTCCGTTAGGCGGGTATTAACACTCCTTTTAGTTGTTCCAAAATAAACCATGCCACAGTTACACGGAATTTTATACATACCTGGGGTATGAATTAAAACACTGATTAAAATGATGTGCCGGCCGAAGTGGCCGTGCGGTTAAAGGCGCTGCAGTCTGGAACCGCAGGACCGCTACGGTCGCAGGTTCGAATCCTGCGTCGGGCATGGATGTTTGTGATGTCCTTAGGTTAGTTAGGTTTAACTAGTTCTAAGTTCTAGGGGACTAATGACCTCAGCAGTTGAGTCCCATAGTGCTCAGAGCCATTAAAATGATGTAACAAAGCAACAGAAATAAAAAATTACATTTAATCAAATTAACTGAATAAAAGTAATTATTCAATTGAGTTCGATAAAGATTTAGAAATAAAAAAATTACAAACACCTGACAAGATTCGAACCCACAGTTTCTTTTACATGAGGTCTGTACCTTAACCGTTATGCTCCAAAACCAGTCTGCTAAACACCCCTTTTTTAAAGCTGAAAACCATCATGAAATGTTCCAGAATATTTTTTCGTCGATTACTCGCAAGCGAGGGTCCACCGTGGTGAATTTCTGCAAGGTGTAACACTTGGGACCTTTACCTTCATCACCGTATAGATGATTTCAAGAGAACCATCACACCGTTGGGGGCCTCTCCTTGTAAGATGAAAGATCAAGGCCACGAATAATCCGATGTGCCGTACAACAGGCTTATTTATTAGTCTAATATATACGAGTTAATGGAGTTCAGTGGATTCTTTCACACAGACATGCTTTGTATATAGCACTACAAAGTGTCAAATACGCCAATCTCTGGACCTCTTTGATTTTCCGTAAGGGAGAAAATTGCAGAGTTTTCAAATTCATGCACACCATTTATAGAGCCTGTATTTCTCGGTATCTACATTTACGGACCATGATCTACTCCGGACCGCGCTACGGAGGATACCAGACACCATGCTTTGAAAGACACCCGTGCCTTTACGTTCCCAGGCGCAGCATTGGAACGTAGACTGCCTTCACGCATCTGTCAAGCAAGGTGGCGGGGTGGAAAAAGGTTTGAAGTCTGATTACACAGAGAGGGAAGGAAGGAAGGTTACAGTTCAACATCTTGTTGACGACGATGTCATTATAGAATGATTATTGGCTCAACGGCAGAAGGAAATGGGCGGGAAAAATTGCTGATTTCGCTTGGAATGATACAGGAAGAGCACAGGAAAAGTTAATTTGGTCTTCAGATGCAAGCAGCGAGTGAAGACTAGTATGTAATAAATCTTGGTGCACCTGCTCGGTCGCATTTGGGAGGGTCGGGATTATGTAGAACTTCACGTGTAATGAACAGTCTTTATGTCAGCGGGACGTTAAAAATCTTGCCCAGATTTCATATCTACGCTTCTCCGTGCACTCTAAACTCGCTAACCTTAGCAATG
The DNA here is from genome assembly GCF_021461395.2 of Schistocerca americana. NCBI lineage: Eukaryota > Metazoa > Arthropoda > Insecta > Orthoptera > Acrididae > Schistocerca > Schistocerca americana. The sequence continues at coordinate 370,088,486 of NC_060130.1, forward strand.
AATGTATGGAGTAACGGCATGTTTTTAAAATCCAATATGAACACAGTTTAAGGAATTTTAAAAGCGGCTCTTCCAGTGACGCATACGCCTTTGCTCGTGGTGATCAAATAAACAGGAAAAGGAAACTGTTCTCAACTTCTGCAATAATTCCAATTTCGTAACTTCTTATCTTCAACACAAATATTAATCTCCGTTTGCGTCACTATAAAATTTCACGTCTGTTTGTCGAGAAAGCCGGAAGCAATATCGAGTTTGCAAGACACACGAGGAAAAACACTGTCAGTACACACGATGGTTTTCTTACTACTGTTCTCGTAGTGTCGACTACGTACCAGATATCAATAGAACTATCCGCAGTTCTTTATTTATTCGGATGAAATTCAGTTCCTTTGCAGTTGTATTTTTTTTTAATTTTGATGTTTATCTCATGTATTTACTATTGATTTCAAGACAATACTGTCTCATCTTCAGCTACCAATGTAACTTGCTACTGTGGTCTCAAATAATTCAAAAGTTGTATGTCAGAGGTTTCGGATGAAACGGAAATATCGTTTCAGAAACTTGGTAAGATATTCCTTTTTCTGAATCTTAATAAGGCGGCGGTTTAAATGGCGGCTCTGGAGCCCGACTGCGGTGCCTGGCGTGCAGCGAGGCGAAGCGGGTGCCGCGGTGTGGGCGGCCGGCCGCGTTGTTTGGCGGGCAGCACGATCCGCCGCCTGCAAACAATGGCAAAGACTGCGGAAATAGTTAATTCGCGGCAGCGATGCTTCGCGCGGCAGCCGCCACGTTCGTCCCGCATTCCTGCGTGAAAATCCCGACACGTCAAAAAGCGACGCTGCCTGTTCCCTCGACTGAGAAAATTAAAGGTCTGGAAATAATCCTCGCACCCCGTCTGGCAGCCATATTCACATCGGAACATCGGTCGCCCTAAATCAGCAAAACAATAGCGACAGTTTAGTGGCGCAGTAGTGGGGTGCGGCCTACTGCTTCTAACCGCATTACTCCGTCCAATGAGCGCGAATATGTCGGCCAGGCTAGCGGTACAAAAATAAAACTCGACAACAAACCCTGTACAAAAATACTTTAAGCGGAATTCTCATATCACCCGTATTTTGAAATAGTTACTGAAGCTATGTTCGTAATTGCGTTAAAAGGCCACGGAACACAAATGCCGGTACAGAAAAATTGGAAACTATCTGTATGAAGAAGGAAGCCGTATCTCGTTACAGGGTTCCGATACCATAAAGTGACCAAGCAAACTCAATTGCGAAAGTAATGCCTACATATTCTCACAGTTTAAAAATACATGTTATGACATTCTACTACGCAGAGCATTCGTACAGAATGAAACGAACAAACTACAGATGGTACAAAGTGGGTGCCGGACCCAAGAAAAGAGAAAAACAAAAGTGATGTGAGAGACTAAGCCGACTTCTTCAGAATGGCTCTGAGCACTATGCGACTGAACTTCTGAGGTCATCAGTCGCCTAGAACTTAGAACTAATTAAACCTAACTAACCTAAGGACATCACACACATCCATGCCCGAGGCAGGATTCGAACCTGCAACCGTATCGGTCGTTCGGTTCCAGACTGCAGCGCCCAGAACCGCACGGCCACTCCGGCCGGCTGACTTCTTCAGAATATTTCCAACCTAAAGTCGTAACCACACAATCTGTGTTGGGTGGCTTACTGAGACACACTTCTTACTCCTAAAATTTTCTATCGCAATTTGGGTAACTGGAGAAGCAACAACAGACCACTACATACTGGAAACAAGATCATGAACGCCTCTACCACTTGATGGGCAAGAAATTTCAAAGAACGAAAGCAAATGTAGCGCAATGCTCAGAAACGGAAGTCACGTGATCACTGAGAACAGTTTTGGCGATTAATAACACGACTTTACAATTAAACAATATAATATTGTCTATTGTAAGCGATATAAAACGAAACAGCCAAATAAGTCTAGCAATTAGGAATACGATCTCCTTTCGAAGAATTCTGAGACTGAGTACCCAATGTACAAGGTTCGTGGTGGTGAAAACTAAAGGCTCCGAATTTTTAAGTGAAAACTTATGCTTTATAAATAAAATTCTTCATCTTTATTTGTCAACACAGATAACCTGGCGACGAACATATTTCCCCCAGCGAGTACCAGTTTGTTGTAATCGCCCTTGTAAAATGTTTGTAATTGTTGACGGAATCATAACTTCGCTTCTGCTTGCACGACCGCGTCACTATCAAAGCGAAGTCCTCGACAGTGTTCTATAAGTTTTGGAAACTGATGAAAATCTGATGGGGCCAGAGTCGGGTCGGCATGAAGGACGATCGACAGCAGTGAACCCACGACGTCGAATTGTTGCAGATGTGGCAGTGCTCGTGTGTGGTCTGGCACTGGCGTGCTGAAGGAAAGGGTGCTCCATGTGTGGACGAACTCTTCGGGACGGCCACGGTGGCCGAGCGATTCTAGGCGCTTCAGTCGGGAGCCGCGCGACTGCTACGGTCGCAGGTTTGAATCCTGGGGCATGGATGTGTGGCATGTCCTTAGGTTAGTTAGGTTTAAGTACGTTCTAGGGGACTGATGACCTATGTTGAGTCCCATAGTGCTCAGAGTCATTTTTGATCTCTTCGAATTCGTAAGTAGATTACAGCACGCAGTTTCTCTAGCAACGACATAGCTGCGTTACACACCACCATGTTGCACGCAACAATTCGGAGCCCTCTACCGGCTGAAGCTGCAAATATGTAGACACAAAGAATGAAGACGTAGAATGCTAATACCGTTCGTTTTTGAGTTTTCACACGAAAAATTCGGAGGCATTATTTTCCAGGATGCCCTCGTACCAAGGGCTGCCGGACAAAACTCTCGAATTGCCCGGTATACAGTTCTACGTGCGATTCCTATCAAACGTCATCAACACGAGAATGTACACAATATTCAAATAGCAGATGAAATATTCGTCACGAAATTCACTGGTCAGAACGGATAAATGACAGAAATTTTCTAAAAATTTCAGTAATTTGCTTTAAGCGAATTAGGAAATCCATGGAAAACCTAAATCTGGATGGCCGTACGGGAATCTTAACTGCCGTTCTCCTGAATGCGTATATAGTAGTATCTCCATTCATAGCCACTAGTCTGGAGTTAGTCAACCCATTCTCCAAATCGCATTCTCCTTCAAATTAGCAAATATGTCAAGTTGCAACCTAGCACTATTACAGCCCACGGTTAGACTAAAATTGCTTATGAATGTGACGTACACCGGCCAAAGAGCGACAATGAAACTAGTAGCAACGATGGAAATCAAAGGCAAAGTTGTTCCATACTCAGGACTTGAGCATCGGGGAACAGATGCAGGAATTCTGCATCGCCGTTCTAGGGAAGGTCCTTGTGAAGGTGGTTGGCGGTGCCTTCTTACTACCTGTTATTAAATGTCCAGTGTGTATCTGTGTCGTTTGGCTGACTGTGATGTTTGCTTGTACAGTACTGTGGTGGGTTGCGTTTGTGTTATTATGGATGAAAGGAATGGAGAGAGTGAATACCGGGGCCAGTACATAGGCTACTCATCTCTAATACCATCACGGAGATCACCGAGCTTAACTTCAACATCCGGCGAACGAATCACCATTAATAGAGTGGCATGCCCTGACTTCACTAGACACTGCGGGAATGTTTGGAATTTAATCCAGGATATCGATACAAAGACAGATATCAGGGACTTCACCCCAAATACTGGCAGTGAAAATTTTCTATCACCAGGATTCGAAACGACACACATCCCAGTCGAGTGCCATCACATAGGCATGCGTTAGCGACCTCAGCTATGGAGGCGCTTCAAAGGAGGAAATATAAATACAAAAAATTAAACATAGCTCTGGAATAACTATTTCGAGGAAATTATGATATTGACACAACGGTAAATATATGATAGAAGCAAATGTAGAAAATTTAAAAGAAATATCCTTACATAACAGCCTCAACTGCCAAGTGTCACCTAACACTCTCTACGTTACAAGTTAAGAGGACTTCCACGGCTACAATACTGAGATTATACGGTATTTACTTCGTAATATTATGCGAAGTTAGACCTATTTAACAAACAGTAGTGGATTTTTTTCATCTGTGTGGCATGGGCCTTGACGTGAAGTGCTCGCTTGGAGTAGCTCTTACATAACTCCGCCAGCGTAATAGCGTGGAGCTCACAGAGAAACTGCACATTTGCATTAATGATGGCAATTTCTCATCATCTAATTACGATAAAATTTCGTTAACTCGGTCGTAGAGTCATGTGGATTAAAGGTGGTCCGCCAGTCAGGCTTAGATGTAGAGCGCAGCAGGCAGGCTCCTCTGCGCTTTCAAGAGCGGCAGACCCCCAAGTACTGGTACTTGAGATAACCTTTTCACTTTCTTTTGTATCACAGTGACCCAAATAAATAAATAAATGCGACCACAACACTGCACAAGCAGGAAAGATGGTCACCGTGAAAGTGCCACATTTTGAACTTGACACATAGGTCGGAAGAAAGTCCCGTAGACCGAAGCAATACTGAATACCAGTGCATGGGACTCAGAAATCTGCAGCGGTCTGACATAAAAGTAACACTTGCCACATACAATCACTGAATATGGACAATTTCCCTTTTTTCTACTCATAAAAGAGTTAATAGAGAAATAACATTAACAGCCAAACAGTTTATTGTCGTTAAAATCTATGGAATTATGGCATGAGTCGAGAAAAAATGAAAAAGCCAACACTTACGAGAGGTGTTCAAAAATTAATACAAAATATTTTTTTCTGAAAGATGGTTGGCTTTATTCAGGATTCCATTTTACCATATTATTCCCTACTCTTTTGGTTACAAAACTCTACTTTGTTTACTGCCAGGTCTCCGAAGGCATTCTGCAAACGCCTACGAATATCTGCGATGCTCTAGTTTTCCGCCAAAAGAAATTCAATGAAAGCTCCGTTACAGACGCCATTCTGAAGGCTACGTATTACGCCACCCCTATCGGAATTTCGTGAAACTATAGGGGCTGAAGCGGGAATTTTCCAGGATATTCCACAACAAATTCGACATTTTTTCAATCTAAATTGGCAGAGGAAAAATGTGTTGCATTACTTATTGAACGCTCCTCGTAGAATACTGGAATACCAAATGACACAATGTAAATGACTGTTATCTATTAATACTGACATGAGAGTAGCTGTGGTAATTCAAATACCCAACTCACAAAATAACTGTGGATCCATTTTCAACTGGTTGTGTTCTTACAGCGCCTTCGTGTATCTATCCGATTATTATATGTAATACACACAAAGAACGTGATAACAAATCACAAAAAGGAACCTTATAAGAAGACGCTTGTAGACGTTATAAAAAAAGAAGCACCTGCAAATGGGTTCAACGGATCTGAAATGATATAATGCATAATTTATACAGAGTGGCTTAAGACAGTATTTACAAAAACATTAATTAAAATAACAGTTTATTTACCGATGTTTGGTTTCTATTTAATGAATAACAACTGACATTTCTCTGAATATGTTGAGACTCAATTCTGAAAGCACTTTTGGTGGCGGATTTTGCTTATTTTCTGCATCGGTGTTGACCTGGTACTGTTTCCCAATGCACATCGATGTCCAATATTGGCTCAACCTGTAAATGTGCGGTCGTGCGGTAGCGTTCTCGCTTCCCGCGCCCGGGTTCCCGGGTTCGATTCCCGGCGGGGTCAGGGATTTTCTCTGCCTCGTGATGACTGGGTGTTGTGTGCTGTCCTTAGGTTAGTTAGGTTCAAGTAGTTCTAAGTTCTAGGGGACTGATGACCATAGATGTTAAGTCCCATAGTGCTCAGAGTCATTTGAACCATTTTTGTAAACGTGCGACCAGTGATGGCACAGAACAATTAACATAATCGCTTAGTCCAACGTCGATGTGAAGCAGTAATAAAACTAGCCACATGAAATTCTTTTAAAATAAAAGCTAAATATGTTAGCGCAACACTGTCATCGTCAAAAATGGTTCAAATGGCTCTAAGCACTATGGGACTTAACATCTGAGATCATCAGTCCCTTAGAACTACTTAAACCTAACTAACCTAAGGACATCACACACATCCATGCCCGAGGCAGGATTCGAACCTGCGACCGTAGCAGCAGCGCAGTTCCAGACTGAAGCGCCTAGAACCGCTCGGCCACAGCGGTCGTCGTCGTCATCGTCACCGTCATCACCATCGACTGCACAGACGATCGCTAGTATTTAATAACAGTACCTTAACAGGTACACCGAAGGAATATAGGTCTCGTACGCAGAACTGTTTACAATCAACATGTTTACTCGTGTACGATGTCCAAGCTGCTGTCCAAGACAGCAGACGTTCAGAATTTTCGTATTCCTTATCAGACTACGGGGGCAGTATTGTCGCGAGCGCAGTTGAAATAAATATATATATATATATAAGTGTGTGTGTGTGTGTGTGTGTGTGTGTGTGTGTGTGTGTGTGTGGCGCCTATGCCGTATTTAATCTGTGGGTTTTTGCGCGTTATAGTGTATGTGATGAGAGTTTGATTGAGATAAATCTGATTGTCGGGCGAGTGGCAACAGGCACGCCTGGGCCGCTACGGCTCTATTAGCGCGGCGCGGCGTGGCCAGGTGTAGCCAGCGACCCTCGCTCCGACAATTACACACTAACTAATGGCACTAGCCGAGTGATTAATGACTCTCCGCGGCTTAGCCGCCGCACCGCCGTCATCCACAACAAAAAGAAGAAAAAACTAAGGCCGCAGTGTGCACAGCTATAAGCTTTAGCTCCGACTAACGTATGCGAACGGAACGAAACGAAACTTCTGAAAAAGGAGGCCGACGAAAACGTCGTGTAGTGGAATGCGGCCGGCTTCCGATCGTTCCGGCTGAGTTAGGAGCCGAGGGGACGCCGACAAGTGAGTGACAACGCGGACAAGACGTTCGACAACGGGCGAGCGTTCCGCCCCTCGCAAGAAAAGAAACGAAAAGCGGCCGGCGATGGAAATAAGAGGTAAAAGGTTGCAGGCAGCGCCGCGCGGCAGATGCTATCAGCGAGCCGGCCTCCGCTACACATTACACTGCCACTCGCACCAAACTCGCCCTTGTTCGCCGCCTACCTTCGTTTTATTCCTTTTGATTTTGTAGCTACTTCCTTTATTCGGGGAGAACTGCAAAATAAAAGTGCTACAATGTTATCATTGTCCTTCAACAAGCCCGCCCGACCCTTCCTCAAAACACGTACGCACACACGCAAACATAAAACACGGACATCTACGAAAAGACGAATATCTGCGCAGTAAATACTATTATTTACGACTAAAGTGCAAAATCGAGAGCACTGTTTTATCTTTCTCGGAGGCGGGCAAATATGGAGACTCCAAAGCGCAATTCGCGACTCCCGAATATTTGATACGAAACGCGTCTTTTACGAGCTTCGTTCACAAAGGAGACTCTTCGGCAATCGAAAAAGCGTCGCCGACATTCCAAAGAAAAAAAAAAGTGATAGTAGCAATGAGTTCTGATATAAGAAAATATAAACCCAGTAATTTCCAACTTTTTCATTTGCTCGAGATACTGGACTTCCAAGAGGTTGAGGGGCAGAGTCGAAGGCAGGATAAATTTTTGTACTATCTCGGCACAAAACTCTCAGTTTATCCATCACATACCGCTGTCTTCAACATTTTAATGTATATGGGAGTTGTAGTCTCGTCACGCAAGAGAATTTGTATAGCTGCGTGTAGTTTAATCGCTCAGTACTACAAAGAACACTACGCTAAGTACAGTGACTAACAAACGAAAGTGGTCCCGGATACGAGATAATCTGTTTAGAGATAAACAGATGCTAATGTTCACATACCTCAAATACCAACTGTTAGAATCCAACTCCTATTTGCTTATACATCTTCCGTATGTCAAGGACGTATGTGAATAACGACAGCCGTAAATACATTTTTTTTACAGTAGTGGCATTATGTAAAACGCGATTGGCATATTTACGCTCACATTCTTATTTCAAAGGCCAAAGGCATACTGACTTGGAAGGAAAGCCACAGCTATCAAGTTATATAGAAAGAATGTCATGTCTGTAATAAATTACGATGGTCTGCGTTAGAAAAAAGCATGCGTCCAAAATAAATTACTTTTTCTATTGCTAGAAATTCATGTAAACGATTTTACTATGATGGGGAGGCAGACTTTTCCATGTTGTAGCAAAAGTGTTTGTAAAATTTAAACTATGAGCCTTCCGGCGAACGAATCACCATCAAAAGAGTGGCATGCCCTGACTTCACGAGACACTGCGGGGATGTTTGGAATTTAATCCAGCATATCAATACAAAGACTGGTATCAGTGACTTCACCCCAAATACTGGCTGGTTACGCTGATCTCACTGTTGCCAGCAAATAAAAATTCTTACCGTAGACGCAAAATGACGTGGAACACTGAGTAATTTTAAAAGATTCTTTGTGTTGACTGAAATCGCTAACACCGCCAATGTTAAGTTGACGTAAAAAAATAGGTACTGCCCTCTATCAGATGCATCTCGTCATCCACTGCTCAACTTGTGGTGTGTTTAACAATATAGACGACGAGGTCGTTACAGATTGAGCGCAAGTTCAAGTTGGACAAACATGGGAGACGAGATCGGTCGCTCCCTTTGCTAAAGGAAATCATTCTGTGTGAGCCATAATTAATTTAGGGAAATCACTGAAAAGCTAATCTGGATGGCCGGACGAGGATCTGAAGCACTCTCCTACTGAATGTGAGTACAGGGCCCTAGTTATTGCGTTTCCTCTCTCGGTGTTCCGCTTCTGCCATGAGAATTCGACTATTCTAGCAAAATTAAATAAGCGTAATTGACAGGACCGCTTATTGCCATTTCCAGATTACTGAGCCCGCAAACGTAAATGGCACAGGAAGAACGTAACACGCATTGCTCTGCGTTCCTAGCGTACGCTATGAGTATGGCCAGGTTGAGCAGTTCCGTAAACCGAACGCAGTGAAGTACATAAAACGAACTTCCATTCCTTCAGAATTGCCAATATTCAGCATTTAGCCGGAGAACCGATGAACCCATGCATTATACGAGGCGTGTTTTTTAAGTAAGTAACGTTTTGAAATTTAAAAAAAAGACGTGCTAAGATACCTCAACAATTTTATTTTTACGTGAAAGCCTGTACCTTAATCTGCGCACTGACGCCTTTACAGTCTGCTTCTTCTTTGTTTACGTAGTGTACTGAATGTTTAAGATGCCTCCGATAATCCTGAGTCCCGCCGATTGTGAAGTACGGGCTGTTATAAGATTTCTTAGTGCTAAAAGCCTAAAAGCGATCGATATTCATCGTGAGATCTGTGCAGTTTACGGAGAAAACATTATGAGTGATTGAATGGTAAGCAAGTGGGTGAGAACGTTTAAAGATGGCCGCACAAATGTGCATGATGAACAACGGAGTGGGCGTCCTTCGGTCGTTAATGAAAGTATGGTGCAGGAAGTGGACAATAAGGTGAGAGAAAACAGACGCTTTACGATTTCCTCCTTACGGGATGACTTTCTTAGTGGTTCAAATGGCTCTGAGTACTATGGGACTTAACATCTATGGTCATCAGTCCCCTAGAACTTAGAATTACTTAAACCTAACTAACCTAAGGACAGCACACAACACCCAGTCATCACGAGGCAGAGAAAATCCCTGACCCCGCCGGGAATCGAACCCGGGAACCCGGAGCCGGCCGAAGTGGCCGTGCGGTTAAAGCCGCTGCAGTCTGGAACCGCAAGACCGCTACGGTCGCAGCTTCGAATCCTGCCTCGGGCATGGATGTTTGTGATGTCCTTAGGTTAGTTAGGTTTAACTAGTTCTAAGTTCTCGGGGACTAATGACCTCAGACGTTGAGTCCCATAGTGCTCATAGCCATTTGAACCATTTGAACCGGGAACCCGGGCGTGGAAAGCGAGAACGCTACCGCACGAACACGAGCTGCGGACGACTTTCCTAATGTTTCTCGTAGGGTTTTGTACGGCATTGTGACCAAGCACTTGAATTATCGAAAATTGCGCGCACGTTCGGTACCGTAAATGTTGTCCGCAGCTCGTGGTCGTGTGGTAGCGTTCTCGCTTCCCGCGCCCGGGTTCCCGGGTTCGATTCCTGGCGGGGTCAGGGATTTTCTCTGCCTCGTGATGACTGGGTGTTGTGTGATGTCCTCAGGTTAGTTAGGTTTAAGTAGTTCTAAGTTCTAGGGGACTGATGACCATAGATGTTTAGTCCCATAGTGCTCAGAGCCATTTGAACCATTTTGAACCGAAAATGTTGACGGATGTGCACAAAACCAAATGTTTAGACAGTGCATTGACTTTCCTTGAGCGATACCACAACGACGGTGCTGATTTCTTATGCCAAATTGTTACGGGCGATGAAACATGGGTGGCCTACGTCACACCAAAATCAAAGCAACAGTCCATGGAAGTTGAGCTAGGGCATCGTTTTGCTGCCCGTCCGCATGTGGCGAATCAGACCAAAGATCTCATCACATCTTTTCGATGGGAAACTCGAAATCATCCTCCGTACAGCCCCGATCTTGTGCCCAGTGACTACCATGTGTTCCTGCACTTGAAGAAACACCTGGGCGGTCAGCGTCTGCAAGACGACGACGACAAAGTCAAAACAGTGGAGATGCAATTGTTAACACGTCAGGCGGCAGACTTCTATGAGAAGGGTATTCAAAAACTGGTACAACGTTATGACAAGTGCCTCAATATTAACGGAAATTATGTAGAAAAGTAGATTAAGGTACAGGTTTTCATGTAAATATAAAATTATTGAGATATCTTAGCACGTCTTTTTTTAATTTCAAAACGGTACTTACTTAAAAAAAACACGCCTCGTACATACGCTGGTGAGCCGAAACATTGTCACCATCTGCTTAACAACATTGTGGTCCACCTTTGAAACGGAGTACGGGCAGCGATTCTGAATGGCATGCGCTCCGAAAGTACTTGGTAAGTTTACGGAGGTTTGCTGCTGTAAATTTATATACACAGGAAACGCAATTCCCACAAATCACGGGCCGTTGGTTTGGTAGCGCGGAGCTGGCGCCCTGTAGAATCTCAGATATCTTCCATGTAGTTCAAATCAGGCGCATTTGGAGGTCAAAACATCAACGTAAATTAACTATCACGCTTCTCAAACCACTGTATCACGATTTTGTCCTTGTGACACGGACAGTTATTCTGCTATAAGACGCCATTGGCGTCGGGAAAGACATTTATCATGAAGGGATACAAGTGATCGCCTGGATGGTGGAGTATCCACATAGGACCACAGACGTAGGGTAACTAAAAACGTGATTCGTCCGAACAGACGACACGTTTCCATTCATTCGTGGTCTAATTTCGATTATCCCGTGCCAATGTTATCATAATTGACGATGTCGTTCAGTCAACACTGGAACACGTAGCGTTCGTCTGCTGCGCAGCCCCGAGTTCAGCGACGAGCGCTGATCACTGTGCTCAAAAACACTTGGGCCTGCACCATCAGTGTACTCTGTAATCAGATCAGACACAGATCGCCGCCTATAGTGCTTTACAGAGCGGGCAAGCCTTCGATCTCCACATTGTATTATGAGGGCTGGATGTCCAACACTTTGTCGCACGACCCTTGGTTTCACCGTCCTTCAACCACTTAACACACATTCTCACGGCAGGGGTAAGCGAACAGCCGACCAATTTCTCAAAAAAAAAAAAAAAAAAAAAACTTAACATCTGAGGTCATCAGTCCCCTAGAACTTAGAACAACTTAAACCTAAATAACCTAAGGACATCACACACATCCATGCCCGAGGCAGGATTCGAACCTGCGACCGTAGCGGTCGCGCGGTTCCGGACTGAAGCGCCTAGAACAGCTCGGCCACTCCGGCCGGCACAAACTTCTCAGTTTCTGAGTTACTCGTTCCCAGACGCCGGATCATAACAATCTGTCCTTTGTCAGTGTCGCGTATGTCAAGTAGATTCCTCTTTTACGGCCCTTATCGTCGCTAGAATCATTTCATACTGGTCACTGCTCATACGCTTTCCTTACCGCGTCGAATGCCGCAGCGCCACCTGGCAGCATTTAACGATGCTGTGGGCAGTGGTCATGATGTTTTGGTTCATCAGTGTAATCAACGATTACAAACTAGAGAAATGTTAGATGGTTTGCTAGCTATTAATCATTAACTTTTAGCAACGATTCAACGATACAAAAAGCAGTGACGTTCGTGTGGAAAACACATTCCGTTGAATTCTGGCGGCACTGCTGCACGGTTGACATTGCGGACATGCGACACGCAAACGTAATTACTTGGTTGGCTGGGAATATATGCTAGTGGCATTTGTTGTCAATTGTTTACAGAAATAAGCAGTACTGAAACAGCCAATACTTGTTTTGTGAATTCTTGTTTTAAGAACATTCGGGCAGCGGCAAAAATTCACTCAGTCACGTATGTGAAGTTTACAGAGTTGACGTGCAGTCTCGAGAAATTGGTCCAAGCTGTTGACGTAATAATCAAAGATATCGCATTACATTCCGTCGAGGTAAAGGCTGCAAGGGTACGGTTTCATTACAATAGTAGCGGTGTAGATACCAGAAATTTTACAGAAAATTCTGGTTTAAATCGCTATGATCCCAGCGAAAAAACTGTACGAAGAGGGTAAACAGAAACAATAGAAACATAAGTATTGGCAAACGCGAAATTGAATGTAAGATAAACATCACTGTGACGGCTTTTCTTCAGTTCTCAAATTCCATCTCACCCTCTTACATATGTGCATAAAGAGTAGGTCATGCAATAGCCAGTGGTACCCAACTGTAGATAGTTGATTTACGTCACATGCTCTATTTTTAGAGTGTCTCCCTTTAGCGAGATGATTAAATATGGAGAAATACATCATCAAGTACACGAGAAAGAATCTAAAGCAGGTTCTTATATCGGCTCTTTCATATGCGCCCTACGCTGCCCTCGCCCAATACGCATGCTCGACTGCAGACACTGCCGGTAAGAAAAATTCCAATTGTTAAATAACAGTAATTATGTCTGTTAGACTAAAATCTTGACTCTGCCCAGAGAGTTCAAACGGTTTTCAAAGACAGCATTGCATTCAAAATCTATGATCTCCAAACTCTACCGAAATGATCGAATAAGCTCTATCGCTTTGTGAAACACGTTTCTAGCATTCTTGCCGAAATTTCGACTGCAGCAAGCTCTCTGAAACGGAAAAACTGTAGGCGGGAAAGGACACGGGGGTTCCGCGGCATTTCCGATGGTGATGTTGATGGTACACGGCCCAAACACTTTCTTATTTATGGCCACCTAAACGGAAACATAAAGGGGGGAAAAAAGAGAATACCACGTAACAGCCAGCAACGTAGGCGGCAAAATTTATCTTACACGCGCACACGCACACGCACACACACACACACACACACACACACACACACACACACACTGAAGAATGGTACCGCAACGAAAACACGGTTGTCATACTGCATTTTAAAATATACACAGACGTATAATATGACAGCGTGGAGGCCCTGAGGGGCAGAAATACTTACAAGACGTTGGACCTGAAAGCCTATATAAAACAAATGGGGATCCATTGTGGTGCATAGTAAATGTTTCAGAAGTTTTCTCATAGACAGTGTTTCCGCGCGGCTGGCGACTGTTCGCGACGCAATGGAGTGCGTATCATTTGAGGGTTGGTGGGCGGGCGATTCCAGCGCTGCATCCTTACAGCAAACGCCGCTACTGCAGGGCGCTCGCGCTAACAAAAACAACTTTTCCTTGCTTCAAGTACTGGTTGTCCAATTGGGTCACGATAAGAAAAAGGAAAAGGTCAGGCAGTATGCAGGCTTCCCGGGACATGGCACATCGTCCAGAAGCCAGTATGTCGTTTTGTAGCAACAATAAAGACACACAAAAAATATTAAAAACAAAAGACGTAGTGCTGAACAGGGAAAAAGTTTGAAAATGGAGCTGTTATAAGTAAAATAAACAATGTGATGACTACACGCTTCGTCACAGGTGTACTGATCAACTAGTCGCCGTACGAGTGCTGTGCAGACTTGGAACCTCGAGCAAAACTGCGTTAGAATTTTTACGTCCTCGTGATCAGAATACTTAGCCACTGCAAAAGGAAACTTTCAACTGAGACCCAGTGGTACTTTTGTGCATCAATAACATCAAAAACACTAAATACGGTAAAGGCAACAGTATGCGTAGAAGTTTTGTTTTCTCCTCCTCTGATACAGTAACTTAAAAGTCTACCGAATAGTATCCTCGTGGACGAAACGCTCACTGAAATTACTGCTGATTAACAAGTCTTCTAAATAAATGCATAATGGAGGGAGAACTTCCAAGCAAACTTTTCTCAGTGTTTCTCCGATTTCCTAGCTTAGTACAGCGCTGATGTAAAGGTGTGATAAAACACCGAGATGTAAAAAGAAACGCTGTTTTTCCTCACTTACAATTCGGTATATTTATTTGCCGATGATACAAGTATAGCTATCACACCCAACAGACAAGAATTAACTGGTGAAATTGTAAACGATGTTTTTCAGAAAATCATTAAGTGGTTCTCTGCAAATGGGCTCTCGTTAAATTTTGACAAAGCACAATACATACAGTTCCACGCAGTAAATGGAATGACACCATTAATAAATATAGACTTCGATCAGAAATCGGTAGCTAAGGTAGAATATTCAAAATTTCAAGGTGTATGCATTGATGAGGGGCTGGACTGGAAAAAAACACACTGAAGATCTGCTGAAACGTTTCAGTTCAGCTACTTATGCTATTAGGGTCATTGAAAATTTTGGCGATGTACATTTCAGTAAATTAACTTACCACGCCCATTTTCATTCTCTGCTTTCGTATGGCACCATATTCTGGCGTAACTCATCATTGAGTAAAAGAGTGTTGATTGCACAAAAGCGTGTAATAGGAATAATTGCTGGAGCTCATCCAAGATCATCCTGCAAACACTTATTTAAGGAGCTAGAGATCTTCACTGTAGCGTCACAATATACATATATTCACTTATGAAATTTGTTATTGACAATCCGAACGAATTCAAAAGTAATAGCAGTGTACATGGATACAACACTAGGAGAAAGGATGATCTACACTACTCAAGGTTAAATCTAACTTTGGCCCGGAAGGGGGTAAATTATGCTGCCACAATAGTCTTTGGACACTTACCTAATAGCATCAAAAGTCTGAAGATAACCATATAGCATTTAAAAGGAAATTTAAAAAAAATTCTTAATGGCAACTCCTTCTACTCATTAGATTAATTTTTGGATATAGTAAGTGGGTAATTTTCCCAACCCCCAGGCCCGCATCTCGTGGTCGTGCGGTAGCGTTCTCGCTTCCCACGGCCGGGTTCCCGGGTTCGATTCCCGGCGGGGTTAGGGATTTTCTCTGCCTCGTGATGGCTGGGTGTTGTGTGCTGTCCTTAGGTTAGTTAGGTTTAAGTAGTTCTAAGTTCTAGGGGACTGATGACCATAGATGTTAAGTCCCATAGTGCTCAGAGCCATTTGTACCCAACCCCCACAAAAAAAAAAGAAATTAAAAATTAAAAATATTAAGTGTCATGTAATATTTTGTGTAATGTAATATCTTGTATAGACACCTTTTATTAACTTGACACGTTCCACATCATTACGAAGTGTCGTATTCATGATCTATGGAACAAGAACTAATCTAATCTAATATAATCTAATCTGATCTAGCCGGCCGCGGTGGTCTCGCGGTTAAGGCGCTCAGTCCGGAACCGCGCGACTGCTACGGTCGCAGGTTCGAATCCTGCCTCGGGCATGGATGTGTGTGATGTCCTTAGGTTAGTTAGGTTTAAGTAGTTCTAAGTTCTAGGGGACTGATGACCACAGAAGTTAAGTCCCATAGTGCTCAGAGCCATTTTTTTAATCTAATCTAAATGGTTCCGCTGCCTTCTTTTATTACTTTAACCTGGTTAAATTTGCACCCTTTCGCGTATAATTAATTAACGTAGAATCCAGATCCAGAGAACAGCACTTACCCAGCTCGCAGAAATATCACCTTACAGAAATAATTCAAATGGTTCAAATGGCTCTGAGCACTATGGGACTTAGCTGCTGAGGTCATTAGTCTCCTAGAACTTAGAACTAGTTAAACCTAACTAACCTAAGGACATCACAAACATCCATGCCCGAGGCAGCATTCGAACCTGCGACGGTAGTGGTCTTGCGGTTCCAGACTGCAGCGCCTTTAACCGCACGGCCACTTCGGCCGGCAGAAATAATTCCCCGGCAGGTTTTTTTAATAAATATATAAAACACCCGGAAATTAACGTGACACATTATAGGTACTTGACCTCGTTCGCAGCTCGAACGTAATCAATCTCCGCCGTTACGTCTAGAAACATAGACCTCAATTCAATGAGGGGAGATATTAAGCTGTCATTAGTTGCGGTAACAAGCAACAAGCGATTGAAAATGATATACTAAGTTATATACAATTACCATTTTATTCTCGTTACGGATACTTCCGTTAATTTATTTCTGTGAACTGTCCAAAATGCAGTATAGTATATGCACGCTTGGTGAGCAAAAACATAATTACGCGCCCGCTGCCTGGTTCTACAGGAATTAGTTCCAGCACAGAGAACTTACCATTAACCAAATAATCTGTTAAATTAATAAAAGAAGGCGGTGTACACGGTAATAAATACGTGGCGCCGCAGGGGCGCCGAACATCAGCCCACTCGCTGACTTCCGTTCTTTTTATCTCATTTTTACGTTAGTGCTCAACTAAATTGGAAAATCATAGAACCTTAAAAAGTCATTAGCTTACAACATTTATGACACACTCCGGCAAAAAACGCGCGCCGGAGTCGCAGAAAGCACAGCGACATTATATTGTTAGGCACGGAGAGAGATTAGCTGCGGGCCGCGGGTCGTTGCGCAGCTATGCGGAAAACTACCGGTCGCGGATAAAATACATTTAGACGGAAAAAGACAAACGTTGGTTTAATTGGATGCTAAAGGGCACCATCCTGTCAGTCCTCGTTGATATTCTTTCGAGCCTGACAGCCGATGGTACAGAAGTTCAATACCAGGTAACTATTTTCAGCGCTACTTGACTGCACACAAATTGCGTCCGTCACTGTATGCCGGAACTAAAAATGAGCTAGCACTTTGCAGCCAGTCGCTAACATTTAGCAATTATTCACAACGAACACATTCCATCGTCCCTTGGCAATTTTGGTCTCTCGTTCAGCGAATCATACGTCGCACAAAACCAATGACGCCGAAAATTGTGAAAATGATTTGATTTTATCTCCGTGATTACAACCGAATACAGTACACTGAATTAACAAAGTAATACACTTAAAATCTGTCGTCAAGCTGGTGGGGTTGTCCGCATCTGCGATCGTATTTAAACTCCACAGTCTGCTTAGAAATGGTGCCTAATATGATACAGGTTTTGCGTGTCTTTTTAGTTAATAGAGATCCTTATGAATCTGTGATATTTTGTTTTGGTAATCAACACTAAGTTTGGTTGAGGCAGCTCTCCATTCCTGGCACCTGCCAGCTATCCCACCCATTTCAGTATAATCTTTGAATCCCATATCGCTTACGATCAACCTACTAATATCTAGGAACCTGCTGCGATTCTTCCCTACCACTTTACCTTTAACTATAATTTGCAACGACATTTACTGTCGCGATGTGTGCTAACCAGTCTCTCTCTTCGATTAATGTTCAAATGCGTGTGAATTCCTAAGGGACCAAACTGAAAAGGCCACCGGTCCCTAGACTTATACACTACTTAAACGTTGTGCTAAGAACAACACACACACACACACACACACACACACACACACACACACACACACACACACACACACACACATGCCCGAGGGAGGACTCGTACCTCCGGCGGGAGGGGCCGCGCAACCCGTGACATGGAGCCTCAAACCGCGCGGCGACTCCGCACGGCTTCGATTAATTATGTTTTTATTATATTCAACAGTTTCATATAACACTATATTTCAAAGATTTCTCATCGTTTCCTTTGTGTCCACTCCGTTGTTCACTGCATCGAACCCATACACAGACGTGCCCCCAAACAGAGTTCTTCCAGACTGTTTTCCTGATCCCAATCCTATTTTTGAGATTTTATCAGTTGCTTTTTATGTAATGCCAAGAAGAGGATATGTCATATAATTTAAGTAAACTGGGCATGAATGGGTTTCATGAAAGAGCCATGTCTTACTGAAGATCATTTTCCAGCTTTTCATTCAGCAGATGTCATTGTAAACTCCGGTGTTATAAGAAGACTTAGCTAATACGAGTAACTCTCGATCGTGTATGATAGATGGTCAGAGCTTTCTTTACATCTGAGTTTGGATCAAGTTTCACGAAGGTGGGGTTCAACGACTGATTTTCTGTGTGTGTCCTGTTTAAGGGTTTCCATGTGTTCACTGAAATTTATTCCGGATATTCCTCCCGTCAGTACAACATACTTGACGTACGAGATAACGCAACTGAGATCTCGTCGACAAAGATCGCTCGCAGGAACCGGCGGCGATAAATTACACAGATTTATTTGTTCACAAGGATATTACATATGTTCAACCATTCACAGAGACACAGTGGAGTACCAGTCTGAAACTTACGGCAGTCATTTCTTTTTCCCTAATCTTAATCATTCAACTCGAGGCCAAGTGTCTGGGAGAAAAGGGGGACGGGGTGAATAACATGCTGCTTTAATGCCTGTAACAGCACGTCCGTACACTGTCAGCCACTGAAGAAGGTAAAGAAACAGAGCCCTCCCTGATTTGAGTTGGGTTAATCAGTTGCCGTTAACCGCAACAGATCCTATTAAAGCGTTAGTGATTACCGTGAAATACAGCCCTACCTCATCTGGAAGAAACTATGTGATTAGGGCTCGGTCGCTAATAGCATCGCTCAATTTCGAAATTAAATCGATTAGTAAGATAATCGAATGTCCGCACACACGGCGCGGCGCGGGACACATTACTCAAACAGCAGACAATTCGCAGGTCGCCGCCGCCGCGGGCAATTCCTCTTATTCTGTTCTCATTTCCCTCAACACTACACACTAGCTACCCAGCTCTTTCCTCACTGTCCATTACACAAGCAGAGAAAGCAAATACTCGCTTTGTGGAGAAACAAAGACTGCCACACCTTATTATTAATTAAACGTCAACACAGCCGAAAACAGCTCTCTCCGAAGACACAAACAAGCGATCATTTAATATCAGACGGCTACAGTTAGATCGCCAGAAACACTCTCTCACCAACATATATATCACAGAAAGGCCCATCAGAGGCGTTTGCGAAATTCTGCTGCGCATGAAATTTTATTTTTATAATAGTAAACTCCCAGTTATCTGGGTTAATGCGGACCCGAGACTGCATGCTTAGCCGAAAAAACACGAATAATCTAAAATATTCACCCTTTTACCGGAAGCTACTGTTAACGGTGTGCACAAAACATACTACATGTCACAATTCAAAGCCCATTGCATTACTTATGCGTTATTCGCCGAAAACTGACATCTTATTTAGAAAATTACACTTACAACACACTGTATCACTTGCTTTCAGTTCACTTTCGTGTAGTAATTTTTTTCGGTTTTTCATTCGCGTTTTTCCCTGATGGCGGTTCTCACTTTTTTGCAGAGGCAAAACATGTGTATAGTCATCAAACGACTATTCCATGCATTCTCCAACAACAAATCAACGCATTTCAGTGCTTCCATGTGTGCGACGACAGTTTCCTACTTCGCCTTACCTTTGCTCTCTTTCTTTCTTTCTTTCTTTCTTTCTGTCTCTCTGTCGATACACTTCGTGTCAGTACATCCGCGTCACTTAACTGCTTAAATCCTAGATCCTAGGCATGGTTATTTAACCACCTGCGGATGTTTTCGTCATCTACAGTTCACAATCACAAATTTGTATTCCAAACCAAAATATTCGTTCATATAATAACACAATAACATTTTTTAAAAATACTTGTACTTTTTTTGGATAATCCGCAGAGCGGGATAGGCGGAGGTTTCCTGCAATAGCAAATAAATTGTACCACATTATTTGTGATATGTAAAACAATACCCTTAGTTCGAGACAGGAGAGACTATTTGGCACTCACCAATACGTACACAGCCAACATACAAACTAACGAAAATCTCTTTCAAACCACAAAAATATTTCAGTACTTATAAATAAAGGTAACGGGCCAAGGGGGATAAAACTCTGTTCAAGCATTCTTTTTCTGCACTTAAAGCGTTGTTTTTCTGGGTAATAGTCCTTAATATGAGGCGCGTTTAATAAGTTATGCAAATTTTTTTTCTCAGCCAATTTCGGTTGAAAAAATTCGGAATTTGTTGTGGGACATCGTGGAATATTCTCGCTTCAGCCCCTATACATCTACATCTACATACATAAACCGCATGCCACTGTACGGTGCGTGGCGGAGAATCCACTGTATCATTACTACTCATTTTCTTCCTTGTTCCACTAGCAAATAAAGCGGGGGAAAAACGATTCTCTATATGCCTCTGTACGAGCCCAAATCTGTCGAATCTTATCTTCATGGTCCTTACACGAACAGCAGAATAGTTCTGCAGTCAACGTCAAATGCCGGTTCTCTAAATTTTCTCAATAGTGCTCTTCGAAAATAATGTAGCCTTCGCTCCAGCGACACCCATTTGAGTTCCCGAAGCATCTCCGGCATACCTGCGTGTTGCTCGAATCTACCGGTAACAAATCTAGCAGCGAGCCTCTGAAATGCTTCGATGTCTTCCTTTAATCTGACCTGGTACGGCCCCCAAACACTCGAACAGTACTCAATAATGGGTCGCACCAATGATCTATATGTGGTCGCCTTTACTGATGAACCACACTGTCCTAAAGCCGCCCAATAAACCGAAGTCGAACATTCGCCTTCCCTACTACAGTCCTAACATTCTCGTTCAATTTCATATTTCTTTGCAACATTACGCCTAGGTATTTAACCGACGTGACTGTGTGAAGCAACACACTGCTAATACTGTATTTTCTCCTACTCATCTGCATTAACTTATATTTTTCAACATTTACAGTCAGCTGCCATTCGTCACACCAACTAGACATCTTGTCTAAGTCATCTTGTATTCTGCTACAGTTACTCAGTGACATCTTCCCATATGCCACAGCAGCATCACCAAACAGCAGCAGATTGCTGCTTACTCTGCCCTGTCCACCAGATCCTTTATGCACGTAGAAAATAACAGCAGTCCTATCACACGTTCCTGTGGCACTCCTGACGATATTCTTGTCGTTGACAAACACTCGTCGCTGAGTACAACGCACTGGATACTGTTACTTAAGAAGTCTTCACATACCTGGGAATCTATTCTGTATGTTCGCACCTTCGTTAACAGTCTGCAGTGTGGCCCGTGTCAAATACTTTACGGAAATCTAGGAATATGGAATCCGCCTGCTGTCCTACATCCATAGTTCGGAGTATATCAAGCGAAACATGGGCAAGCCGAGTTTCGCAAGAGCGATGCTTTCTAAAACCTGGGTGAATTGGCACAAAAGCTTTTCTCTCTCAAAGAAATTTATTATATTGGAACTGGGAATATGTTCCAGGGTTCTCCTCCAAACCGATGTTAACGACGTGGGTCTGTAGTTTTCCGGATCCTTTCTTTTATCCTTCTCATATAAAGGAGTCACCTGCGCTTTTTTCCAGTCGCTTAGGGCTTTGTACAGTGCGCAGATTCGCCTAAGTAAGGCGCCAGTGCTGTAAAGTACTCTTTGCAGAATGGAATTGTGATTCCATCGCGACCTAGCAACTTTGTTTCCCGTTCTTTCAGTTGTTTCAAAAATGGTTCAAATGGCTCTAAGCACTAAGGGCTTTAACATCTGGGGTCATCAGTTCCCTAGACTTAGAACCACTTAAACCTAACTAACCTGGACATCACACACATTCATGCTCGAGGCAGGTTTCGAACCTGCGACCGTAGCAGCAGCGCAGTTCCGGACTGAAGCGTCTAGAACCGCTAGGCCACAGCGGCCGGCTCAGTTGTTTTTCTACATCAGCTAAGCTTATTACTACGTCCTGCATACGGGAGTCCGTGCGATGGTTTTCCCGAACCTCGCACCTTCCGACTTCAATCTGTTTGGCCCAATGAAGGATACAACCCGCGGGAAGCAGTAGGTGGATGATGGGGAGGTTATTGATGCAGCAAGACGCTGGATACGACGTCGACCAGTAGAGTGGTACCAAGCGGACATACAGGACCTCCCAGTAAGCTGGCATAAGGTGGTCGCATTGAACAGAGATTACGTTCAAAAATATAGTTTTGAGCCAAAAGAGTGAGGAACAATACGGTGTTTGAAATCTTGAGTAAAATCAACCTTCTTTCAGAAAAAAATGTGTTGCATTACTTGTTGAGCGCTTGTCGTAAAAAACTTAAGGTGAAAACTTCCAATGCACAGGTTATGAAAGTCGAAGTTCAGTATTGCGCACACATTCCTCGTTTTTATTTCAAAGATGGAACCTGTTCACTGGAAAAATGTTGGATTTAGTGATTGAATCTGGAAGCGGACTACGACGAAAAATGAAATGCATTTCTGGCTCGTACAACAGCCTTTCACTGATATGCCGAGAATGTTTCTTCTTGGACATGTATGTCTGAAACATACTGCCTGGTAAAAAAAGTGAAGCACCCAGAAGACGTGGTCGAATGTCAATGTACCTTCGTACACGTACACACCATCGGCGGGTATGGAAATGATTAGAGTTGCAATTCTCTGTGAAAGATAGAATGGCCGCCAGAATCCATTAGCGTTTTTCGTGTTGAGTGTTGTTACCAGGCCTGGTAGGGTATACAGGGTGGTTCATTGATAGTGACCGGGCCAAATATCTCACGAAATAAGCATCAAACGAAAAAACTACAAAGAACGAAACTCGTCTAGCTTGGAGGGGGAAACCAGATGGCGCTATGGTTGGCCCGCTAGATGGCGCTGCCATAGGTCAAACGGATATCAACTGCGTTTTTTAAAATAGGAACCCCCAATTTGACACGGGTAATGTATCACGAAGCAAATACCGTCCGCACTGGCGGAATGTTACGTGATACCACGTACTTATACATTTGTGACTATTACAGCGCTATCTGTCATAAAGCGAAAAAAGTGGTCCAACTAAAACATTCATATTTCTTTACGTACTACACGAATATGTAATAAAAAATGGGGGTTCCTATTAAAAAAAAAGACGCAGTTGATATCCGTTTGACCTATGGCAGCGCCATTTAACGGGCCAACCATAGCGCCATCTGGTTTCCACCTTCAAGCTAGACAAGTTTCGTTCTTTGTAGTTTTTTCGTTTGATGTTTATTTCGTGAGATATTTGGCCCGGTCACGATCAATCGACCACCATATATACGAAGTGTGAACAGCGTTAGATGCAGAGTGATCATTGAAGGACACTGAGGTGCCGGGTACTCATGAATGACTGCGTTATCGGCACATGACAGTGCCTGAAGGGGTTCTCATTGTGGGTCTCCATTTGAGCGGCTAGTCGAATCATGCAATATTCACATTTTGTGGTACTCGGATGTGACAGTAAACCGATGCTGAACTGCATGGGAACGTCGGGACAGGCATAGTCGTCAGGAAGGTTCCGGCTGACCACATCTGACCATTACAATGGAGAATCGCCGTATTGTGCACCAAGCACGTCGTAACCCCTTTACATCTGAGAATAAGTAATGGACTCCCTGCAACTTTGTTTCATCCTGCACCATTGGTGGGAGACTACTAGTAACCGAACTGGGGAATTGTCATCCCGAGCTTAGGCTGCCGTTAACACCACAACCTTATTTGCTGCGTTTGGAGAAGTGTCGTGAACGCGAAGCATGATTTCGACGAGTCTGGTGGCGGCCTCAGGAGATGTCCTATTTTCCAGTGGTTTGGAGGGGCACAGTAATGTTACTCCTGGCGCCACAGTGTGCGAAACCATCGGGTATATCTCCAGCTCACGACTGTTAGTGACTAACGGGACTGTGACGGCACAACGTCATATCACTGACATCCTGCGTCCTCATGTGACAGTATAGTGGTGCTATTTTTCAGCAGAACAATACTCGTCCACAGATGACACGTGTGTCTGTGATCTATCTGCGCGATATTGAGGTACTCCCATAGTCAGCAAGATCCCCAGATCTGTTCCCCGATAGAGGATTTGTGGGACCAGCTCGAATGGCAACTCCGTCCCAGTACCATTGGCCAGCTTGCCTCGGGAGAGGATATAACGCCTTTACGACACCCTTCCCAACCAAATTAGTGCATGCATCCAGGCCACCGGAGGGTGTGCAACGTCATACTAATAAGAGGGCTCATACTGCTAAGTTCTTTGTAAATTTGACTCAATCATGCAATCACTGAAATAACGTCACATACTCAACCCGTGAAGTTTCATTTCGTTTTCTCCTGCCCTCTTCGGTGCTTCACCTTTCTGTCACGCAGAATACATTATTTCTGTACTGCATGGTTGCTGGTTCAAAGTACGTGTTCGAAATTCATTTGCAATACATGCGTTTGACAAGGCTTAAGATCTGTAACCCTCTCATGCAGGTTATTCACAGGAACAAACCAGTACGTTTATTTAGCAGGCGTGACATGAATTTTCTAGATTCATCATCAAGTAGAAGTAGGATGCGTTGAGCTCTGGTGAAAAATACTGCCACACCATGCACACATCGTGGGATAGCTACAGTTCGCGGCAAGCTTCATGTACCTATCATTGCAAATTGTCCAAGCAAAGTGGCTTGTGGTCTTTCGTGCATGAACCACATTACACTCGGTTTGAGCAATGAAACGTTCTCTAACTCTGATAGCACATTGTAAAAAGGTTTGGGTGTACTCGAGTGTCAACTTTAGTCCAGGTAAATAGTCATCAAGGGCACCCGGCCACGCATTGACCGAAAACCAACACTGATGATGTTTTGATATCCGAAAAGGAGTGCATCGTTTCATAATGCTCGTTTCGTGTAGAGCAGCTTCCCAGAAGCTTTTTTTTTTTTTTTTTTAAATCCACAGGACTCTCTGCTTCGCCTCATTTTTTTTTGAGGATTGCTGATTTCAGTATTCAATAACAAGACCCATCTCCCTCGCTCCAGCGTATCACCCCATAACGTGAAACCTGCAATATGCCTCAGATTTTTTGGCAAAACCCTCATTTTGCACGATAAACGCAAGTCTGACAAAATAAATAATGTCATACTGTTTCTGTGATCATTTGCGGTCATTAAATTGTACCTAACTCGATGAGAGCCACTGCTGACTTCTAAGGTGTTCAAAGGCCACGCCGCTAATGTTATTGTGGTTTCGCCCACTCCTTGGCCAGAACACTACTGTTGTCTGTAGCGCGAAGGGTCAAGTGAGTCACGGGTATTTTACGAGGTGGGTCGCCCTCCTCCCTCCGTAGGCTCAGCTCAGCCAACCGGTTTTGGGAACCGCTACGGTTTCCGAGCTGAAGGCGGTAGCACACTAAAATATGGCGGTGGGACGTGAGCATTCGAATTGGAAAAGTGAAACAACGGGTTGGGAAACCTCACGTCCAGCAGCCCTTACGACAGGGAACCATCCACTACGTTCTATTTAACGGGCGTGACGTGATAATTCTAGATAAAGATTACAATTTAAAATCTAAATGGTAACAGTTAAACCAGTTATTATTAATCGAATATAGGCCAATCATTTGTCTGGGCGTCGGTAATCACATTAACAGAACTGCTAAAGCTAAGTTACCTCCAGAAACCTTTTTAGATACGACTCATTGCAAGGAAATATCCCAGTAACCACCCGTAATACAAATAATGAATCCTGACTCTAACATTCCAGATCTCCAATTAAATAGCGTACACTTACTGGGAACGTCGCCAAAACGTCTTGTGATTTTGCTTGGATAAGATAAAACGAAATCAAATAGTCGACGAGAGATCGCCGCTAACAACACAGGAGACTTTGTATTGGAAGTTAGTTGTAACACAGTTTTCCGATTCATTCAAGATGTGTCGCATGTGTATGAAAGAGGACTATCGGTGGTACGTCCTAAGCACAGTTCAAAAAATGTCTCTGAGCACTATGGGACTGAACTTGTGAGGTCATCAGTCCCCTAGAACTTAGAAATACTTAAACCTAACTAACCTAATGACATCACGCACATCCATGCCCGAGGCAGGATTCGAAGCTGCGACTGTAGCGCCTAGAACCGCTCGGCCACCCCGGCCGGACCTAAGCACAGTGTTATCATTTTTCTTTATGGGTAAATGTACAAAAATGCTACACTGAGAGGGGCAACCAGACTCCACGTCTGCATCCCGAGAGAGAGGCGCCATTCAGGGATTGCTAAGCGCTCTGTTGGTAGGACCCCCAGGAAAGAGAAGAAAGTTGCAGCTTACATCATTACTGAAATCATTACGGAACTAAGCATATGCGCACTTGGAGAAGGATCGGGAAGGAACATGGTGTAGCCCATAAGACGTATTCTCACAGGGTGATTTATAAAGCCACTCAACACCAAGTGGGGACATAAAACAGCTCTCCTTCACAGCACCGGCTATGGGTTCAGTAGCCTGACGGCCCAGCTCGCTCACACTGCGGCGAGATTCGAAATTTAATCCTGCAGTATGGCGCACAGACCGAGGAAAGAGACCTGCAATATGCCAAGTGTACTCTACTTAGTGGTCTAAAATCAGAGAGGGGATGTTTTGCACTACCATATTACGAGCAGACTTCCTCTGAATTGAGAACCATGGCGTAAACATGACTCAAGGGACTCGACTGCACGGATTGATCCATTTTATTCCAATATAAGGAATAAAACTGTGTAAAACCTAAAACGAATGCGTGGATACTATGTGAGTATCTGAGGATAGCAATTGCTGATTCTGCTTCTGTTTGTGAGAGTCACGGGTCTCGCAAAACAATAAACAAAACACAAAAATGTGAAAACGACGTGTCGAAAAAATTCTAAACCTTTTGTTAGTTATTTCAGCCTCATATCAAAAAGCCGGCCGGAGTGGCTGAGCGGTTAAAGGCGCTACAGTCTGGAACCGCACGACCGCTACGGTCGCAGGTTCGATTCCTGCCTCGGGCATGGATGTGTGTGATGTCCTTAGGTTAGTTAGGTTTAAGTAGTTCTAAGTTCTAGGGGACTTATGACCACAGCAGTTGAGTCCCATAGTGCTCAGAGCCATTTGAACCATTTTTTTTTTTTCATGTCAAAAAAATAACCAGTTTCGACTTCCTACCAAATCGCCATCCGATGATATGTTTAAAATTAAGAAAAAGGTGGATAGTTAAACACCAGGAAACTGAAGTACAAATCAAAATAAATCCGATACACAGGTAGAGGAACCTATGTTACACAGTAACTCGTCAACAGAATAGACTCTGGTAGGAGCCCACAAAGTGAACGTATCTGCTCTCTCATTATTGGAACTCGGGGCCACAGTTAATTACATGACAGTAGAATGTGCTACTTCTTAAATAGCAAACACCAGATTAAAAATTCCCGAAGTGAAAATTGCTAGCGTAGATAAGCTGGAAGTGCACTGGATGCAGTGCACATTGTGTCTGCCTTCAGATGCTATCCACGAATAGCAAACTATTATCTGGCGGTCGTAAGTGTACACTGAACAGTCGGCATGAAACAACCGTTAAATCTAACTACTGTTAGAAAACTGTGAGCCGCCACAAAAAGGAACTTCAGACAAAACACGGAGAAGAATCAACATAAGTACATTTAGCTTCTTCCTCGATCGCAGGGGACCACGTTGCATGTCTGGTTGCTATTTCATTCGAGTGTTTCGAATTCTGAATCCGGTAACTAAGGACGAATTCACGACTTCTCTCGTTAAAAAGAGTGTCTGCCGCAGTTTCCTTAGATGCCAAACTGTCACGGTCACACAAAGTGATTCGACAGTGTGAAAGGAATTTATTCTGGATGAAGAGCTTAGTTGAGTGCGGAAGAAAGCGCAGCGAAGCGGCAGGCGGGGGCCCGGCCGGTCACGGGCGAGCGGCGTTAACGCCGTGCTATCGGCGCGCGGGGCGGGAGCGGCGCTGACACGATATTAATTGTGATCGGGAGCGGCCGCGGCAGCTGGCAGCAGGCTTAAACAATGGCATATGGCGCGCCTTATCGCCGCCCGCATCACGCACCGCGCTTCAAGATATTGCCAAACTCGCGCCGCCACGGCCTACATACTAATTTGATACGGGCCGGATTTGCAAGTTCTAATAACCGACTGGGCGCTGCCGCTGAATACCTGTCTCGTCGTTTTCTCGTCAAATTGGAATCTCCGCCCTGCTGGGGATGCGATGTTGTCCACCTGACGCGTTACGGGGAAATGCCGATAAAACGCCGGAAAGACAAAGTCGTAACGTCAAGTGCAGGTTATAACGCGAGCGAAACGTAATGTGAATCAGCTCCTCACAACAACAAGGCGAACCTTGCGCTTTACTTTTAGTAATTTAGTGTGTCCCAAGAATCTACAACAACAAACAGTAATCGAAATTTGACTCTTCTCTCCTTACTCGTGGGTATTGGAAGACAAAGCCAATAAACAAATTTGCTTGAATAATTATTCCATCTGATCAGGACAACGCAGTCACTGTTTGGTGCACAAAATGCTTCCAGTTTTACATCACTTGACAATCTTATCAGTAATACGCCATTCGTATCATTCCAACGTTTTTATGTCTGTGCCGTACGAAACAATTGTCCAGATTTACAGCCGGCCGTTGTGGCCGAGCGAGAGATTATAGGCGCTTCAGTCCGGAACCGCGCTGCTGCTACGGTCGCAGGTTCAAAAAAGTGGTTCAAATGGCTCTGAGCACTACGCGACTTAACTTCTGAGGTCATCAGTCCCTAGAACTTAGAACTACTTAAACCTAACTAACCTAAGGACAGCACACACACCCACGCCCGAGGCAGGATTCAAACATGCGACCGTAGCGGTCGCGCGGTTCCGGACTGTAGCGCCTAGAACCGCTCGGCCAAGGTCTCACGTTCGAATCCTGCCTCGGGCATGTATGTGTGTGATGTCCTTAGGTTACTTACGTTTAAGTAGTTCTAAGTATAGGGGACTGATGTCAGATGTCAAGTCCCATAGTGCTCAGAGCCATTTGAACCATTTTTTGAACCAATTTACAACAAACAAGGATTTATGTCACATGGTATTAATGTAGCACGGATAAATTCAGCCGGGCTCCAATTTCTGTCTGACCATTCTGTTTTATATTTTCCGCAGTTTCTTCAAGATGACTCGCTCCCACTGTTCCCTCATCCACTAGCCCGTTACGCTTCACAAATTTTAAAATTTGTAAACAAAGAAGAGATTTGTTCACGATCACACAATGAATACTTATCGTCTGAGACTCGTTCAGATTTCAAAATTACTTCAACAACAGGGAAAACAACTGAACTTTCTCAATAATTAAGACACTACAAAATGAGATTCTTTTTTCTTTTTGGAAGATTTACTTGACTGTCACAAAGTCGTAAATACGTGGTTGAACACCGTTTAACGTAATGTTTTATCATTATGCACTTGCCTTGGTTAATGTGTCTTACTGAACCGCTATATTACAAATTTTTATTAACTAAACGAGGCACCTCTTGGGTATTATTCATTTAATAAGTTATTCTTTCGGCAGAAAATCTCGAAAACGTGTATGGGACAGTTTATTACTAAGTTTCATTTCATCCACTTTTATCAATCTGAAAAAAATACAAACGGATTACGTTTATTGTAAGTATTATTCGTTCATAGTATGGTAGGCAATAAGGAATACAACACACTTGATAGCACGGAACAGAATAATGGTACAGCATTAACGTAAAAATAAATTTCTTTCATACGATGCTTCGGAACTAAAATAAATCTGAGACCACACATTTGCTCGATAACTTTCTCTAATGAAACCTTCTGGGACCGAGTAATAATGTCCTCTTGAAGCGAATTTTCCTGCTCGTCATCTCCACCCGAAAATATTTCATCTGAACTAATTCTTATTTTTACCAGACTGCAGCGATTCTTCAAGGGACATCAAGGGACAAGGGACAGTACGATCTCAAATTCAAAAACGTCCTTTCAACGGGACAGCATTGCTTACAGCTTTTAACAGTGTACGCATATTTTTAGCTAAGATTACTTGTCCTTTCCTCTGCTACCTCACAGCAAAACACGAATCACTGTAAGACTTAAGATTATCGCATACCTAAGAAAAATGCAATATCAATATCGACACTACCTAATCAGTTCCATTTTGGGACGCTTACCGCGTCACTCCCTTCACAGTGCAGATCAAAATTATAACTTCCGTGGAGATATCACTGCACACTTCATTCGTTCGTATATGTACCGTAACGCATGGTCTGTGTATAAGAAAAAATCCCAAGCCATTAACCGAACTGAACTGAAATCCAGTTATCTAAGACGTGGACTGTCAAAGCCAGATTCCTTGCTTGTAGAAACAAGTGTTTAGCTGTTTAGACTGTTTGAGCATATGTTTGTAATTAGTCTATTTGTTCAGCGTGTTTCACTTTGCAACATGGTACTACATGAACAATTTATGTAGAGGGAAAATTTTGTTGAGTGAACACGAAAGCTGAGAAGCAACTCACTGCAACGAACGTCGAGGAACAATTCCGACGAACGTCAGATGGTTTCAGGGCGGCAACGGAAAACATAATCGATTTGAGGAGAGCCAGGAGTTCTGTCTGTGTGCTCTCCACTGCAAGTCCAACATTCCTCTCACTTGATATCTCTTCCTTCGCATCTTACGGCAGCAGAGCCGACGAGAACCAAGTATACGTTAGCAAGATAATATCTCTACTATGAAAAACATGTCACCATGTGAGAGTGAACGAACTTCTGTTTCGTGTGCTCGACAAACGAAGAAACAGCCAATCTGATGAAACGTAGAAACTTCCACTTAAATAAAGCATCAACACGCCATTAAATCTTGGGACCAGATGGCGTAAAGAGAGATTTTATGGAATAAACCACGGTTTCGGAACACTGTACAAACAACGAAACCAATGTTGATCACTGAATGAGTTAATGCATCACCCCATGCCAATGACTAAGGAAACAAGGAAGAAAGATTGGAGCTTAATGTCACGGCAATATTATGGTCCAAAGAGGGAGCATTAGCTCAGATGGAACAGGAAGGAAGAGTGAAAGACAGTGGCCTTATCCAAGGAATATTAATAACATTCACCTCTAGTAATTTAGAGAAAGAGAAAAAAAAAGAAAGTAATCTAACTCAAGAGAGTCTGGTCTGATGAAATTCGATCGCTGTACCTCCATAGTATCAGTCTATTGTTTCACGAACAGTGGCGTACAATGATCAACCAGAAAATTATGACCAGCTAGCTAATAGCCGGTACGCCCACATTCGGCACGCATAATAGCGGCGAGTGTCGTGGTATGGAAGCAGTGAGGCCTTGGCTGGAGTTAGTTGGCACCACATCTGCACACACAAGTCACCTAATTCCCGTAAATTCCGGAGGGGGTGGGCGTGATAAGCCATGGCGCCACGTTCAATCACATCCCAGATGAGTTCGATAGGATTCAGATCTGGAGAGTTGGGGGGCCATCAGCTGGAACTCGCCACTGTGCTCCGTGAACCACACACCAGACTCCTGGCCTCGTGACATGGCGTATTACCTTGTTGAAAAATGCCATTGCCGTCGGGAAACATGCTCGTCGTGAAGGGGTGTAGGTGGTCTTCAACCAGTGCACAAGCTCCACTGGACCCACTGATGTCCACGTGAATGTTCCCCAAATCGCGTATGGAGCCGCAGCGAGCTTGTCTCGGTCCTGCAGAGCAGTTGTCAAGGAGCTGTTCCCATGGAAGACGATGGATTTGCGCCCTCCCATCGGCATGGTGAAGTTGGTACCTCGATTCATCAGACCATGCAATGCTCTGCCACTGTGCCAACGTTCATTGCCGATGGTCAAGTGCCCATTTCAGTCGTAGTTGTCGATGTCGTGGTGTTAACCCCTTCATGCTGAGTGTCGCGATTTCGGATCGTACCAATGCAGTGCTAATAACTGGAAGGTTACTGTTTTTAAATGCCAGTGCCGACAGATACTAATTCTTCAAGAAGCTACCAATGCTTCTGACAAGTGCTTCATTCTCCTAAATGTTTCGGGTGCCTCTGAAGCATCACAATTTTTGATTTTTATCTTTCATCTAGAAATTTATTCAGGCATTAAGAGGTTAACATTGGCACATGCATAGGTCGTCGGCTGCGGAGACCCATCGTTAGGAGTACTCCGTGCACTGTGTGATCAGACGCACTTGTACTCTGCCCAGCATTAAAGTCTAATGTTAGTGCCGCCACAGTTCGCTGCCTGTCCTGTTTTACCAGTCTTCCCAGCCTACGACGTCCGACTTCTGTATTGAGGGGTGGCCGCCCAACCCCACGACGTCTGGGCGTGGTTTCACCTTGGATTCGTCACGTATTGGAGACACTCACCACAGCACTCCTCCAACACCAGTCGTGCAGTTTCCGAAATGCTCGTACCGAGCCTCCGAGACATCACAATTTGCCCTAGGTCGAACTCAGATAGATCTCGCGCGTTCCGTATTCACACACAGACAGCACGCTCACAGATACAGCATGCACCGTGCGTTTGTCTGACTAGCAGTCATTCCTCGTCAGGCGTCGCTGCTATCGCCTGGACGGGTTTATATCGATAGTAGGTTGGTGGTAATAATGTTCTGGCTGATGAGAGTATACATCGGCACTAGTCATTTTAGTACTGTCATATACAAGGAGCTGATAAAAGACAACACTATAAGACCGCCACGTTCTTCACTTTCCTCTGTTTGTAGCTGTCTCCAATAGATGTAATGAAGCACTGTCGGTTTTTAGTGCATTCTGTGAGAAAATGACTGGGAAGTTTCTAATACACAAAATAGTAATTGCATTTTAATTACAACGTTAGGAATATACATGACACGTCAAAATGTTACATCATTTGCGAATATTATAACACTTCAGCGCCATTCGCTATGAACCGCTTCCAGAGGGTGAAGAACGAAAGGGCATGTATTCTTCGTTAAACTGTCTTTAATTACACTTCTGCGGAGAAAAATATTATTGGCTCAAAAAATGGTTCAAATGGCTCTGAGCACTATGGTACTCAACTGCTCAGGTCATTAGTCCCCTAGAACTTAGAACTAGTTAAACCTAACTAACCTAAGGACATCACAAACATCCATGCCCGAGGCAGGATTCGAACCTGCGACCGTAGCGGTCTTGCGGTTCCAGACTGCAGCGCCTTTAACCGCACGAAAAATATTATTAATGCATCCGCACACCAACTGGAACACAATAACATGGAAATTTTTCTTTTCACGATGAAAGAGAAAGTAACAATAACAGTCTGCTGCAGCGATCTCAGTCACCATTTATAAATACCTACAAATTTGACTATCTAAAATGGAACAAAAAATGGTTCAAATTGCTCTGAGCACTATGGGACTTAACTTCTGAAGTCATCAGCCCCCAGAACTTAGAACTACTTAAACCTAACTAACCTAAGGACATCACACACATCCATGCCCGAGGCAGGATTCGAACCTGCGACCGTAGCGGTCGCGCGGTTCCGAACTGCAGCGCCTAGAACCACTCGGCCACTAAAAAGGAACAGAAAGAAAATTTGTTCCCCGGTTATATTCAATGAAATTCTAAATTGAAACTTATATTTTAGTTCCAACGACAGTATTTTTAGGGATCTCCTAATCAATACACCTACAAGGCGCATTATGTCGAAACAACGTGTAAAACACACCATCATGTGTTTTCCTTTGCTCCTCTTCGTTAGGGGTCTATAAAGCGCCTCTCCGCCTTTACGCATATTCCTGTACCTATGTGACGTTGTACTGAACGATAAAGACACAACAAATGTTAGACTTGGGGAAGACATATTTACCAGGAATTTAACCAAACAGCAGCAGATGTGGCAATTCACCGTACCGATCGTTACTTTATGTGCACTGGTCATGTACGTTGGATTAAAAATCCAAATCCTTTCACCCTGTCGTCTGAAGCAAGGCATATGATATTTTCAAAGTAATAAGACCAAAGTACGGAAGTGCCAAGCTCGTCATTCCCATGGTTTTCCTGGCTATACACTTCCACTAGCTTCATTTAACACTTAGTTACATTATCATATTCATCAATAATGGTCGTACACTCCTTTACTTACGGTAACACATCTGACGACATCCATAGATCGCAAAGGGACAATAGTAATGTAAAAGCAACAGGAATTTAGCAATGAAAGCATTGCAGACACAGCTGTAAGGACAGCAACCTCAGTCGCTGAATGCAGAGACTCGCATTGAAGGACTCATAATATTGCAATGCACACGAATTAAAATCATTTAAGGGACAAAATATTATGTCCCGAGTTTAAATCGGATTGGTGAAACAGGAGTTTTCAGGATAGACTTTCCGACCTGAAGCAATACGCAAAAGCAGAAAAATTAAGAACTAGTTGATAACTGCTTTCGTTCGTTCAAGCTTGAGATATCAGCGACGGCGCACTTTGCGAAGCCAAGGATTGGGTAGTTTCCATGCCTGCAGAACAAAACGCTACCATAGGTTGTTAAATTTCTGTGCACAGAAGTAAGAACCATTTCGTAAGTTACAATCACCACAAGAGAGAAAGAGAAGAAAAGCACTAGAAAAACCGATCTTAAATTATCCACAAGCAAATGCATATGGACTACTACTGCTAATAACTCTCCTTGGAGCAACAATATTAAAGCTTAGTGAAGGAGCGTAGTACAGCTTTGAAGCATGTTATCTATTAACAAGTAACACAACTAGGGACTAAATCAAAGACCAATTTTTTAAGTTTTCTTACTTTTACCGGGGTAAAAAAAAAACACCGACTGGAGTCAAACATATGTCAGAGTACAGTCGTCAATCTAGTTTATACTGGGTGGTCAGAAACAGTCTTAAAATCTTGTAACGGTGTTGCAGGATAGGTTGTGCTGAGAATTTATTGTTAAGAAAAAAATTCGATACGTTACGCCGTTTCAGAGTTAATTAGCATTGAAGTTAGTCAATTAGGCCCACCAAATAAAATTAGTGTCACTTGTTCTCATAGTGCAGGTGATAGCACATGGGACCACTCAACCCTTGGCTCGTCTTCGATCCTTACTGCCGTCCCCTGTCCAATTTTTGCATCGTTCACTTCTTTGGTTTTAGGAAAAAAAGTGAAGAACACATCGTCTCTGGCGGGCCGCTTGAATTTGCGCGCATGGACCTCGTTGTGTAACTTCACCGCTGATTAACTCGGAGATGCAGCAACGAAATGGTTCAAATGGCTCTGAGCACTATGGGACTCAACAGCTGTGGTCATCAGTCCCCTAGAACTTTGAACTACTTAAACCTAACTAACCTAAGGACATCACACACATCCATGCCCGAGGTAGGATTCGAACCTGCGACCGTAGCAGTCGCACGGTTCCGGACTGCGCGCCTAGAACCGCGAGACCACCGCGGCCGGCAGATGCCGCAACGTATCGAATTTTTTCTTAACAATTATTTCTCAAAACAACCTACCCTGCAACACCCATACAAGCTTTTCAAACTGTTTCTGACCATTTTGTATACTCCTATCAATCGTATTATATCTTTCGTACAGTGCACCAGTGCTAGCTTTGTCAAACTATGTAACCATCTTGGACATATCGATGGCATTTCTTCGCCACGGTCATTTTTGTGTTGTCACAAGGCAAAAGAATACGGGATATCAATTTTTAGTTCCCAAGAATACTAGTTTCAAATAATAGCATAAACACTGCACAGAGAGGTGACTGGACGAAAAGTGGAAGAATAGGTGAGGTGATAATGAAGACGGCGATGATAATGAGGGTGGTGGACGTGTCCCGTGTTTGACAGCGGGCAGCGAGCAGCGGCGGCGTGGGGACAGCATGGGATGGGGTCCGGGGAACGGGGGTACGCAGGCCGGCCGGCGCGTGCTGATGAGCTATTGATGAGTCGAACGTGTCGCCACCAGCTGAGCCAATTACGACGGAGATCAGTGGCCGGGATTACCCAGCTACACTTTGTCATATTGATACGGATTTCCCGCGCCAGCCGCGCCGAGCTCCAAGGCAGCCGGCCGCATCCGGAATACAAACAGCGTGTCGCCTTTTTCCCCGCGGCCCTAAAGCCAGCACACCAAATCCCCACCGTCAACGTGACGTTCTCATCTCCAGAAACGCGCGCTGCCCTTCTCCCACACCCTCAGTTCGCCCGCGTACACACCTGCGGCAAGGCCGCGAGAGAAAACGTATCACGCAAATCTTGGCCAGAAAGAAACGCCGTTCGCTTTATTCAGCAGGCACTGCTACGTACCGTTCTAACCGTGAACCCATCATTCAGTTGAAAGGTATACGTACACAAATACGCGAAAGAAAAATATGGAGAATATTTATTTTTCTTTCCTTGGTAGGGGCTGAGGTTATTATAAAGACACTAGGCTAAATTACACTATTTCTTGTTTGTGGGGAGAAAAACACCGCGCCTTACTTTCAATTAAGCACTCTGTAAAAGTTTAACTCTTATTATTCGAAGAGAGTGACAGGCGAGTCCTATTTTGCTAAGACGCAGAGTACTACACTATCATAACGTATTCAACGTGTGGTAGAGTAGTCTAATTTTTCTGCTTCACAGTATTTTACCCGATGTGTCACCGCGCTCGGAAAACATATTCTTGTTCCAAAAATAAATAGTTAGTTATTGCCTGATGATAGGCTTGTATGCCGAAAACCCGTTCACCAAATAATTAAATACCATAAATAATGTAGAACATCCGCCTTTTGTGCTTTTCGTTTATAAAAGTCAATAAAGCCACTTTAGAACGGCTGTGCTATTTTGCTTCTTAAAAGTCCCTTTCATTTTTTTTATCATTTCTGGAGAAAAGCTTCGAAAGCCTGTGGCTTTAGATAAATTCTTCACTACTTTCAGAACAGTCACCATCATAGTTTCCACACGCGTTTCGAAGAACAGTATGTTAGTCTTCCCTGAGGATTCACGTTAATTCATTTCCGCAGTTCTGATTAAAAATACGTCTCTTGCAAAGGACATGCTGTGAGTGTAATGAGCAAAATTTATGAATTATTTTAGTGAAAAACGTGAACTCCGTAATTTCGAGATGTGTCATCCTATACTCTTGAAACCAAATAAAATACGTTTCATCAGTTTATAGTAAATGGAGCTCTCAAAATATTGACGTCCGCACAGCAAAAGTGAAATAAAGTGTAAACGCCACTGAAGATGATGACAGTTCTCTAAAAACCATCATGAAATATATAATTACGAAACTGTTACGTAGCGTGATTATTCTGATAATAGGACGTAATTAACTATGCCAATGAGGCACTACACTGATTGTTGCAATAACGTAAGTTTGGGAATTGCGCTGCAATCTGAATACACCTACCAATCTGTTTTTATGTCGTCTCGTAACAGCACAATCATTCCACACAGATCTATGTATCAACTGAGGACAGAATAGGCCGTTGTCTACCCGAAGAAACAATTTGAGACTTTTCTTAGGATCATGGATAGAGCCGTATTGGAAGTTGGCTCTTCCAGAGTATTATCCTGGGTCTTGCCAGTGGGTTTGCCTGCTCGCTAGGAATATGTTCGGTAACATATTTGTCTGCTACGGTTACGTGTAATCAGATTTCTTTTTGGCAAGTCCAATATCACAAATAATTAATAATAAAATGTCGATGCAGACTTCTGTACTGAAAAATCTACATAACAAATTTTTACTCCAGCGCTGAATTTAAAACAGTAAACAACATTGCGTAAAGAAGTAAATCGCAATATAGAAGAGGGACACTACAATGCCTAATCTTGCTTGTCAAGTTACATGCGAGATCAAAGAAAGCTTTTGAATTCCGCAATCACAGGTACGAAACATGTGGCACAATCAGCTCATGTCAAGCAAAGCACGCATATAAATACTATTTTCATAATACTGCACGTGTCGTCATGCTTCGGTGAGCATGAGAATGAGAAACGGAAAATGACACACCAAACGTAAGCGCAAAATATTTGTGACTACTGATAAGAGCTACAGGGAAAGGCTGATTTCTTTTGTTTAATGGCGCTTTTATTGTGTGCGCAGTGGTATTAATACCTTGGACAGATAATTCTCGCTGTCCTAATAAAAGGACTCATATCTGCTGTGGATTTAACATAAGTTCGTATACTGTAACATGTGTATTATGACGTATTAAAATTAATATCGACGTAACTTTCAGAGCTACTTTGCACCTGAAATGTGATTTTCAGCAATTGCAGTTACATATGGCCTACAAAATATTTCATTTACTTCGTTTGCTAAAACCAATACATGTCACGCAGACAATTGTTGAATATAAAATACGACACATTATTGATGAGTTTCATTTCAGGAATTCTGGGACACACTGATGAATGGCTGTGAGTGTAAACTGTACCAGTGCCGTAACTTCCTACTTATTTGAAAGTTCCAATGCCGAAAGAAGAA
Source organism: Schistocerca americana (assembly GCF_021461395.2). Lineage (NCBI taxonomy): Eukaryota > Metazoa > Arthropoda > Insecta > Orthoptera > Acrididae > Schistocerca > Schistocerca americana. The sequence goes on from NC_060130.1 coordinate 370,127,163, forward strand.
TGGATTCAACTCAGCGACAGAAATCTTTTATGTCACGTACTTCCTTGCATTCTAAGTGAAGTAAATCGCTTGCAACACTTACTAATGAAAATCAGTTGACTGTATTTTTGTTTCCGATACGTTTTATTGAAGCGAAAGATCCATTCATCAGGGGTTTCAGCATTCACATATCGTTTCCCGTTTTGAACTGGTGAAGCAGTGGCACCTGATATTTGTTACACAAATGTAAAAACATATGAGCGCTAGTGCAAAAACTACAGCACTATAAAATATCTGCTTGTTACTAGAAACTGCTTCAGTGGTAGCCCTTGCCGAAATTCCACGAATTTGCTTGCTTTTTATTGCACACACATAATCACAAACAAGAGAAGGAAACACTTGAGGATAAAAAAGAAGAAATAAATCACTTTGTTAATAACTATCATCTCACCAATGTGTACTCATCAAATCTATTTCCCGAAATGTCATTAATTTTAGTTTAGAATGCCGACGGCACGATTAACAGATACCATATAGAACCAATAGTCTTGCAGATTGTAAAACCACTAGTAAGAAGTTATAACGTAGCTCAATACGCTGTGCATTTGCCGTGTACCTTAAACACATCCGGGTATCACAGTCTGTAAGGGCACATTAGGTTTCGCATTAATATTTCCGCCCGTAACAGCACAATAACGCTACAATAACTGAGAATGTGCGTTGCTGGAAATTACAGTATGCAGATTACATACTTGCTGATGATGTACTGATGGAAGGGCACAGATACGGAGCCGGCCGAAGTGGCCGAGCGGTTAAAGGCGCTACAGTCTGGAACCGCACGACCGTTACGGTCGCAGTTTCGAATCCTGCCTCGGGCATGGATGTGTGTGATGTCCTTAGGTTAGTTAGATTTAAGTAGTTCTAAGTTCTAGGGGACTTATGACCACAGCAGTTGAGTCCCATAGTGCTCAGAGCCATTTGAACCATTTTGAACAGATACGGAGTAAACACAGAAGCACTACACCTCTAAAAATTCTGCATAGAGGAAATGTGTTCTTAACATATAAGACGTTGATCAACACTCAAAACTACAGGTTTGCTCATTTTGGCCAGGATAGAATGAAGTCAGTAGCCAAGAAATGAGGCAACACTGGGTACCTGAGGGCTGACGTTAACTCATACTATTACAAACGGTACGACATTTATCCGCATCTTCCTTGGTTTATGCAAAATCATAACTGTACAAATCTAGCCTTTCACAGATCTCAGAGAACGAAATGAAGGCAAAACAACATTCCGTTTTAAAAGCCTTTGTTAATGGCTACCTTCATTGGACAAAATTTCGGACCCTATCTGAGTTGTCAACTCTGCGTCATATCCAAATGTGCTCGACACACAAATCGCAAAAAGCACCCGAAGAAAACAACAAGTTGCGTCATCGGAATATTGTGCCCAAACCCGACTGGACAGCCGGAAATCACACACCGGTACTAGAACCCTAATCGAAAAGATACATTATACGAAGATATTTTACTATAGGAGACAATCTTTTACATACACTTTCATTTTTGTGACTATAGCCCCGCAGTCAGTTTTGCTCATTATAGCGTCTGTACTACCCTTATTGAAATGAAACGTACATTTAGAGCAAATGCATTTACTGTTTAACTACAGAGAATATCAAGGGTCAGTTTATATTAACTATGCATACTTTAAGAAATTGGCTTCGAGAGGCCGAAGACAGCTATTACGCTTCATTCTGGTTTTGCAGCACTCAACATATGTCATCTTACATACAGCTAGTGTGTTTTTTCTCAAACTAGGGTCATGGTTTCATCACGTATGGATACTTACTCCAAGTTTAGAACATATTTGCGTATAACGAAAAATAGATGTCAACATCTGGAAAAATTAACCTAAACGATGTAAGAAGACAACAAATTTGATTACTGGTAAGACAAAATTTAGCCGAACTGTTTCTGGTCTATTTCAACGAAACTGTAAGCGTGATTATAACAGTTATATCGACCACAGACGATGGTAATTTTGCGTTTCTTCTCGACAATGGTGGCATGTCGTAGTTTTAACTTCTTCTTTCGTGACTCTTCGGCAGCGTCTAAAGAGCAAGCCACAAAATAAGCTAGTGTAGCCTGATGTTAATTCGAATATACTAGAACAAATCTAGGCTTTCAATTTATATATACAACTTTAATACTCAGTAGACGGCAGCATCGGTTTCATTTCCTGTTCTCCAGTAATGTAAATTTTTCAGTACAAAGACAAGAGCGTCCGACAATATTTGAGGATAAAACACGCAAACTTAAAAAGCAACAAAATGAAAGCAATATCTTATCACCAATGAACTGTTAAAGAAAAAACGCCCATCGAATTACATTTTAAAACTTAACAACCTCTATTTGTGACGATACAGAATTTTTTTTCCAAATTACAATGGTAATCTGGTTTTACTTTCTTGAAATAAGACATAACTGGTTATTTCATGTTTTAAATTTTAATTAATCATCACAACGCCATTCTGAGTGGGAGTTCATCTCTGTGTATATTTAACTTAATGAAAAAAGTTGCAGATTTTTTTATTTTCGTATTTCTAGTGAATTACTGTGTGATCTTCAATGCATTTATTTTCCTATGGCACCTTCCGATTTAAGTGAACTGTGCAATGCATACCATTATGGACAGAAATTTAGTATTACTTTTGAATACATTATGGGAAAGGCAGTGATCAATGTCTTACAAATATTTACTATTAAAAACAGTCTTGATCACGATTTATTTATCAAGGTGACCGGTTTCGACCATTACTGTGGTCATCTTTAGACCATTGAGTAGGAACCTCTTTCTGTTGGAGAATCACTACTCATTCTCCAACAGAAAGAGGTTCCTACTCAATGGTCTGAAGATGACCACAGTAGTGGTCGAAACCGGTCACCTTGATAAATAAATCGTGATCAAGACTGTTTTGAATAGCAAATATTAATAGAAATTTAGTAGCTGGAGGCAGTCGATTAATTCTCCTTTAAAAATAATTCACCAATAATGTATAGTCTCCACACGAAATATGTTAATTTTCTATCGAAGTACAATAAGTTTCGGAAATGCAACTCTACTTAAATGAAATCTACCATCATTTGATGTACAAGCAATTGCTTAACCATTCTTAAAGGTATTTGAGGCAGACAATATTTGCGGCCTTCATAGGTGAAAAACGTTCACAATTTCATTTACACTAGACGAAAATTGATCTATGAAGAATACATTATGTTAATGAAAATATGAAGTATTTCACTAATCGAGAAAAGTATATTGTGGACGAATCTAGTCAATCATCAAAATTAAATTATTTGAATATTAAATTTTCCTTGACGCGGTATTCTCGCAAAATGAAGAACTATGTCGGTGAGTAATTGCAACGCGAAGACCTGAAACAAATGTCGGAGTCTGTATGTTAATGTAGCCTTGCAAATTGAGTTGAAGATCTGAAAAGCATTCAACGTATATACCAGAATAAAATACTGCGACTGACGACCGTATATTACTTTTTAAGTATTTTTAACAAAATATACAGCTTGAAAGGAGCACACGTAGCCTCACAGTTTTAGACTAATGTTCACTGAAATGCAATATAGCAAGCATCTTCACATTAATGGTATGCAGTTTTCGATACTTATTGTAAGATTCGAAATCCTGTATGCCAGACGACTGTCTACATACAACTGTTAAGCGAAAGTTTATGACTCCGCATAAGCCCTGATGATGTAACATTCTACGCTGATTCGCTTGAAAACACAATAACTTCAAAGAAAACTACTATACTTTTTAAGGATCCAACGGGCACGAATTATTTGTTAAACTGCAAAAGTTTAGGGAAATCTAATTTGAAAACAAACAAAAAATATTTAGGCTGAATAACAGTCGAGGATAAGTTACTGGTAAATATTATCGCTTCGCGCGAATCCACTGTATTCAGTTCGCTCGTAAATTTCAATTATATGAACTTGACTGATTTAGCGAAGTCAGAAATGTGTGTCCTATAAGTAAATATGTGGATAGTCCCTAAAAATACACCATGGTTGTCACTATAAGCATTCTCTACCAGTTTTTACTGGACTCAAAACTTTTTCCATTCTTAACTTCACTGAGATGTGGGGGAAGAGGTGGAAGTCATAGGGTACCCTGTCTAATGAACATGGTGCAGGTTCCATAACTTGTACTTAAAATTCTTTAGTTTCCCGATTGCAAAGCAGCTTTCTTGGCAGGTGCATGTTCTTGATCGAGGTAGATTTTTTCCTTCTGCTGTTCGGGCTGCTTCTCGCGGATTGCTTTACCAAGCAGGTCCAGGAGACTTGCAAAAATTTCGCCAGTTATTGTTGTGCCTTTGTTGTCCATCAAATAAGAAGAATCAATTTTGAATCCAAGAGAGCTTTGGTCATAATCTTTCCGGCATAAGAAACAGCTCTTCTTTCATGCATAGGCCCACCGCCAGTATAAATTTTGTCAAAGAAGTTATTTTCCTGCGACGGTTGTTTCCTCATTTAACATAATCATTTTATTTCACTATTAGTGATTTTCTAATTTCGCCTTTTCTTGGCGCTTGGTTGACAGCTTCGACCCACTGTTTTAACTGCTTTTTGGTTTCTGGCGTGGACTCGTTGAGATACGTCTTATCCACAACAACGTATCTGCGTAGAAAATCATGCGGGTGCATTTTAAAATAAGTTCCAGCATTCGTTTTGGCAAGTGTAATGAATCAGTATCTAATAAACGCGACATTGCTCTTCCATCAGTATCTAATAAACGCGACATTGCTCTTCCATTAATCAGTCCCATAGTAAATCACTGACGTAAAATGCATCGTACTATTTCCTGTAACATGCGTTTGGTGAAGTGTACTTCATATATCTTCAATCGTCGATTTTCTATATAATTTTTTTGATGTTTTCATTCGTGGGTGGCCGGCCGGTGTGGCCGTGGGGTTCTAGGCGCTACAGTCTGGAACCGCGTGACCGCTACGGTCACAGGTTCGAATCCTGCCTCGGGCATGTATGTGTGTGATGTCCTTAGGTTAGTTAGGTTTAAGTAGTTCTAAGTTATAGGGGACTGATTACCACAGATGTTAAGTCCCATAGTGCTCAGAGCCATTCGTGGGTGCACGTTTGCGACGTACATCATCTGGGCCATCTTCAAGAGAAATACGACAAGGTTCGAATTCAGAACGCATTTAGCCTACTAGATGGTGAAAATGAGCAAGTAGACTCCTTATAATTCTATAACTGATCTGGATACATTGTCCAAAACAGGTAACTATATGACAGCAGTATATTCTAGATATCCATCTGATGAAATAAGTACATACAACACGATTACTTAAACAAATCACTTGACTTACTTTGCCGCGAAAAGTACACCAACATAAAAAATTTACTGATATCAGAATCATTTTTTTTTCCAGAGACTGTTCTATTATCGCGCTACAATGTCAAGGGACTATGAAATAAAAATCAATAACATATACGATAAATAGATGTATGCCTTTATGCAAGAAATTTATTTGCCCAAAATCGTTTCGACAGCGTTTTAATATTTTCTGTGGGTGTATGTTTTCTTTTTACTCTGTCACATATTGCCTCTTTTGGATTTCACCAACTGAAACGTGTTATTTCAATGTTATACCGTGCCATCTAGACTGACAGCGTTGTTTGGAACTCAGTATTCATCCTCGGCAAAGAACTCAACGTAATCGTGTTGTTGAATGCAGGTTGTATCTGTGACTTAAAATAACTGATAATACAGTAGACGCACAAATCTTAACTAATCACTATTTCTCACTGTTTTAACGCCTGACAACGCTTTTCGGAACCTAGACTTAGCGATGGCGGTTACCGCTGAAACAAATTATTTTCAGTTATATCGGTTGTTTCAACGCCAGTTCAACGTGCGTGGTAAAACTGCTGAAAACAACAGGTTTCTTAAATAACCTATTTTCGGTTTTTTATTCCTACTATTTCCTGTAATAAACGTAGAAATCGAACAAAGACTAAAACATTTGACTCCCTCAGTTTCAAGATAACAGAATCAAAATATTACACTAATTAGACAAATAAAAATATACTTAGTGCGTCCAACCTCCGCTGCTTGTCTCGGAAACTGATAAGTGGCTGAAAACTACAAAAAATCACCAGTGTTCTCCCATTGATTCTAATTTTTTGAAACTCTGCTCAAAAATAATGTTGCAATCGAGGATCATACCGCATTTGGGCATTACGAAGAGTCAATCCTACGGGGTGAAAACTGAAGTTGGAGAAGTCTATTTTTTGTGTTAATTTGTCCGTTTTGAAAGGTTACAAAAATATGCATGCATATAATGTAGACACAGAGAAGAGAGTAGGTACTTTCTATTTTTATTGTAAACTACGAATGAATTCTTAAGTTTTAGCTTTTCTCCTTACATGATGTCACAGGTTTGTTTCGGCCCCTTCCTTCCCTAATTTTTTTAAAGCAAATGGAGCATTACACTTCACTGATACCTCACTTCGTAAAACACTTCCAGGCTATAGATGGTATAATTCTGTAATACAACTAATGTCCGACGACAACAGAGAGAAATTCCCTTATGAACCAGATAGGTCAAGTCTTGCGCACTGCACGTATATGCGTACCATCCAATAGGTCACGCCACGCGGTAACAAGTACATTATTGTTTAAGCAATGGTTACCAATTCTTATGCCACATGTTTGTTGCTCCTTTTTGTTGGAGTTGTTATTAAAATAGCACTGCTCGCGTCTCTCAGTTTGTATACTAACGCTATATCCCAAAGCAACGGAAATTTTGTAAATAAAAATTACTTCTTTCTTAAAAAATATTTATTTGAAAAACAAAAATTTAGCACTGCTGTTACGGCTAATTGATATTTCTGTTTTTACCCTGTTATTAGCAAAAAGTAAAAGATCTGTTATAACACAGACCAAACAAATACCGTAAAATATGGGTTATTCCAAACTAAAAACACGTATCGGTTTTAACCAATCTGTTTTTCGCAGCCCTATCTATATTAAATGCTCAGGAGATATAGCAAAAGAGCTAGGTTGTGGCAGCGGTAACTGAAGCAGACGAGCCCCCAAACATTAACTGCCCAACCAGAAAATGGAGCTAGGTCCCGAAAGGCGTTGTAATCATTAAAGAACGTAAGAGGCAGTGACTGACAACAGTCCAAGTACAGTTCCAGTCGTTCCAGAAATTAAAATTGGTCACGTGACAATGTACAACTGCGTTCCAGTGTAGTGTGTTGTATATTGTTACTTCTACACCTACATGGATACGCTGCAAATCACATGAAGTGCCTGGCAGAGGGTTCGTCGAACCACCTTCACAATTCTCTATTATTCCAAACTTGTATAGCGCGCGATAAGAATGAACACCCATATCTTTCCGTACGGGCTCTGATTTCCTTTATTTTATCATGGTGATCGTTTCTCCCTATGTAGGTCGGCGCAAACTGTTTTCGCATTCGGAGGAGAAAGTTGGTGATTAGAATTTCGTGAGAAGATTCCTCCGCAACGAAAAACGCATTTGTTTTAATGATGTCCACCCCGAATCTTGTACCATTTCTGTGACACTCTCTCTCCTATTTCGCGATAATAAAAACGTGCTGCCCTTCTTTCAACGTTTTCGATGTACTTCGTCAATCCTATCTGGTTCTTAGTTGAAAGAATAGAAAAAATAACACAAAATGTGTTCAGTCATATACCATGGTTGGTTCTTAACGCGTTCGTTAACTAACCACCACATCACAAGGAGACAGGGTGCCTATGAAAAGTGTTTCGGTACTGAACGATTACGAGAAAACTGTGAGTAAAATATGGAACCGAAATTGGCACACGGCACCGTAGCAGTCCCGCGGTTCCGAACTGCAGCGCCTAGAACCGCACGGCCACCGCGGCCGGCCCTTCGTCCTCCCGTACAGTTCTGAAGCAGCCGTTGATGTTCTATTTCTTGGCGGAATAAGATCGTCGACCTGGCGCTCAGTTTCTAGTGCTTTTTTGTGAACTCACTCCGAAAATTCTCAGGTTATATTGCCTCGTCATACTGTCAGTAAACGTAGGTTCATGTGCCACAGCTAAATGTACAGTCCTCCCACACCATTAAAATGCCGCATTTTACAGTGGTCTAAATATATTTCTTTTGAAATTCTTCGTTGACTTTGCAGCACACATTTACCCTTACACCTAATATGTAGACATTAAATTGACTTCCGCCCACACATTTTTCCATCAGTCAGATCCTTGATAACGTAACTTTGAAAGAACTTCAGCCTTTTATTGAGCTTATCCCATCAATTAAGGCTTTCTTTTAAATCCTGCATGGTCACTGTAATCTTGACTGCAAGTCACTTTCCTGACCAATCGTTCTTCACACGTTCCTGAAATAGTACAGTTGTTAATTCAGAAGCGTTCAGGCGATAAAGATACTTTGTATTACGTAGCATGACGCATCTTTCCCTATCATAAAGATTCTGTAGCTGTGCGCTGCATAACAATTAAAGTATTCGTGCCTTTATCAGCGTATGTTACCACGGTATAGCACGTCATGTTGAGCGTATGTTCACTTTTCCCTCTTCCAATCATCCATCTCTCCATAACAGATCGCCAGGTGCCGCTGAACGAAGAAAGAAACTTTCGTGCATTTTAGACTGGGGCCAGGCGTAAAAATAAAAAGTCAACTACTAGAGTACAAAACAAGAAATGGTGTGCGCAAGCGACATTTGTTGTCGTTTCAAGGAGGACGTAGACTCTCTCACTATCGATAGCTGAATATCAAAATACGCTAACTTGGTGCAATCTAAATCAAAAGAAAATGTTACCAGCGCTTTTAAGTCAAAATTTTGTGAAAAAGAGAAACGTTTTATTGACGCCGTTACGCACTTCTTAATTTCAGAATAATCGACGGCTTTCTTTGTTATAAATTAACATTTACTTCCGACAGTCACAAATACTCTCTTATTTATTATCTGGACAACGCTTCGGGAAATAATTCACATTATCAAGTGCGTTTCAAGTGTGTTATGAACTTTTAGGTGAGATGTTTGCAGATGTGTGAAGTGCTGCATAATCCTAGAGCCTTTGCTGTAATCTCAACACACGCAATCTTGTAATTACTAGTATGTCTTTCACTGTAGATAATTAGCACAAGAATAATGCAACAGCTCATACGCCAAAAACAGCACGCCTAAAATGGCGAAATACACGAAAAACGCAGTTGATAATGGGAATTACTCCCCGATACGCGTCGTACAGAAAATTAATAAAGCAATAACCGTGCCTGGTACTATTATATATATATATATATATATATATATATATATATATATATATATATATATATTATTGCAAGTGTAGCGGATCCTTCTAAATTAATTAACAAACTACATCATTGCTTTTTACGGTCATATGCTACCACTAGCCATTTGTAATGGAAGAAATAAGATTCAGAATAAACGCTGACGCAATGGGAGGTGGCTTTGCAATAATAGATTAAATGAATGCGCTTCCTGTGTGTCGAGACGCAGGCATCATAAGTTCGGAAAAGTGTGCCGGCGTGTATTCAGCGGCGCGTCTGTCCTTGCAGAGAGCAGAGCACGGATAGCTGAGCGCTACCCACCGGCCCGCCCATTCGCTGCACGCGCTCTCCAGGCCGTCAGCATTCATCTGGCGCAGGTGATTACTCACGCGGCTAAACAAGCCTCGAGAGGCCTTCACCGCAGGTACACACTGTTGTTACATACGACGGAAATCGCAAACCGTACGCCACACCCTCTCTGAGCCCTCAACGGCCGCGCATGACCACCAACTCTTCTTGATTTATGCACGTTGCGGACAGAACGTCCTCGTTTCCAGCAATGAAATTCAGCTACGACATAGAGAACAATGTTAAACCTAAACTTCGTGTCAAAGTTTGTATAAAGTCAATACTACACGAAATTCAGTAAGTGTCGTAGAGAAGAGGTTCATAAACTACAAATACGACCAGTGGCTTTAATATGAGGTTTAATTAAGGTGATTTTCACTTTCCTGTTGCTGGTTTCCGGTTTCAGTGCTCATAGATTATTAGTGTTGAGTCACATGCGGTCTAGATTGCCAAGCTGATGAAATTACATGTGATGATCACAATTTCAAAATGCGTAAACGCGCATTAAGGCATCTACGTTCGGTTATACTTCACAAGCCACCCCATAGTAATGTTATTTGCCCCCATCCAACGACTCCTTTCTTTTCTGCAAGAAAAAGAATAGGACTGCCCATAGACGCGTCTCAATTCTCCAGTTTTATCACTGTGAGCGTTAAAAACGCGTCTGCTGTTTTCCTTTTGTTAAGAGAGAGAGAGAGAGAGAGAGAGAGAGAGAGAGAGAGAGATGCGGATGTCTTCCACAAACCTTTGAGGAGCCGCGATCTTGGAATTTTAACAGGAGCCGTTCAAGTGATTCACGACACACCTACCTTGTAGTCTCCTATGGAAGTTTCCTGAGCTTCGCAGCAACGATCTAGTGCTGATTAAACCAAGTGTAAGGTTATTCAGTAAAGTTTTGTAGTTTATTTAGTCACTTCGACAGGGGTATCTAGGATCCTTATCAGCAATGAGTTTGTAAGAATTCCTTGCGAGCTTCGCTCTCCACAATGCTCCCAGTGACCATTAATATGACCTATGCTTTGAGGTTTACATGGTCGTTCTAGCTCATAATTATGTGCTCCCGAATGACCAGCCTAAGATATTCTGTATGAGTATCATAACAGTTTTTACAATAGGCCATTTCTCTACAAGCGGCTGTTATGCCTCAGAAAGGCTTTAGAGAGCTATTTGAAGAATTCCACATCCTATATATACTACACCTCAGGAACAGAAGAGCCGCGCTTAAAATGGCAGAAATTACAATTTACAGCAGTCATTTACTTGGATCTAAATGTGGAGACGCTGTATGCAAACACTGAGACATTTTCAGAAACATTTTGCTACACTAAACCGTAGGAAACGGTACTATTCGAGCAGTGGGTAAGGTAACAGATATTCAGCTCGCCTTATTACTGAATTATGCGCCTTCAGTGCAGAAAACAGTGTAAATGTGCATTACTGATTGCTGTAGCCTGAAGTAAAATCCGATCAGCACGGTACTCTGCAGCATTTTTGGCTCAAAAGAAATTATTATAATTAATGTGCTGCACGTTGTAGAATGATGACCATGGGAAGTGGAAAGCTATAACCGCTAGACGAGAACTGCAAAATTTTACGAAATCTGAAAGTGAATGGCTGCCACGATTATTCATTCACCGTTTCAGAGGCACAACCATAGGCTTTTGCAGAAGAAATGAGTTAACTGTAAGAAAAACAGAACTTGCACAAGATAACTAAGTAAGGGTGGGGAGAGAGAAAGAGCACAGCAATGGCTGATCTCTTCTGGTGGAAGAGAGGTAACGTAAGCAACTGAAAGATGAGACAGTAATGCCAAGAGATGATTTCTGAATGGACCATAAAATGCTGGTAGCCAAATTAAGACTTGGAAAAAAAAATCACAAAGTTAACAGATAAAAGGGAAAGAAAAAGATATGGAAGAAAAAAGAGAAGGGCACAAGCAAAAAGTTCCAAGAAGATCTTAAAAATTTCCAAAGTCGAAGTAAACAGTATAGAAGAGGAATGGACGTGTTTCTGAAACGGTTTTGTAAAATGTGCCCTGAACCTGTGGGTGACTATTAGGAACAAAAAAGAAGAACGAAATTCCTTGGCTCAACAACAGGGTAAAAGAAGCAGTGAAAGAGAAGTAAGTGACTTGGAAGAAAAGGATAGGCAATAAAAGTACTGAAAATTGGTAAAAGTATATAGAAGCCAATATGCATGTAAAAAATAATACAAAAAGAGGAAAAGAAGAGTTAGAAACTTTCACTGAAATTTTACAGGAAGATGTTGAGGAAGGGAAAAAGGGTTTGTATGGATTGATACAGGGTACGACAAAAAGTAGGGCACATAAGAAATTTGTTATATTAGAGACAGGGCATATACTGCCACAGAGATATGATAGTCTAAAAAGATAGGAAGAATACTTCTCCAAACTTGTGAATGTAAAATACAATGAAGATAGTAGGTGACCAGCAAAAAGAAGACAAAAAATAAGAAGCAGCACAAGAAAATGAGATCTATGTTAGAAATAGAGGAAGCTATAAAGAAGATGATGAGTGGTAAAGCAGGGAGAGTGGCTGCGGTGATCACTGAAATGAAGGGGCTGTCTAGACTATTTAGAATAAGAAAGAAATCCCATAAGAATGGGAAAAGCGTCAAATTACCCCATAATTAAGACAGGTGATAAGAATCAATGTAATAACTACAAAGGGCTTACCATTACTGTGTATGTAGCTAAGATCTTTCAGAGAGTATCAGAAGGAAGACTAAGATGAAGCTTGAAGGAGAAATGGAAGAAGAACATTATGGTTTCGGGACAGACTAATTTGACCTCATGTTCACATCAAGACATTTGGTGAAGAAAAGATGTGAATTTGGAAAAAAGACATATTGAGGATATTGAGAAAGCCTGTGAGTTGGCCTAGGCAGTCGGTACGGGAAAAATTAATGGAAAAACAAGTTTATAAAGTGGAAGAGCAAATGATGCAATTATACATGCACAAAAAATATATTAGCACAGTAAAGACCGGTATAAGAGAGGCAAAATTAATTACAGTTGAAACGGATCTAAGACAAGGAAGTGTGCTGTCCACCACATTATTCATCCTAGTCATAGACAAAACTCATACGAATATTACACAGAAATTAGGAAACGATGCAACAAAAGCCATGTTGTTTGCAGGTGGCATACTGACATGGAGCGAGGTCAAAATGGAAGTGCAAAAGCAAATAGATGTATGGAACCAAGAAATATAAAAGAAAATGGGATAAGAGTACGCACATAGAAGAGCAAAGCAGTAGTGATAAGAGGAAGGAAAGGCGGGCGGATGGAAGGAAGGGAAAACCATATTCAGCTTATTATGAACCCATTTTAGTATATGTAACTGGTACATGGACTATGACAAGAAAGGAAGACAGCAGAATGTAGGCAGCAGAGATAAAATTTTAAGAGACATCGAAGGCAAAACAAAAGAGGATAATATCATAAATGAGGAGATCAGAACAAGGACGGGAATTTCGCAAGGTCAGGATAAGAAAGTGTAGTGCCACTACTGATTTATGTGTAACACGGTAAGAATATGTGGGGAAGTACTACAGCGGCCACTGGTAGCTGGCGAGCATGAGGTGTTTGGATTTCGATTAGAGTAACAGAGCTGCTGAATTATTGCTAGATGCGGCAGACTCACTCCGTAAAACCTGCCAGCGCAGCAGTAATGCACGGTTCTTGTAGGAGAGGAAAGAGGCTTTCTCCACTTACAGGTTTCAGTAATATTGTTGAAAACGTGACTGCAAGTGGCGCATCGGCGTAACAGGTGTGCCGCTGTCCTGTATAAATAATAGTAATTTTGGTAGCAGATTCATTCGCTCCCCAACAGTTCCATCAGGACAGGACGGCTACTCCAGATGAAGGGACGACATGGAACAGGCAGCAACAGTCACGAGTTGGAAGCTCCACTGCAGTGCATACGTCCTGCACTGATACGGAGATTCCGCCTACATATCATCACAGATTTCGTCCAAATTTACGGCACATGCAGGGCTTGGCCAATGACAGAAACTCCAGACGACCATGCGTTTCGAACAACTACTGTTTTTGGCGTGGGTAGGCCGAATCATGAGCCAGTTATGTTAACACAGTTTCTAAGCAGCGTCTGGCGCAGCGAAGGGAGTCCAGAACGGTAGTCCGAGGGTCTTGGATCGAATTCTTTTCTTTTCCCTCATTTAATATTAAATTTTTACGATACTTACACTGCAAATAAACCTAAATAACGATGAATATTTTACATTTCTTAATTTCTCATAAAAGGAATTAACAGCAGTCGACAGGCAGCAAGTGCATGAGCCCCGTAGTTTAGCTAACGTTATCCCCAACGGCCGATGGGCCGACTCTACCTGCACCGGGAACCTACTGTTCGCGCAACTGCCGAGGGCGCTCGAAGGTCAAAATTAAACTAATGGAGTACGAACTCCAGCACAGTTTAAATCCAGTCTCTTTTTGGCAAGTTATTTGCAGAGTCCTCCTGGACGCTGTTAACTATAACCTTTTCTTGGAAATTGATTCGCAATCCCAAATTCTTCTTCACTTTTCATTTTCATAGATTTTATGAAAATATTAATAAATACAATATATCGAGCATTATTTCAGTTTATCCGCTGTGTGTAACTAACGTGATAATGGAAAATATGAAATATCTGTGCATATGGACTCAACCCCACGATCCTCGGTTTACCGTTCTGAACTCTTTCTCATGCAACAACTGCTGCCTGGAAACTACATAAGTTGCCCATGCCCCGCTCGACTTATACCTGCATATACCACAAATTTGGATGAAATCGCTGAGGACGAGTGGGCGCGGTCCCCTTGTGAGCCCTACTCACAGACTTAGACTGACAGCGCAGTGCATCATTCTAAGCATACTGTATCGGTAGGCCAAACTCCTGCTCAGGGGGCAGCGGCTCGTGCAGCGTGCACGGCAGCCGTCTTCCGCCATCGCGGCGCTGGCACCACCGCGCCACTCGCCAACGGCCGCTGGGACGCAATCATTCATCACAGAGCTGCCTACCGTAGCAAGATTCCCTGCTGTCTTCGAGCGCTGCTGACACAATAAGCTTGTGGTGCGACTCAAGCAATGGGATCGCTTGCCACATAATGAGCGCTGGCATCAGCAAACCTGCGTTGCAGCCAGCTTGCTGGACACTGACTGTCATCTTGCTGGTCAGTGTGAGGGGTCGCTACCCCGTGCCAACAAAGCACAGATGTATGAATAAAGTAAGTGTTAACCTTGACATCTGAGTTTCTCTGGGCCGTCACCGGCCTGCAACCCCGCATCAACTTCTCTGCCGTCTGCCATTCTGAACCGTAGCCACCCCTCCATCCCAGGGATCGGCTACTCGGCTACAAGATAAACAGCAAGCCAGAAGTGGTATGGAAATTTGATGAGAATGAGACACGTGGGGGCGCCAAAAAACATTGACCGAAAGGTTAACTGGAAAGAGACCACTAGAAAAAGCGAGATCGAATGGGCAAATACAGTGATGCAGACGAAGCTGGAAATGAGCGAAGAAGAAGGAAAGCGCTATCCTTACAGTGAAATAAATTCCCATAAATGCATTCTAAAAAAAATAAAGAAAGGGAATAAAGCATGCTATATTAAACTAGTCTTAAACTCAGGACTCGGGTGGTGGATCAAACAACCATCTTGTTCCAAAAACAGAGAAAGGAATTAGCGATACTAAAAAATCTTCTATATCCTCCACATTTTAACAATAGACTGCATGAACATTTATATCGAATTCGTACCTCACAACTACTTTTCTCGATATATCGAGGGCCAACGGAAGTGCAAATATTTCTATCTTATGCCTGTAATACTGTGTACTGTAAAAGAACTTTGTCAGATACCTATTTGTAAAAAAATGTTTTTATGGTCTTTAGCAGTATTGTGTAGCATTTTTATCATACGTTCTATAACATTTAGAGCGTCGTCTAGGTTTCGTAAATGATCTCTCAAAGATCTTTGACATAAAGGTGATGCAGTAACTTGTTTCTTAATCTCTATTTCAAACAATTAAAAATGAGTATCAGCCATGAACCAAAATTCAGACATAAAATACGTGCAGTTCTTGATTAAATTGCCTGTTGGTACGCTATCTTAGTGCCTAGAAGGTTGTTAAGCCTGAGATGTATTATTGCGCACTCAGGATCATAGGAGCACACGCACAAGAAACTTCAGTATAATTCACTATCGAGAAACAGATAATACGATATCTTGGAGTAATGGATTCAATCCCTAAAATGCTCTTATCGCAGACCGCTGTGTACGGCTGTATAACAGAAGACGGTTGTTGGCCACCGAGTTTTCGATGTAATGACTGGCTTCATACAACTGCTATTAGCCTTGCATTCAGATGTTCCATATTTCGAAATTTCTACGTATAGAAAGTAATTTCATATGAGCTAAGATATTTAAACAAAATCACTACTCTTACAGATTCGAATGCTTCCTGAAATGTTTTAACATCAAACATACACCACGCAAACGGCTTACACTAAGTGATGCAATACAAGAAGTTTTGAACACAATTGTAAAGTAAGTGTGTTCGTCTTGCATGGATTAACACTCACTCTGATACAAAATACAATACGGTAGCAGACTGGCTGGCCAATTAAGCGTCACGAAAAAACAACATTAACACGTACCCACTTTCCATATACATATTTTATGCTTACAGTGAAACAATATTTAAAACGACACTGGGTAAGTTAAAAATAAAATCTGAATATGGAGAGGGAGACATTACACAGCTCTTCAATCTGCCGTCTCCACGATCATGGTTCCTTCACTTTCATGCGCCTACAAATGTATTAACTCTGTTAATCATAATAAGATTAGGACAGGAATGTTACTCATATTGTTTACTCGTCGAACTGTAATGATTATACCCCAGAGGTTGGTGATGAATACAACAATTTACAGTTAATATATTCTCGAGTTAGACGTCCAGTTTAGCCATTGTAGCCAACGAGTCCTTTGACTGGTTTCTAGCTACCAAGAAGAATGACAAGACTGATACTTAAGGCTGACGTCGCTTTATTTTCAGCTACTTAGAAGGATCTAAACAAACAGTATTTTTGTGTGTCTAAGACACTCAAATATTTCCGTTACAGAAAATAACAATTATTGTCAACTGAAAACTTCGTAGCTCCTGAACAGTGATAACATACTAACTACTTAATTCTACTTCTAGACCTGAAGACGGAACGTACCATAATGTGTTTCTGTATCAGGTTTACCGTAAATTATGAACATGGAGACAAAACTTCTGTGAATCAAAATTATTCTTGGCTTCATAAAATTCAAAGTACTAATAAACATACGAATGTTACGAGGTATTCCGTGAAAGCAACAAGTTACGTCTAACAGATGTCACTCACCACACAGCAGTTTCAGACCGCATACCAAAAGGTGGAAAAGCAGTACACTTACCTGTAACAAAAAAGAAAGAAATTAGGAGCACATAAAATGCTGACATATCTTCACTCATTACAGTAAAAATACTTAAATGTACGTT
Source organism: Schistocerca americana (assembly GCF_021461395.2). Lineage (NCBI taxonomy): Eukaryota > Metazoa > Arthropoda > Insecta > Orthoptera > Acrididae > Schistocerca > Schistocerca americana. The sequence continues at coordinate 370,144,396 of NC_060130.1, forward strand.
TCACTTGTCTCCTTGACATCGAGATAAGTTGGTCTAAATGATGTACATTCGGTACAGATATTTAACGATTTAATTTTGCACTGACTTAACACACTTTGTGTAGAATGAAGGTGAACATAACACGACTTTTTTTCCGTCCTTACTCGCACGATCTCAAAATCTGATGTCTACACGTTTCTTTATAACACAAAAGCATTTAGTAAGTCTCTTATTATAGTTCCCACAAATCAAATGGCTCTGAGCACTATGGGACTTAACATCTGAGGTCATCAGTCCCCTAGAACTTAGAGCTACTTAAACCTAACTAACCTAAGGACATCACACACATACATGTCCGAGGCAGGATTCGAACCTACGACCGTAGAGGTCGCGCGGTTCCAGACTGAAGCGCCTAGAACCGCTCGGCCACACCGGCCGGCTATAGTTCCCACACAAAGTGAAGTGTACATAACGGAGATTTGTGGACACAGCAAGTAATATGCTCCGGTAGCAATTTAAAACAGCGTGAGGAGACATCGGGATGGCACTTCTTATTCGAGAAAGCATGGCAAATCTGTCAGGATGGTCACTCCCAATTTCTACGAACCTGCTTTCATAATAGGAGTCTCGTCCAGAATTAAAAGATCACTTCTGTCTGAGCGATAATTTAGGAGTCCACAACTAGCCCCTCTAAACTGATCCAGTAGCCGTCAAATGAAAAGGAGGTAAGGGCGTGTATCTGTTTTTTCACATACCTTGAAGAGAACAAAATAACAAATTCCATCTCAAATGCATTTAATGTTGTCGCACACTTCCTGGATGCGAAACAGTGGGGTCCCAAATATTTAGTGACACCTAACAGAAATCAAGAAAACTGGGAAGAATGTTCCGTGGTAGGTATCGTTGCATCATGATGAACGTGTTCATCCACATAACGTCATTCTTGACGAGAAAAACAACTTAAAAGAAAATATTTTAGAGTATAAACATTTTTAACAGTTTGCACACCTTTTCCCCGAAATTTCGATAACTCTTACTTGTGAAATTTTACTGGCAAAAGAATTTCACCTACCGTAACGTGTGTGTGTGTGTGTGTGTGTGTGTGTGTGTGTGTGTGTGTGTCACTCAGTGAAAATACTGAAGATTTTGCCTCTTACTGCAAAGATTTATTTCCTGGAGTCTTATTATTATACAAACAACCCAAAGATAAATGTCTTTTCATCCACAATCGTTTTTGTCCATTCACAGTACTCAGATGGTATAAAGAAATAAAATTTGGCCTGGTATGAAAACTGTACGCTTAGTGTCCTCATCTACGCTGGCAGGTGCAAAGTGGAATGCTTAAAGAAAGAAAAGGCGTCGCGCTTCGTAAAGTATATCTCCACAGCAGCTACAAGCAATCCTCGGAGGGACGCCGGAGCTCTGCTTACGGCTCCCTGTCACACCAGATCAAACGGGGCGCGCCAGATATTGAAAATAATATTCGGGCCAGGAGGCACAAACACCACTGATCCCATGGCTGACGTTCAAATTTCCTGAGATGGGGCGAGAATTGAGACGGCGTGCGAAAAGCTGCGTGCTCCCCCGCTACAGATACATAATATACATCTGGTCGAGCGGACCCCGAAGAGAGCGTTTTATTTGCCAAATTAAATTTCCGCGTTATTACATTTCTGGCGGCGTGCTGTGCGCCTCGGGCAGTGCACTCACATGCGCCCCACCCGCTTCCAACTCCTTCGCCAAATTAAATGATTTCGCGGCGAGATGACAGGCCAAATGATATCAAAGGATCGAGTACATATTTCAATTTTTAAAGCCCGAGTTCACACCGTGATTGAAATTTTTTCCTCCTATCCCTGCTCGGTTGCTCTCGTGCCCCCAACCATTCCACTTCCACCCCTCCTTTTCGCCACGGCCGTTCGAAAGAATTTCGCTTTATCCGAAAAGTTGCGAGTAAGATAGGCGCGCTATCTGCGTAGCAGGACTGCGCTTTTGTGGGGCGCTGTGTTTCTAGTCGAGCGCGCAGCTGGAACGCGGCTTGCCGCGGAAACTGCGACGCCCTTCTTTTCCGGGTAATGCTTCGCCTTAGGTGACAGGGAAAGAACAAACCAAAAGCTGTACTAATTTACGTTCTAACTATGCAGCTACAATGGTTTCTATTAGTGTGGCTAAGGTATATTACAATATGAATCTAATGGAAAACAAGAAGGTGGGAGTTAAGTTTTCAACCATATAGTCATCGAATGGAAATAAGCGTACCTAGAGAAGTTACAGGGATCAACTTTTGCTTTCAGCTCTTTTAGCCACTAAGCAGTCGCCAATTACATTTTCTCTGCCATAAAGAACAACAATGAAAGACTGACAACATTTTTTTGTTTTAAAAAAGGTATTGCTACACTAGGACTATGTCTATATATTAAGACACGGACTAGTAAAACTGATGTAAGCATGTTATAAACAGTTTGGTTGTACGAATTCATGGGTCATAAGTTGTCCTCCAATACAAATAATAACTCCTTCCGTCGAATCCTTAGTTTTATATTGCTGGGCTCTTCAGCAAAGCTACACTTCCAAGACGGTCTCTCGTGAAACTGCTCCGTCTCTTTTGAAACTGGGACTCCAACACTGTTTGGATGGGTATTGTAAGAGTAGTTTGGACATTCTTAAATTTTCCATTCCTTGACGCCGAAACCGTATAGGTCATTCAGAAGATTTTTTGCCCTAGCTTTCCTCAGCGTGTACGTAAAAGCAACACCGCAACACCGCGCCCCACCGCCCCCCCCCCCCCCCCACACACACACCTGGTGATGTGTTTCCCTCTAACTTTATCCCAGCAACTGTTTTGTTTAATCTCGACACTCTTCTCCTAGCAAAATAAGGGTATTACATTCCTTTTGACTTTTCAATATCACAATTAAACCAAAATGTGACCTCCAGGGTATGTCACACAGCATCTTTCTGCGAGTTTATCGGTCAACCCATTGACATGTAGGTCGCACTGGCCACTTACCCATACAGTCATGGTAGTTTTGCGCGTGTCTTGTCACCTGACAGAACGAGGCTTCACGATGGTTAAAGTGCTGAATTTGTATTCGGCAAAAGTGGAGTTCAAATCCCTATCCGGCCATCCAGGTTCAGGTTTTCCGTTGCTTCCCTAAACCGACAAGACGAATGCAGGGATCGTTCCTTTGATAACGACAAGGAGGATTTCGTTATCACTCTTGTCCAGACCAAGAATAAGCTCCGTCTCTTACAACTTCGCCTCCGGGATGTTAAACACACATTTTACCTTGTCTTTGGAACGGGGACAATCTGCTTCACTAGTTCACACACTTCATGTTTATTGTAGCGCTGCTGTTACACGTCAGTACAACTCCATTGAGGACAGGTGGACGGGACAAGAAGTAAACGAAAACGCTAAATAGAAAGTGAAAAAAAATTCAAGATTAAATATATAGAAACTAAAACCACTCAACAACAGCACTAGATGAAATCCACATTGTTTTATTTAGTATAATTCTACTTGTTTACCCTCCTCCAAAGTGAGAACAAGCAAACTCTTATTGTACGGTGGGAAATGAAGAAAGGTATAAGGTATTTAGTATAATTCTACTTGTTTACCCTCCTCCAAAGTGAGAACAAGCAAACTTTTACTGTACGGTGGGAAATGAAGAAAGGTCTACGACCGAAAAAACACACGGGCCTACATCCAAAAGCGCTATGAAGGAACATGTTCAGAAACCGAAGAAATATTTCATAAGAACAGGAACAGCAGACTCTCCATTCATGACGTCAAGTACACAGCAGCCGCAATATATCTTACGTTGGCACTGATTAAGTCCGGGCCGGCCGGAGTGGCCGTGCGGTTCTAGGCGCTACAGTCTGGAACCGAGCGACCGCTACGGTCGCAGGTTCGAATCCTGCCTCGGGCATGGATGTGTGTTAGTTAGGTTTAATTGGTTCTAAGTTCTAGGGGACTGATTACCTCAGAAGTTAAGTCGCATAGTGCTCAGAGCCATTTGAACCATTTTGATTAAGTCCGAAAACAAAAACGATACACAAGAAGATGAGCAACTTTGGCAAAAAGGAACACACAGATAATTCTAAAATTATATTCTACACAATTAGAAACTGTACCATACTGATAAAGAAACAAAGCTGGCCCTACAGAAGATTGAATGCATTTAGTAGCTATTTTCACACAACCCTCTCCAGGCGCCGAGAGCGGAAAAACACTAAGGAACGTTTAAGTTTTAATATTCCATCGATGTCGATGTCATTAGAGGCGGAACACTCGCTCAGTTGGAGAAGAATCAGGAGGCGGTCAGTTCTGACATTCAAGAAAGAACCATCTCAGCATTTCCCAGAAATGATTCAATACAACCGTGAAAAACTAAAATCATGGACTTCACATTCACTTCTTGGAATAAAAATGCAATAAACGCGGTAATACTTTCGTTCCAAGCATTGACACTTCGTTGAAGATTACAAAATACAAATGATGTCCCTTTTGGCCTCGATGATTGTTTTAAGCGGTTGAGTTATCATCAAACATTTCACTGTCTGAAATTTAACGACAACTCTGCACATACAGTATACTACCGTTAATTATACTCTCTCATATTTGTGAATCGAATCTCGTTCATGTGCTAGCGTCATCCTCGCAAATGACTTAAGACGGTTAAATGTAAACTTCTTTCGCCGATTATGACAGAACGACTCATGAAAACGGAAGAACAACTGACCATGAAGGAAACAGCTAATATACATATCACCGATACAACAAAGGGGTGGTGAACATAATAAATAAACAAACAAACAAACAAGGAAAACCGGTAAATACATATAAAGTAGTCAGCAGGAAGCCTTAGGAATACAGAGAGAAGAAAACGAAATAAGAGAAAATGTGACAAACCAGAAAAAGAAACGTCTCTCGATAAAGGAGACTCACGTTGGAAGCAGAATTCGTAGATATCGAAAACAAAGGCGGCCCACTACTGCGGAGCGAATTTGAAAAGGTAATGCGAAAGTTTTCGAACAATGCACTAGAAAGAGACGCGATATCATCCGACGTATTGTAGTCTCGGAGTGAAACTGATGTGGGAACCAATTTGCTTTTTCAGACTAGTACACTTTAAGTCCGTCACAGTCTGAGAAAAAACTTTAACTGCGAAAACCGCGAGGATGTGCAAGCAAATAAATCTGAAGGCTAGCACAGATAAGATTCACATACCATTCTTCTACCTTCTGTATTATAATTCGGTGCCTTCGGCGTACATTCACTAGCAACATGTAAAAACACACCGCCGGCGATGTGATAGTCAATATGAGATAGAAGGCCGGTTTCTGCTTCATAAAGTAGCCGGACTCACTGAGGAAAGCCTAACAAAGAGCTCCATCGTACATAAAACAAATAAGTTGAAACGCCGCCTCAACGTGACAGGGAGCCAGATAAAGTACAAAATTAAAAAATAAAAACCAGCAACGAGCAAAATGTTCAGCCGCTCACTAATTTACGATAACAGCGCGTGTGACGAGTATTTTTAATTTGATAATAAGCGGCAAAGGGATGTCGACAGACGCTTCGATAGGCAATTCCGCGCTCACGTGGACGAGGGGCAGGGCGGCCAAGTGGCCACACGCGGTTCACCCCACCCCGGCCGCTGCCCCACCTCCGCCGCCACCTCCGACCATCCCCGCCGATTTATGCGGCCGTTAAACCCGAGCGCACCTGACTATTCATCTTTCCTCGTTTCAAAGTTATTGCAAAGTCATAAAAGAGCGACGAATGTGTCGTACGAATGCGAGCGCCATCGTGTTTTTTGATGCCGCAGCTACTGCTCCGAACACGAAATACTGGAAACAAAAGCGCGAATAAGATTATCTCAAAGTTTCAGTGGTCACAAACACTGATATCAGACTCAAGCTGAAAGAAGTTCTGTAAAATCATCGTGTTTTCCGGTGATACGCGTTCTACGACAAAAACCGTCACAAAGCGGCCCTCTTGTCATCGAGACCAACAAATAATAATAATAATAATAATAATAATAATAATAATAAATATTACTAAACAGTCTGATCGTTCAATTACTTTTTTCATGAAATACCACAGAGAATCACTGGTCGAAATATTCGAAACATTTGCTCTTCTTTCGTTCACTTACTGTTCATCTCGATTTGAAAATGACCCACTCACTTGTCTTAAAGCAATAAAATTACATGTGTTTGTTTACTGAAATACAAGGATTAATAAATCTTCCTTCTTTTCAAACAGACGTACTTCGCTGAAGAGGAGCATCGACCATGTCTCTGTCCGTAACTGAGTGGTCTGCGTGGCTGACTGTCATGCAGAGGACCAGGCTTCAGTTCCCAGTACTGCCACAGACTTGATTTTTCCTTCATGGGAGAACTGAACCACGCTCCACTCAGCCTCTTGATGCCAACTCAGGAGCCACTTGAATGAGAACTAGAGGCAACAAGGTCTGTAAAGCCGAGAACGGCTGGGAGAGCGCTCTGCTGACCCCCACGCCCCTCCATACCGCATCAACGTGACGCAGTTGGTGAGGATGACATGGCGGTCGATCGGTTCCGACTGGCTCGTCTGTGGTCACAACGGCGGTGCAAACATGGACACAAGAGTGTGCTTCAACCTCACGACGAAGATTAACGCTTGATCGAAGTTTTGTGTCTCTAGTCCTTTTTTATTCCTGTCAGAGAGGTCATAGTTCGTAGTAATTGGCGAGAAGTCATAGAGTAAAACAGAAGTGATTTCTGGCGTTCCCCAAGGTAGTTTTATAGGCCTTCTGCTGTTCCTTATCTATATAAACGATTTAGGAGACAATCTGAGCAGCCGTCTTAGGTTGTTTGCAGATGATGCTGTCGTTTATCGTGTAGTAAAGTCATCGGAAGATCAATACCAATTGCAAAACGATTTGGAAAAGATATCTGTAAGGTGCTTAAAAAAAACAGGTACTAAAATGAAATATCATTACGTGCAAATTAAGTTTCACTCCTAAATATATATCTATAGCATCGAGCAGAAATAGAATACACCCAATTAACATAAACGCTTGCGTGACTAAGATTTCGGTATTCATTTTCTTCTTACTTATTACGACGTACAATCAAAACACGCGATTTGAAATAAATATCATTCAGAACTGTTAACATTCTTTTTTTAAATTCTCTTGCCGTTCCAGACAAGTAACTAAAAATGATACGCTACGGGCAACACCATGTAACCGCTATCAGTTAAAATGAAGAATGCTACACTGACATACGCCTAGAATAGCGCGTTCAGTTATCCTATACGTACGTCTCACTTAAGAGTCAATATGATAAAAGATTTGGCCCTGATATACAAATGAACATATGCATGTTTGCCCCGAATGATCTCCAGTAGAGTGAATAAAGGAGCTACCCAATCACGAAAATACTAATATTAGAAAAATTTCACAGACAATAACGCAAAAAGCTCATATCGCAAAAAAAACATAGTGCTCTAAGCAAACATAAAGTATCCTGTCAATACACACTCGATATTGCACACAGAGAATTGTAAGTATAGCTAAGCTTAATGGAAATCCCACCAACAGTCACTTTCTAGCTAAAAAGATTGCATTTTAGTGTCTCCAAACTCACAATGTTAGCAACAACGAGAAGTAACTGAACAGCATAATGTGTTACTAGGGGTGTTCATAATGAACGTGGTAGTGACACAAACTTATTCTGACTTCGAATCAAATCGAAACATGACGTGCACTACAGTTCATGTTTTCTGGATACATACAACGACATATTACATACCACATAAAAAGTCAGCGGACCTATCGGGTTGCAAACCGGGTTTTGGATACACAGCCTGTCTTGTTATATTGACTGCTAGACCCACTTGGTTCCAGGTAATCAAAATGATCAAGCTAATATAAAAAGACAACAATTAGATAAAAATCTGGACATTTCATACCCTACATGTAAATTCAGCCAAGATAAGTTTATAACGAATTTAGAACATAAAGTCTTGTCCGCAAATTCTTTATTATTAACCGTGAAGAGAAAACCCATAAAAAATATTTTTATAGATTACAATAAGATGCATATAAAATAATTACTTGCCAAGTCAGACAATTATTGGAACAAACCAGTTTTGTAGGTTATGTCGACTAACAACAGAGCAATGCCTGGTGCAGATCTTGAATCTATGCAACTTCAGAGACCAGTGCTTCAGTTTATTAGTTGTGCTCACAGCGTTGAACGCACCAAAGCTCAGAACCCTCAGTTCAATCATAAAACGTAGACATTACCACAAACTGAATCTGGAAATATTACCAGAAGCTACTCTTAATACAATATTACAGAGCAAAATTAGCAAAGGACGGTACAGACCATAGATTTTTTCCAAAGTTCCCAAACAGTCCCAGCAAAAATGAGAAACTGAATAATTTATGACAGCACTGGAGAGAAATAAACACTCTAAGGGGAAAAAAATGACGCAAAGCGAAGGAGTTATGCAAACTCCTCACGTATTAGTATTCTTACAGATATAGGCGGAAAATGCAAAATTGTAAACTTTGGCGGCCGATGGATGACTATGTGACGCTGCAGAGCAATTTCACAGCGCAGGTACCAAGGATAGTAAACAGGGGACACGTCGACGCCAGGGCATAAAATCTTTGTACATTTCATTCCATGTACTAAGATTGACAGTAATTATCCCTCGCAGACAGACAGCAGGTGTCAGCATTTGAATGACGTGAAGTTAGGCTCAATGAAGTCGCTTGGACTAACTGGCGAATCGTTCGACATATGAATAGGAGCGATGCCACTATTCGATGATGTTAGGACTGAGTGAACGATGGTCATATACGGTGTCAAGAACGGGAGCAGTCGACCTACAGAGACGACAGAACTTAAGGCCGAGCAATCGTCAGATAGGCACCTAGAGCCCCTGAGTCTTCATTGTCACAGACCCTCATCGCTGCCACATACCCGGCGTGTAACTGGTGCTTCAGTGACCTCAAGGCCATTAAGATGCGGCTCACAGAAAGGAGGCTCAGCTCACGGCGCCTCTGACCTCTGTACACCAACAACCTGGATTGCAGTGGTGTCGGGCACATTTGGCCTGGAAACTCATTCACTGGAGTAGAATTGTCTTCACTGATGAGTCCCGCTTCGAACTGAGCTCCAATGTTTGCCGAAGACGTCTCTGGCGACGCCTAGGGCAGTAGTAGGATACCAACCTTACTGTGGCTCGCCATACGGCCCGACAACCAGGAATGATGGTCTGGGAGCGCCATTTCATTTCATAGTAAGACCCCTTCAGTTCTCTCCGCGTCACCCTTACAGCACAATGGTACGTCGACGATATCCTACGCCCCATTTTGTTGCCTTTCATGACAAGCAATCCAGGGCTTACATTTCAGCAAGGTACTGCCCGCCCGCGCATGGCGAGAGTTTCTACTACTTGTCTTCGTACTTGCCAAACCCCACATTGGCCAGCAAGGTTGCCGGATCTCTCCCCAATTGAGAACGTTTGGAGTATGATGGGCTGGGTGCCGCAACCAGCTTGGGATTTTGACTATCTAACGCGCCAATTGGACAGAATGTGGCAAGATATCTTTCAGGAGGACATTCAAGAACTCTATCAGTCAATGTCAAGTCGAATAACGGATTTCATAAGGGTCAGAGGTGTATCAACGTGTTACTGACTTGTTCAGTTTCTGAAGCTTTTCCTCTTTAATAAATCACCCAAATTTTCTGAAATTGTAATCATTTATTTGCCTGTACATATAAATCATTTTTACCGATTCGGTTAATCCCTTTGTTGTGATTCGTTTTCTTTGTCTTGTAGTGTATTACCCACGTGGCACAGAGTGGATAGCCGCTCGTTTTCTGTCTTCTTCTCTTGTTTTTCGTTTGTCCGCATCGATATCTTGGACCCGAACCACTACACGAGGGTGACATGGAAGATGGCAAAAAACGCAGTGACCTGATAGAACGGATCGTCTTGATACTGAACTCGTGTGGTTTAGGAGAACTGTGGAAAACTTGAAATATATTTGAAGATCACCATGTGGAAAACTTGAAATATATTTGAAGATCACCATATCCACGTATGAGACCATAGTCATATGCACCTGTATCACACTAGCTAATATACAAACACCGCAATGCCTGCACATACGTAAAATCTCTCACTTGTCATCAACCTGTCACAGCTTGCTCATTCGAAAGGTCTCTGTATTAAATGGACTTACTTCCCCTTATTTTTACATCATCAAAGGGTAAAAACAAAGGAAAGTCTTTCTTAGCCGTTGCAGAGTTGAGCATACAGAGTATTTTGAGGAATTAACCACAATTTCCATTTATGTATTCTGAGAAGTCAAGATGACAGAACATATTATAGACGGGCCATCATTTCCTACTATCTATTAAAGCAACAGCCTGTAGCCTCCGAGAGAGAGTGTGCCTTTCACTGTCATCATATTCGTTTTTACTCACATCTATTCTCCATTAATAACTACCATGCCCGCATTCACTGGCTGCATGGCCAACAGTAAACGGACCAAAATGTACAAATTTACCACAGCACAGTTTCTCTATGAAATTATGGAGTGCCTTATTCACTGTATCTCAAATGATAACTCCATTATTGTTGCTAATTTGGTTAAAGCCACAGCAATAAACCACTTTTTTTTAAAGGCTGACCCTTCCAGTGGACCTACTATTACAATAAACTGTACGAAGATTTCACTATAAATGTAAAGCCGCGAAGTGTGCGCTTCCCTCGCCTCTGGTCCCAGCGCACACAGAACCTCCTGAAGTTAGAGGAGCCACACTGATAGTCAACGACTATCTGAAAATACAGAGCATGTGATATGTTCCCATATGTTAAGATCAAATGGGCCCTAAGCGCCTCGCATTCAGGTTTCCGCTACGGGAGGCAGGTAAGGCGCTAAAGAACTTTGGCCGAAAGAGAAATGAAAGAGATCTAGAGCACATGTAGACTGAGAAACCACAGCCTTGTTCCGAAGAAAGCAACAAGGCTGAAGACACAAACACTTCAAAAAATGTTAGGTGTAACTGAACCTACAGTGAAAGGGAGCTAAGTAGATGGAGTGCGATGCTGACAGCATGGCACCTACAAGCATCCATTACGAATGTCGAAATGCACTTCCAAGGAACATCTACGTATTGCTGTCTAACATGTCAGTGGATCCAATAACGATTTAACAAACTTGCTCTACTACACAGTTGCAATGCTGAACAGTAAATAATAAGCGCATCAGTAGGGAAAAAAAGGATTTTCCCCGTTTACGCACTTCAATTTTGTATTTTGTGTCTTTGAGACATATCAGTGTGCATGCTTTTCTAACGCCCATCACGAAAAGGATTACATTAACCGTTTGGCCACCTGAAAGCCAGACGCTTAATTAACGTCTTGGAACAAAGAGATGAAAGGAAAAGTTATCAGAGTGATGAGGTTCTTTCATGTGCATTATGCGCAGCAGAGATGCCATAATCGTACCCTCCCTTCCCTCTGACAGGGTTTATCTTCTCCAGCGACATTCCGCTCCTTAAAACTCAGAAGAAGGCGAGGTCACTAATCTAAGAGGGCGTAAAAAGATCGTATGAATGGAACATTGCCGATATCCTACAAGCTGGTTGTCTCACAAAATGCCTGTCAGCAATGGACAGGAATCTCTTTGGTGTCTCAACTTAATTGAGCAAAAGGCAACGGCAGACAAAGTAAACTAAGCGACTGAAGCAGCAGTGGAATTCCAGAAGCTCTTAATGAAGCGCACCAACCGAGGCCGATTTCTGTCCTGGCGCAAGCTTTCCGTTCCCTTTGTGAGAGCCCCTGGCCGCAGCATATGACTTGCAAAACTGCAGCGCTCGATACACAAGATATTTTCACACGTGGCTGAGCTGTTTTTGTGGATGCAAATGAAAGCTAAGCTAAGCGAAACGCACCCGCAGCCGCTGCGGTGAGAGCAGTCTTGCCGAATAAATATTTCAGTATCTGGAGCGCGACACGCGCCTCCCTAATTCCCTTCACCTTTCCGCCGTGAACAAGCATTTTCCAGTCAAAAAAGCAGACAGCGATGGGGAAAAGGTAGAGGCGCATTCGTAAGAAGCTGAATAGATTGACGTCGGGCCGTCCTCAAGCCGATGTTTAAACGCCGCCATATGTTTGACTTTCAGGGCTCGAGTGGCATATGCAAAACTGAGTGGATTACAAGAGGGGTGGGTTTCTTTCCTCTTGTAAAAAGAAAATTCTCAAAGGCTGTCGAGCGCGTCTTCCGTTTTTACTCCCCCTCGGAAAGGTCCCTGTGATGGCTCGTCTCGAGTGCATGAATTAATCATGCACCGCTACACGAATGAAGATGCGATGAATTTTCATAACCGCCAGCAATACCACCCCCACTCTCCGTCTGCTCTTTAACAGTCACGCGGGTGCGAACAATGAGAGAGACGAAATATGTATGAAGAAGGGAGATCCGCCTTGCCAGGAAATTAAATAGAAATCCCAGTTATTAACCTGCGAAAAAACAGCCACGACTTCGCAATATCTGGAATACTGATTCATTTTAATTAAAATTCGTGAGGAGGATTTTACATAAAGTAAAAATTTCGAAAAATACTTGAGATATTACCGTACTGGACTTGTTAAAATAACGCTTGCCTATATTAATAACGCTTCTGCACCAGTGGCTCCCAAAAGTAATGACATTCGTCCTCCAGATATATATACTAGCAACTCTTACACATATCATCCTGTTCTAGATAGTTCCCTTGCACAATCTCTTACAGATTAAGACGTCACGGTCGCGAACCTCACCAAAAGTGCGATGAAGTTTGACATGGTGTTGCACGATTTCTATCACATGTTTCTAGAGTTTATAGGAGGAACTCGGCAGATGAAGATAGCCTGAGAACATTTCGACGCAAGAAGGTGGATAGGTCGAGGTGGACCACATTTAGGTCCATAAGATTATTTCTTGTGGGGCTACACGAGGATTCTTGTTTTACGAAACCCCTGTACACGAAGAACTATTTGCAGAAGGGAGGTTATACGGTGAAAATCTTCAACCGCATCCACTATTTTTTATAACACGGATTGTCGAGCAGTTTTTGAAGTGACGTAACATAAATGTAAGCGCCAGAGTTAAAAAAGGGTCCTCATGGATACACGTTCCTACTTAAAGCTATGGTCAAGTCAGAGAAGACGAGCTATATACGAATGCCGACCACTCATCATCTTTAGGTTTTGGAAATGCACTCAAACTCACCCTAAACACCTACTTCTTACATGTGGTAGTCGAAAAATCAAACCTTGGTTTCTTTTCCAGTTACATGTCACTGTCGCGAGAATTTTTATGCCAGTTTAGAGCTGAGCAGATAAACTAACCCTTGCTGAAATTCAGATGAAAGTTAAGTGGTAGAGTTGTTCTAACTCGGCTACAGGTCGCTAGCATAAGTATCTCTACGATAATTAGTCTAGCAGGAGATTGAGCGTCCTTGATCATTCGTATCATCGGAAATTTACACGGCACGAAGCTGCCCATAACTGTGTAAAGTCTTAGTCAACAGTAACGGCTGACCCAGCTCATTTAGACAACTATTACAACACGCGTAATCATGCTCCTTCCGTGATTTACAGTCTCTATTCCAACCAACAAAAATGAAGTTACCTTCTCTTCTTTGAAATTTTAAACAGCAACACGCGAAAAATCGATCTCGTATAAATGATGGCCCTGTTTTGGCGACGACTCTCTAAAGCACATTCATTACTTAAACCTTAGAAATTTAGCCGGCCGGAGTGGCCGAGCGGTTAAAGGCGCTACAGTGTGGAACCGTACGACCGCTACGGTCGCAGGTTCGAATCCTGCCTCGGGCATGGATGTGTGTGATGTCCTTAGGTTAGTTAGGTTTAAGTAGTTCTAAGTTCTAGGGGATTTATGACCACAGCAGTTGAGTCCCATAGTGCTCAGAGCCATTTGAACCTTAGAAATTTGACTTGTCGTAGTTAAAATTGACAGGAACATTACATGCCATTATGAGAAACAAGGCAAACAGTAGATTCTTTCTGAAGCTAGGGAAGAGTTTGTATTTCCACTTCCCGAGTGCTACGGCCACAATTTTCTTTGTGGACCTTCTCTTCCAGACAACACCCAATTTTGTCCCGATTTTGCAAAATGCTGTTACGAGCTCTGCTCAAGTACTGACGTAAGGTCATTTGTCAGCTAACATGAAAAGACAGCCTCATGTCGACAAATTTACATTGACAAGGTCGTGTCACAGGATAGCGTTCCATGCTGGATATCATGTACTGAGGATGCAAATACCTTCTAGATCTAGCGCCATTATTCGAGAAAATACCAGACTTCTCTAGTAGCACGGGGCTGGAACTATTTAAGCAGCGGCAGCGGAAGAATCGGAGCTTTGGCTGAAGAGCGGTTTCTGTCCGCTTCCAGCCCGCCCCCTTTGAGGGGAACTGAAATAACAATAAAGAAAAAAAGGAAGAATAATCGGGCAGTTCCCATCTGAATAGCGACCTGATAAGACGATTCTTCCCAAACGTAATACGAACAACGAGGGCCAGTTAGTAATGGTTCAAATGGTTCTGAGCACTATGGGACTTAACATCTGATGTCATCAGCCCCCTAGAACTTAGAAGTACTCAAACATAACTAACCTAAGGACATCATACATATCCATGCCCGAGGCAGGATTCGAACCTGCGACCGTAGCGGTCGCGCGGTTCCAGACTGAAGCGCCTAGAACCGCTCGGCCACACTGGCCGGCAGTTAGAAATGTGCGAGGAGTTTACTGTGGGTATATAGGGCGTGAAACGTATAGTGACGTGTACTACGATTGGGTGGTTGGTTGGTTTTGGGGAAGGAGACCAGACAGCGTGGTCATCGGTCTCATCGGATTAGGGAAGGATGGGGAAGGAAGTCGGCCGTGCCCTTTCAGAGGAACCATCCCGGCATTTGCCTGGAGTGATTTAGGGAAATCACGGAAAACCTAAACCAGGATGGCCGGACGCGGGATTGAACCGTCGTCCTTCCGAATGCGAGTCCAGTGTCTAACCACTGCGCCACCTCGCTCGGTCGTGTACTACGATGACCAAAGTGTTATTGCCGAGTGTTTTTCGTCTAATAAACTTATAATAGCTTACGAAAATGTCTCAGGATGGAAAGAGAAAGTGTCACTTTTCGGATGATCACATATTAGAGTGGTGTCTTGTAAAGAAAGGACGCACGGATCAGGAAGCGTCGTGCGAGATATATAGCTGTTTCATCTCGGTTTACCGAGCGAGGTGGCGCAGTGGTTAGACACTGGACTCGCATTCGGGAGGACGACGGTTCAATCCCGCGTCCGGCCATCCTGATTTAGGTTTTCCGTGATTTCCCTAAATCACTCCAGGTGAATGCCGGGATGGTTCCTCTGAAAGGGCACGGCCGACTTCCTTCCCCATCCTTCCCTAATCTGATGAGACCGACGACCTCGCTGTCTGGTCTGCTTCCCCGAAACAACCAACCAACCATCTCGGTTACTCACGGAGGTAAGCCAGATTAGAGGCATCACATTTCCACGAAGATTCATAAAAATAGATTCGCGGTAGCATCAACGTCAAAGCCTATTTCTTCATTCACGATTAAAGAAGATACCTAGGAATAACTGCTTGTTGCTGCTGCTGAACTAACAACAGTTTATAAAGTTGTCAAGCATCATCAGTCCTCCAGTTCTCTTTACTGTACCGTAAAACAATGTCGCAATACATCCTGACTCCAAAGTCGCCGCAAAGCGGTTTGCACAGCCAGGACCCAAGCTAGAGCGAGTGTTAAAAATATTCTCGCACCACACTTCGTATCCAAATGCATAAAACAATTGCAACAAGTTTCATTTTACGGCATGGGCGCCGACGCGTCGAACCACAAAGCTGAACAGATGTTCTCTTTAGTTGTTCAATACTTCACTGAAACTAACGGAATCCAACAAAAGCTGTTGAAGTTTGATTCGCTCAATAACGAGATATCGCACACAGTTGCAAATTTTTATCTAGACACTTTAAGACAACTGCAAATTACCTTAGATAAATGAAGCGCTTTTTGTGGCCACAATACCAACGTCGGAGGGCTTCTTCGACGAGGCCAGCGGAATGTGTTTCATCAAATTAAATAAGAACTAGGAAAAAATGTAGAAGGAATTGGATGTCCGGCTCATATTCTCCACAAATTATATCAAGCGCTGCTGGAGTCTTAACTGTCGACACTGAAATATTCGTCATGAAAATATTTATTTATTTTTCAATATACATGGTAAGGACAAAGAAGCTGAAAGAATTCGGCTTATACGTTGACGTAAATCATCAGACTCTTCTATCACACTCAAAAACAAGATGTCTGTCGTTGACGCCCGCAGTTGAGCGAATTCTTAAGCTTTGGATTTCATTACAACAATTTTTTGACGCCGAAGACTGGCCACCTAAAATAATTTCAGATTTTTTCAGTAGTTCTCTCAGTGAAATTTACTTCATGTTTCTGCCGTCAAACCTACTCTGTTTGAAAAACATAAAAAGCGTGGAGGAGAATAAAGTCTCGACAATTGAAATAAGGAATATATTAATCGACACTCATAGACGTCTGAATGAAAGGAATACTGCCAATTGTATTGGCATGAAAATGAAGAAAATTTGAACAAATTAAAAAATGGGAACCCTAACGAAGAAATAATTAATTCGATTTCGAAATTTGAGGAAGAGACAATGGCTTTCTATATCACAGCATTTGATTACTGAGAGAAATGGGCTATTTCTTTTAATAAACATCAAGTATTTGATTGGATGATGCTATCTGAAACCCCAGATAGGGTGATGATTGAAACCTTGGCGCCTGTATCTGAAGAGCTTTTTAGAAACTAAGCGTGACTCGGAAGAACGGAAGTAGGCCCAGTGGACTGACGAAAGAAAGCAACTACAGATAAGGAATCAATTTTACAGTGCCAGTTGAACTACAAGCTGACTTGGATGGAGTTTCATAAATACGTAAAAGAAAAAAAAAAGTCTTGCTGAAAAATCTAGTGTTCCAAGTACTTCTGCCGCAACAAATTCCGTGTAATTGTGTTCTAAATGAAAAGTAACCATATTAAGTAAATTTTTACTTCATTTCTACACCCCCATCTCAGTGTGTCCCGACGGGTCCCTGCTAGATATGGCAACCGTACAAGACATGCAGTGTTTTATGCGTCTTCCAACCGAAATATTTCTGTCAGACTGTGCCTCAAAACTGACGTTCGTGTCCTAACAACCACTGCATTTCTAAAACTGTAAAACTAGACTCGTTTCCGAGAAAAAGCAAGTTCATCTTCTGGCTGATAATATTAAATCGGATTCGTCTGTCGTTGGCCTTAATCGTTACTGGCGAAAGTAGGAATTATTATCAGAATTATATCTCGATTGACATTGTTGTCTATAGTAAAGAATTATACACATATAAAAGGGAATTAATAAAAAAAGCAAGGAAAGAAGGAAACTGCAAACGGGCCGGACATAGCGTACGTTAAGGCGAAGGATCAGTAACGAAACAGGATCTCGACTACAGCACTTGGTGAGATAGAATTTACGAATGTGCGGATAAGAAGTAAACCGAAAACTTTAAGTTTGGACTTGAACACTGCACCTTGCCAAACATGTGGTCGGCAACAGGGTGCGATGGCAACTGTTGGTGGCGGTCATTTGTTACACTAAAGAGTCTGACAAACAACAAGAAACGGCAATAATGAAATATTTTATCAGCTATTTCTAGATCATACAAAAGATGGATGCTTTACTCATTATATGTCAAACTACAGAGATGGAACAACCCATAATTGAACATGAACGTCTCCTACAGCACGGCATGACAGAAAACGTTGAAGATCATAACGAGTAACAGAAAGAAACATGATGCGGGAGTAGTACTGGAACTGAAAAGTGACCAATATCAGACAGTAGGGGGCCCGTTCGAATCCAGTGTACGCCTCGAAGAAACATTACATTTCATATGCACACACAACAATCATCCAGGGATCTCAGTTGACTGACCACACGAGATATATTTAGTATATTACTTTCATTTAATTTATAGGTTGCCTTAATGGTTTTCAATAGCCATAACGCAGAGGTCGAAATTGAAAGGAGACAACTCTTGCGAGCTGTCTGCAACGTCATTTCTCTTGGAAACATTCAGATTCCACCTGAGTCTTTGCGATGAAGCACAATGGCTCTACCTACGCCTAGTTTTCGGCATTCAAATTGTTTTATTCCTATTTACATGCAAATTCTTCTTTTCATCTCAATATGAAGTACGTAGAGCAAATTACGCTCATATATAATAATTCCTTCATTATGTGGTAATTTTCACAGAGCTTTGGTGTCGTCGAAATAGCAATTACATAGCACGAACAAATAGGGTATTATCATACTGGAGAATGAACACCGAAATGCACAAATTTAATAAAAATGCCTAAGCCTTCACACTTTCCGACGCAAAACGACTTTTTACAAAATCTCTCCACGAGTTATTCGCAAGAATGAAGCGACAGGAAATTGATAGCGGCGCTGCGGGAAAACAGCGATGAGGGAAACAAGGGAATCTTCACATGACTTGTTTCAACAGTGTCTACTAATCTACACACAGAAAAAAACTTCCTACTGAGATGGTAGTCAGCCATGAAAGTGAAATTTGTTAATAGATATTCAGATGCGCGACCGTCGTAAGACGTGGGGAGACTCTCAAGAAACACTGAGGCTGCCTCTTAGCTAGCCGGTTGGCCCCTTCAGAAGCTGGGATTAAGCTGAGACGTTCAGTGAGCTCCAGATTAGCTTTGTCACCACAATAAAGAAAGGAAAAGGAGGGATAGGTGGAGGCTGAGGGTATATTATAGAGGGTTCTCAACAGCAGCCCCCGTAGTCGCGAAGGGTTTATTTCGAATCCTACTCCTGAAGTGTCCCACGAAGCCTGCCTGAGGTATAATGTAGCAATTAATATCTCATGTGGTACAGAACTGATACGGACATAAATCACGCATTCGAGGGTTAGTAAAACAGTTGCAGATCGCGGTGGCAAGTCTCCGCTTCGAACCATGGTACAGAACGACTACTCGAGCTCTGTCGGTCATTATACAATGTAACGTTATCAGGGCACAAACGCGCGTTTAATTCAAATGGTTCTGAGGACTATGGGACTTAACATCTGAGGTCATCAGTCCGCTAGAACTTAGAACTACTTAAACCTAACTAACCTAACGACATCACACACATCCATGCCCGAGGCAGGATTCGAACCTGCGACCGTAGCAGTCGCGCGGTTCCGGACTGGAGCGCCTAGAACCGCTCGGCCACCACGGCCGGCGCGCGTTTAATTATTTTCATCAACATTTAATCGACAACACGAAAACGCGTTGCAAGAACCTGGGAATTCAAAATGCATTTTGGTCCTAAAGAGGGAAAAAAAAGAACTGGCGTTGGCTCGGAATCACATAGCGACCGAAAAATTAACCGCCATTTAAAAATGAAAAATCTTAGTTTCCTTTTTTCAATACATTTCCGAAAAATGTAACTTTGCGCTACGCCAAATGTGCGAGAATCGCCCAGAAAATTCGTCAACAAGTCGCATCCTAAGGCCGCCTGTGGCAACTGGACGCTCAGTGGCCCACCCACGTCGTTGACTTAATGCGTCGAAGTGATGTACGCCAATGTGGCAGCAAATTTACGAGCGCGAGGGCAAAGTTTTCAGAGAAAAGCGCGGCCGGACAAGGGCGGCGGCGATTAGCTATCGCAGTGGCGCGCAAAAAGGGGCCCAGCGTTGTCGCGTTAATTACCGCCGGCAATTAGCAACCGACTGTCAGCGCTTTCTTTGACATACACGCCAAGGGGCGCGTAACTTACACGCGGACACTGTATACTGGTGCGGTACCACCAAAATAAAAAACAAGCCACTTTCCCGGAAGCGACCATTTGCCACATATTACTTCAATCTTCAATCCAACCCCACCGACAACCAATACCGCAACCAGCTACGCACTGTTTCTCTCTTTTTTCTGCATGTCATTCTTCTCATTCTCTTCTCATACCTTCCCAGTGGGTTCCCAACTTCCAACAAATTTGGCGAATACCATCTTCCAGTAAATGTTTAGATACAGGGTCTTTGCAACTCTATCATTACTTATTGTGCCAAAATGGTACACATATACTCATTGTAAGCCGTGCAGCTCTTATTAATCGCATGAATTCCGGTATAAGAAAATTCTTTTCGTTGTTTCCAGCAACTTATTCACTACCTACGTAAGCCTTCAAAAAAATTTATTGTCTGGTCCCCTAGTGTGGCCTAGAAGAGCACAAGTCGACGGGAATCGCTAGAGCATATTGTGGTGATCGTAGATGAGATGATACTCAATACGATATTATCATCTTGTCTAAATTGTTGCTGGGAGAGTGATGAGATTTGCAGTGTAACATTACAAAAATGATACCTTTTAACTACATTCGAGGCCACTGATTTTATGTAGACCGAAGACTACCTGTAGGGGAACTTAATACGATGCATTGATAAATTTGTTTTCTGTGGACGTGCGTTGCTCTAGATTATGTCTTGTCCCTAAAGAGAATAACATTCCCTACACATACCACTGAACGAAATTTCAGTTTTGACAACGCAGTGTGTCGCGATTCTTCTTTGTTTCCGGTTAGTTTCAATGGATTTGAGTTTTCTCCACCTTAACATTTGTTATAATCAAGCTACCTTCTCTTCGTTTAGTCTAGAACTCAAATTACAAAGCATCTACCCCAGCGACAGCGACACTCGGTGAAACCCACATTCGTCCAGCATAGCTCAACGGATTTCCGGAAATATTGCTTAAATAATTACAAAGTTCTGCAAGTACAGTACTACGAAAATATTATATCACTAAGTCGCACTAGATACACACTACCATCTTCGTTCGAATACTTTCAGCTCTGATAAATCTGTATCACTACGCTGATTCTTCATATATCTATCAATTTCAGTAGGTATCACATCTGCACCATTCAGAAACCGAACAAAAAACCGTAATCCGATTGCTCATATGCGCAGGCAGCTGCTGGATTGGAGCGACTGCGTTCCAGTATTCACGAGGAATGGACTGTTAGGCAGGGATGTTGTTAGACCCTGGACTGACCACCGGTTTGACAGTCGAGCGGAGAAGGAGCAAAAATGCGCGATAACACACCATTTGCTCACCGCAAAATCCAATTAGTACCGTCATTACTTGTGCTAAAACTGTGCTCTGTGCAGTACGTGGTTATAAAAAATCACTGCACAACGATCAATGAGTAGGGTCCTCTGTGGTATGGGTACAGAAGCTACAGTCAACTACATGTACCTCTACTCACTAGGCCCGCGCGATCTGAGGCGTCTTGCCAACGTTCGCGCGGCTCTCCTCGTCGGAGGTTCGAGTCCTCCCTCGGGCGTGTGTGTGTGTGTGTGTGTGTGTGTGTGTGTGTGTGTGTGTGTGTGTGCCCTAGCGTAAGTTAGTTTCAGATAGATTAAGTAGTGTGTAAGCCTAGGGACCGATGACCTCAGGTGTTTGGTCCCATAGGAACATACCACCACCACCACCACCACCACCACCACCACCACCAGGCCCCACATACCACATGGGCCGAGGAACATCGCCATTGGACGCCCCAAACATAGAAGAAGGTCGTCTCCACTGGTGAGTTGCAGCACACGCCAATGGTACAGCGCATGAGGCGACGCGTCGCGCTTGCCAGTAGGGCACCGTTCAGGTAGATGTCTGTGTTATTCTCGAGTAGGCGACGTTTACATCTGACGATATGTGGCCCTCGATATGTTTAGCATCGTCTCTTATGGGCGAACGATACAGAAACCTACTGTCCAATCACATATTGTAATCGCTATTTTGTCGAAAGTCGACATGTTGAGAACCGTGGCTGTTGTACTTAAGGTTTACAAACGTTTGTAATGTGAAGCTGGGCCACGTTTTGTAAACGTTATTCGTGTGTGGTGCGTTGTAATTAAGATGATGAGGTTGAAAGTGATTTCCATTGACTGGAATAGCACTCACATAGTGCATATTGAAAAGTGTATTAAGCTTGCGTTCGAAAACATAAACGCACGAATATTTTGTCAGGCAGAACTACACAGCTCTGCAGCAAACGAATAACACAAACAAAACTAGGTCCAACTAAGAATGCTTGTAATCTGCCATCTGAAGATGGATTTGTAAAGAAATATCCGAAACCGGTCATGGTCTGAAGATAATAAACCTTTTTAAACCATACATGTGGCTGGTAGCTGTTCTTTATATAAATTATAAACATATTGTAATATTTCTGGCTTTGCAGCCATCATATTCAGGTACAAGAAGCTCTTCTTAGAGCAGTTAAGAAGACAGAAATGGGAAGACGACGCTATGTGGTGTGAGGAACCGATGACAGATGGTTTGTTCGGCACGAGTATTGTCAGAAAGAACGCCTAAATTGTGGTCCTTCTCCGCGATTGGCTGCTGCGTTCGGAAGTTGCGCGCCAAAATGGTAAACTTCTGTCATTAATATTTGAAAAACTGAGCAGCGTACTTATTTGCGCCGGCCGTTGTGGCCGAGCGGTTCTAGACGCTTCAGTCCGGAACCGCGCTGCTGATGTGGTCGCAGGTTCAAATCCTGCGTCGGGCATGGATGTCTATGACGTCCTTACGTTAGTTAGGTTTAAGTAGTTCTAAGTCTAGGGGACTGATGACCTCAGATGTTAAGTCCCATAGTGCTTAGAGCCATTTGAACCATTTTTTTATTTATTTGCGTTTCATATTAAAGCATCTCTCAATAGCTTGCTATCATTCCATTATTTCACAAATATTAACACCCATCAGAATAATAGACAACTGCTAAACGAAAAGGCAGACGAAGCACTTCTGTGATCTTCGGATAGCGCTAACTTGGATGGCGCGCGAAGTGGTTCGGTTGTATGATCAGAGCTGATTCGGCAGTCTCGGAGGACGGACAGGTTGTCTGCCGCGGCCGATACCAGTTAAGACTTAATTAGCAATGTCTAGTTTGTAGATCAGAGTTGGACTCGCAGTCTCGGAGGACAGTTGTTGTCTGCCCTATCTGCATCAGGCTATGACTTTATTAGTAATGTACGGTTACGTGGACATGTAATTGAGATCAATTTGATAGTAATTACGCATATACGCAGTTCATTGTTTTGCTTTTATGGAAGTGTGAAGATTGGAGATTATTTGTGATACATAAAGTGGAATATAATACTGCAGTTTCTCGGATTCTACTAATAAAAAGCGAGTGGCATCCCGTATAAACAAACGTTTTGGAAATTTAATTATTTCTAAGATATCAGTTCCTCGCTAAGAGTTTATTACAGCCTCAAGATAACTGATTCACGACCTACGTGCTGTTTTCTACGCAGGGGAGAACAACTATAGAAGACTGCAGGTTAGTGAACATTAATTACACCTTCTGCATTTCACTCAGGGCGATGGAAGCTAATAGGCACCTCGCGTGTATTGCTCTCTTAGTACAAATGAGATCAGCGACACGTCATCTGTGGTAACACAGATGAGGTATTTTATAGGGAAGGGGTTTTTCAGACGCACATACATATCATGCTGTCTCTCTCTCTCTCTCTCTCTCTCTCTCTCTTTCAACTTGACGTAAAACCACAGACAACGCACCATCCCAACGCTCTTCAATTGTGTCACAGGGGTTCCAGGAAAACTTCACAGCCATGAGGTTGTATGTTCTTCCCTCTTCCCCTGAAGACATATCGCAATACTACTGACTACACCTGGGACGCAACTGAGCGAAATGTACACGCCTTGGACCAGCACCTAACCAATTTCCACTAGATTTGCGCGGTGGTTGGGCATTCATACATCATAATGGCTCTACAACATGACGTTAGATGTCTTGTGGGGCCCATTCAACGACGCGTCGTCGTTGTGACACACAATACTAGGTGTGTGTCCAACTAAATTTCTCGTAAGTGTATGGTGCATACTGCTATTGGAACTATAGAAATTTATAGCAGCATTGCTACCCTATCGGGTAAATATTACACCAAAAATTTATTACAAGTCTGTAAAATTATTTTATTCACTACCTTACGCTGGATTTTAAAGGGTTTTGCACAATATAGTTAATACTAAGTATTATGATCGCCCGTCTGGTTGGCCGTGCAGTCTAACGCACAGCTTTCCGGGCGGAAAGGAGCGCCTGATCCCCGGCACGAATCCGCCCGGCGGATTTGTGTCAAGGTCCGGTGAACCGGCCAGACTGTGGATGGTTTTTAAGCGGTTTTCCATCTGCCTCGGCGAATGTGGGCTGGTTCCCCTTATTCCACCTCAGTTACACTATGTCGGCGATTGCTGCGCAAAAAAGTTCTCCACGTACGCGTACACCACTATTACTCTACCACGCAAACATAGGGGTTACACTCGTCTGGTGTGAGACGTTCCCTGGGGGGTCCACCGGGGGCCGAACCGCACAATAACCCGGGGTTCGGTGTGGGGCGGCGGAGGGGTGAAGTGGACTGCGGTAGTCGTCGTGAGATTTTGGACCACTGCGGCTGCGGCGGGAACGGAGCCTCTCCGTCGTTTCTAGGTCCCCGGTTAACATACAATACAAGTATTATGATATCTTGGTCATTCCTCAGTTCACAATTTCAAGGATTAATAATACCTTCATTTCACTGACTTTTATATTGTTGAATATGGCACAACAATCGCGAAAGAATTGCTGCACGCAAGATGAAACGCGGCAAATTAAGAAAACAACAAGACTATCACGAGGATTGCCCACAAAGTAATGCACCGCATTTTTTTTTCTCAACCAAAAACAACGCTACGAAATGCGAAACGTTACGTATGTATTATTTGAAGTTTCCCGAGTGCGCGCGTTACGTTTCCGTCACTTTCGATAGATAACATAGCTGTAGGACACTTTCAAAATGGCGTTTGTACGTGATGTACGTTACAAGCATCGTGTCGTCATTGAATTTCTCGCTGCAGAGAAAGAAACTGTGAGGAAAATTCACAAATTATTGTGCAGAGTCTATGGAGAACCTGCTGTCCACTGAAGTACAGTTAGTCGCTGGACACGGAGGATGAGGCCATCAGAAGGCGGCCCGGCGGATCTCCGCGATTTGTAGTCGTCGGGGAGACCATCCACGGCTGTCACACCTGACATGTTGCAGAGAGCTGATGTCATTCGCGATGACAGACGCATTACGACTCGGCAGTTGACGCTGCATCTGACAATTAGCAAAGAAAGTGTGGATGCAGTTATCCGCACTCTTGGATATTCAAAACTGTGAGCAAGATGGGTCACGCGGTGTCTCGCGGTGGATCACACAGGAAAAACATTTGCCTTGGATTTGTTGCAACGTTTTGAAACTGTGGGGAGGCGTTCTTGTCCCGGATTGTGACAGGTGATGAAACCGGGGCCCGAAACAAAACCACAGTCTGGAATGGCGCCATTCCCACTCCCCACAGAAGAAAAAAATTCAAAGCAACTGCTTCCGCCGGTAAGGTCATGATCACCGTGTTTGCGACTGTAAGGGTGTGAATCTCATTGATGTGACGCCAAGAAGCGGAACCATTAATTCAGAAGCATATGTCAGCACATTAACAAAACTCAAGACGCGCTTCCGGCGACATCGGAGCCACAGCAATCCAGGAGATGCTTTACTGCAACACTATAACGCTTGGCCCCACACAAGTCTGAGAACTGGTGAACACATCGCAAAACAAGATTGGACTGTGTTATCCCATCCACCCTACAGCCCTGACCTAGCCCCTCGGACTTCCACTTGTTTGGGCCATTAAAGGATGCCACTCATGGAAGACATTTTGGGGACGATGAGGAGGTGATCCACACGGTGAAGCACTGACTCCGTCACCAGGACAAGGATTGGTACCGACAGGGCATACACGCCCTTGTTTCGCGCTGGACGAAGGCTATAGAACAGGATGGAGATTACATGGAAAAATAGGGTGTGTAGATAAAACACCATTTTTTGTGTGTGTAATTCTCATTATGTTCAATGAAGAATTGTTGAAGGAAAAAATTGCGATGCATTACTTTCTGAGCAATCCTCGCATAATTAGACTCCATCATTTGCCCTAAAATTAGGCTTTGCAGCTTGTGTGAGACGGTTAGAAGTCTAAAAACAAAACGCTCATATTCAAAATTTTGGTCTTATGTCAAAGCGGTAGGTGGATCAAAACAAAATGTACAGACACTCTGTGACCAAAATGGTACTGAAACAGAGGATGACAGACTAAAGGCCGAAACACTAAATGTCTTTTTCCAAAGCTGTTTCACAGAGGAAGACTGCACTGTAGTTCCTTCTCTAGATTGTCGCACAGATGACAAAATGGTAGATATCGAAATAGACGACAGAGGGATAGAGAAACAATTAAAATCGCTCAAAAGAGGAAAGGCCGCTGGACCTGATGGGATACCAGTTCGATTTTACACCGAGTATGCGAAGGAACTTGCCCCCCTTCTTGCAGCGGTATACGGTAGGTCTCTAGAAGAGCGTAGCGTTCCAAAGGATTGGAAAAGGGTACAGGTCATCCCCGTTTTCAAGAAGGGATGTCGAACCGAACAGATGTGCAGAACTATAGACCTATACCTCTAACGTCGATCAGTTGTAGAATTTTGGAACACGTATTATGTTCGAGTATAATGACTTTTCTGGAGACTAGAAATCTACTCTGTAGGAATCACCATGGGTTTCGAAAAGACGATCGTGTGAAACCCAGCTCGCGCTATTCGTCCACGAGACTCAGAGGGCCATAGACACCGGTTCCCAGGTAGATGCCGTGTTTCTTGACTTCCGCAAGGCGTTCGACACAATTCCCCACAGTCGTTTAATGAACAAAGTAAGAGCATATGGACTATCAGACCAATTGTGTGATTCGATTGAAGAGTTCCTAGATAACAGAACGCAGCATGTCATTCTTAATGGAGAGAAGTAAGAGTGATTTCAGGTGTGCCGCAGGGGAGTGTCGTAGGACCGTTGCTATTCACAATATACATAAATGACCCTGTGGATGACATCGGAATTTCACTGAGGCTTTTTGCGGATGATGCTGTGGTATATCGAGAAGTTGTAACCCTGGAAAATTGTACTGAAATGCAGGAGGATCTGCATCGAATTGACGCATGGTGCAGGGAATGGCAACTGAATCTCAATGTAGACAAGTGCAATGTGCTGCGAATACATAGAAAGATAGATCCCTTATCATTTAGCTACAATATAGCAGGTCAGCAACTGGAAGCAGTTAATTCCATAAATTATCTGGGAGTACGCATTAGGAGTGATTTAAAATGGAATGATCATATAAAGTTGATCGTTGGTAAAGCAGATGCCAGACTGAGATTCATTGGAAGAATCCTAAGGAAATGCAATCCGAAAACAAAGGAAGTAGGTTACAGTACGTTTGTTCGCCCACTGCTTGAATACTGCTCAGCAGTGTGGGATCCGTACCAGATAGGGTTGATAGAAGAGATAGAGAAGATCCAACGGAGGGCAGCGCGCCTCGTTACAGGATCATTTAGTAATCGCGAAAGCGTTACGGAGATGATAGATAAACTCCAGTGAAAGAGTCTGCAGGAGAGACGCTCAGTAGCTCGGTACGGGCTTTTGTTGAAGTTTCGGGAACATACCTTCACCGAAGAGTCAAGCAGTATATTGCTCCCTCCAACGTATATCTCGCGAAGAGACCATGATGATAAAATCAGAGAGATCAGAGCCCACACAAAAGCATACCGACAATCCTTCTTTCCACGAACAATACGAGACTGGAATAGAAGGGAGAACCGATAGATGTACTCAAGGTACCCTCCGCCACACAACGTCAGGTGGCTTGCGGAGTATGGATGTAGATGTAGATGTAGTACACACACAACAAGAATGTTCTGCGCGACAGTCATTTTATTTTTGAAGTTCGATTGACTCATTAGTGCATTATTTAATGCGTTACAGACCTAGAAAAATAGTTTGTAATGAACAAATAGCACTTTCTAGTGTTCGATCTTCTCTCGTTATCACATACTGGCAATCACTCAACGAGAAATTCTATACAAGTTTATAGATAAAGCAGTCACTCAAGGAAGATTTATTAGTTTCAATGACACCGCATCCCTGAAGCTATACAAAGTAGCAGCAGACAACAATATATGCGAGATGCATCTCTTTGCATGTAAAGTACTGTAAAAACCATGAACGTTATTGGAAATGTACATTATTCCGTTGTCTAAATTGAATACAGCAATCTAAAGAAATGATGTCGTCCACCAACAAAAACTTCATAGTCGCTTCATGATAACGGTTCTTTACTTTCCTAGAGCAGACTAGAGAAAGGTGCAATGAAGTGGCAGCGTTGGCGTTTTGCCAAGATGAAAGTCAAACAACGAGATCGTAACTGTAGTGTACGTTTCCACAGTCTACTGGGTGTAAATCTGTTCACTCCACTGTAAAGTTTAACGTTCAACCAGTGCTATTCCCCTTTGTTTATTGCGTTAAACATACACAAGACGCAGGAGTATATATACCAAGCGAGGTGGTGGTGTGGTTCAAGAACAATTGATTGACAATTGGAAGGAGCAGAGCGCACCTTTCGCCACCTGATCCCAGTGTAAGTCAAAGCAACTAAAACGATTGATCTGAGGATTCCTCGTTCAGTTAAAGGAAAGGATTGAGGTGAGGGACAGAGGAAGGAAGTAGGATTATCTGCTGACGCCACAAATTTCCTAAGTAAAATCACATTTTGTGCATTAAAATTGTTTCAATGACGCAACATCTACGTGCTGCTTTATTTAGTCTAATTAAACATGGTACCAATAGGTGTCAACGCTATGTCCGTTTCGCTTGTGCATCTTTTAAGTGGCACTGCACAATACCCTTGAGGTGGTGCGAATGTTATCTCTGGAACAGTATAAATAGAAAAGAATCAAGCTTCTCGTGGCATTAGCGGTAACAACATATCGTCGAGAACATTCTCAGGAGAACTATAGCAGGAACTGTTACGACACTTCGGTCGAAAAAAAAAAGAAAAAAAAAGAAAACTGCCTCGTATTTATTTATTATCTTCTGAAAACATTGTATTTGCAAAGCAAATCGTATAACATACTCAAAACATGAATTTTCTCTACATAATATTATTTTTTAACTTCTTAGTTCCAAAAACGGAATGCAAATCATAGTAGTTTAAAAACTATAATTTAACAGTAAGTATATAAAAATCCCTATTAATTGGAAAGAATCAGAAATGAAAAAAAAACTAATAAAACAAAAATAAATTGGTTAAGTTGCTTCTGACCTTTTCAGATATGTGGATTACTCTTCGTGCCCTTCGATCTGTAGCTACTCGGTATGTCTGCAGTTTTCTACAACATTGAAAACCGAAGTCGCACTACGTAATTTTATCTGATGAGCCACGATTCTGCGTACATCACGATGGACGTATCTGGCTCCGGAGGCTCCGAGGAGGAAGAACGTTGCCAGATTGCATTCGTCACTGTTATGTGGGTCCAGCCCCTGGGGTGAACGTATGGGGAGCCATTCGGTACACGCTACCATCACCTCTGGTTCGTAAAGCCACTAATTTGGAAAGCAGCCATTAGCTGTGCCCTATTTCGAGATCTCCGTGAGGTTACCTTTCAGCAAGACAAAGCACGACTCCCACGTCCAATCGAAGCGGAAGGAAGAAAGGTACGGCCTGACGACAAACACGTCAGCCGGCCGGGGTGGCCGAGCGGTTCTAGGCGCTACTGTCTGGAACCGCGCGACCGCTACGGTCGCAGGTTCGAATCCTGCCTCGGGCATGGATGTGTGTGATGTCCTTAGGTTAGTTAGGTTTAAGTAGTTCTAAGTTCTAGGGGACTGATGACCTCAGGAGTTAAGTCCCGTAGTGCTCAGAGCCATTTGAACCAACCAAACACGTCATTAGAGACTGAGCACGAGCTCGGATTAAGGAAGGATGGAGAATGAAATCGGCTGTGGCCTTTCAAAGGAGTCATCCCAGCATTTGCCTTAAGCTATTTTGGAAATCACGGAAAAACTAAATCAGGATGGCCGGACGATGGTTTTGTACTGTCGTCCCACTGAACGCGAAACCAGTGTGCTAACCACTGTGCCGCCTTGCTCAGCAATCGGGGTAGATACATTGCTGCTGCCAGAGGTGACAGCATCATGTAAACCGCCTGACCAATAACTTGTAGCACCAAGAACGGGAGAAGGAAACGAAAAGATACTTTCACGCACTCAGAGGGTATGTGATTTTATTTCATTAATTACAATATCACGTCAAATTTACAAAGAAATTGGCAATATGAGACCACTCATCAGTACGACGTAGAACCACCTCTGGCCTGGATGAACGCTCTGATTCTGTTGAGAAGGGTGTCAAAGTGGTTGTATCCTCTCCTGTGCCAAGCTAGCCCATAATTGTTGTAACAGGTCCTTGATATCCTGGATATTGGTACTGGGACAGGGATCATGTCCGAACTGGTTCCCAGGTATGTTGTTGGGGAACAGCTTTGGGGTCCTTGCTGCCCACGATAGTACAACACCAGGAAGACGTTTCATACACAGACGTCCCATTTGGAGACGAGTAATGTGCTGCTGAAAAAAATGGGACCACGATAGGTGAGGTGTAATTCTGAGGCCGCAGGGAGATCTGTAACTTACCGTTATGGCGTCAGAGTTCCCTCACCCACTACCAGCCGCGACCGCAAGTCGTACCCGATCGCTCCCCACATCATGACATCAGGAGTAACATCGCGGAACCTCTCCAAAACACCGGAGGAATGGTACCTCTTCCAGGTCTCCATACTCGCTGAAGATGGTCGTGCATGGTAGTACAGAACCGCGAGCCCTTGCTATCCACAATGCGACGCCATTTATCAACAGCCCATGCTTCCAGATCAAGGCAGAACTCCAAACGCAGCTACCTGTGTTGTGGTGTTAAGAGCAGCTCACTCATGGGACGCTGATTCCCTAGTCCGGCTCCTGCTTGTCTCCGACCAATGGTGTGGGATGCCACAGAATTTTGCAGGGAGTCCTTTATCTGTTCTTGGATGACAGCTGCAGAAGTCAAAGGGTCAGAATGTGCATCGTACATGATACGGTGAGCCTCGCTTGCAATGGCCAGGTGTGATCGCCTGGAACGTTGACAAAGAGCATTTCTATTCTTAAGTTCCCACGCAGTGCAACATCAGTTCACTGTCACATCTGAATGCGCCCACCAGGAATCTTGATTTGCAAGATACGAGCAGTCGTCCTAATGGATACCCACATAACATACGAAATACTCACTTTCTCAAGAGTAGAGGAGGAGGCTGGAATCCGAGGATTACAACGTTCAAGAAACCAACCTAGAATTCGTTAAAGCGATTAAGGTGCACAATGGAAAATCTGAAATGTGGAAGAAATTTCTACTCGTATATTGCCCGACTGTACCTACAACGTACGCTCTCGGAATTTCAACAGTAAACCTCACCGTGATTCACAACGCTTTTCTTTTAGCGCCTGTTACTGTACTTCGTTGGGTTTATCCGTAACGTTCTCGCGCTTAGTAAACGACCCCATGACGAAACACGCCACTCTACAGTGGACCTCTTTTTACCTATTCTATTAACAAACAACGACAACATTAACAAATAACTCAACATGATAACGGTACCAAACTGACGATCAATAGTCTCCAATTGGTAGAACAAATGTTTTGTAAGGCACTTTTTGCCTGGATGAATTACACATCCTTAACATTCTACAAATGAGTCTCATCCAATGAATGTCAGTACGGTATCGGCTTTCATAAGAATTTTTTTATGTTATTATCTCACTTTAAGTCACTTCAGATGGTCATTCCTACGTATTTTACGGTATTTACTGTTTATAGCGATTTGTCGCAATAACAGTCGTAGATTTTTTCGGTTATTTATACGTGATGTTACATTTATTTACTTCACATTTCGCAAATCGTTAGGGGTCCAACATTCCGAGATCCACAGTGTCAAGAGTAGGCCGAGAATATCAAATTTCAGGCATTACTTCTCACCACGGACAACGATATGGCCGACGGGCTTCACTTAACGACCGAGAGCAGCGGTGTTTGTGTGGAACTTTCGGGGCTAACAGACTAGCAACACTGCGTAAAATAACCGCATACATCAATGTGGAACGTACGACGAACGTTTCCATTAGGACAGTGCGGCGAAATCTGGCGTTAATGGGCTATGGTAGCAGACGACCGACGCGAGTGCCTTTGCTAACAGCACGACGTCGTCTGCAGCGCCTCTCCTGGGCCCTTGATTTGTCGGCTGGACCGTAGACGACTGGAAAACAGTGTTCTGGTCAGATGAATCCCGGTTTCAGTTGGTAAGAGCTGGATGGCAGGGTTCGAATGTGGCACAGATCCCACGAAGCCTTGAACAAGGCCTTGTGCAAGGTGGCTGTGGCTCCACAACTGGGTATTTGACTGTTTTGTGGAAATCGTCTTAAATGGTTATTTGTGTGATTTTGTGCTCATAGCATGCTTTTCTCCAACTTGAGTTTTAGTATTTTTAGAAAAACGCAAATGACATTCAAATAATTTGAAAGCCCGCTAAAACGCTCACTGGCTAGTTCGCTGCTCATACTGTCCAAAAACCTATTCAAAGTGATATCTTGTTGTGGAATTTACGTGTCGGAAAAATGGGTTACAAATGGTGTGTAGTACGTCAGCGTACCAACACGCCCATAAGAACGCCTGAAAAGTTGTTTTTGGGTGTTCCGAAGTAGTAGTACTTTCGTAAAAAGGAGTTTCAACTCGCTTGTGGCGATCCGAAAGAGATAGTGGTAACTACGTGTGTTTATTTCTGTGAGCATCGTTTTGATATAAGTAAAGACTTCATATGAGACTGTATTAGCTCACTATTAAATATTATGCTCTGCCACTTCATAGGTGTAGAGTATAATAACGTACAGGTTAGTGTACTTATTCTTACATTTGCGAAATAACACTTCACGATGTGACATATAAACTATTTATAGCTAATTAAAGTCGTCGAATCTACGTGATGAAAGTACAAATTCCATAATGTTTTAGTTCACTATAAAGTATTACGCTGCACTGACAGTTGTCAGTTTTAATATTTAGATCAATGATGCAGTCGTTTCCTACATGATACTACTACTTGTGTTACTTAGGCAAAATGAATCGAATTTCGCTCAGTTCGATTCCCATAAGTATTGTGATTAATTTTTTGATCGTCAGTAGATGATATTCACATCATAGTCTCAAAAATGCATTTTGTGATGCAAACATCGTTGTAATGTCATGCTGGAAAGCATTATTCCACAAAAATAAATAAATACCAAATTTAGAATGCAAAAGTAGTTTTATGTCATAAAATAATCAAGAGGCACTCATGAATTCGATTTAACGATATCAGTAAAGCATTTGCCAGGAAACTAAATAACAAATTCATTTGGCCTAGCGTCATTTCTAACTTAAATTTCAAATTGCAGCTACAGATGGATATTCACAAAACTTTAATCATTGGAGATTGTGCTTCAGTAAGAAATTGTTCGTTTTGCATCGAAATTCCATTGCCAACAAGATCGCAGAAAAAGACTCAGTGATTGTAGTACTTCTTGACCAGCTTGTACCAAAAGACACAAAATCAGCCTTATTCGGGAATGTGAAGAAGCAGCTCAGTCAAGTTCAGAAAATGTGACTGCTACTAACAACCAAAGTGTTCACAGTGAGATGCAGAACGCCAGTGAATTGGAGTCCATAGGTAAGTTATGACTTGTTAACGTGATTGTTTTCAAACTGTTGAAAAGTGAGAGTGCAATCTATATCAGTCCTTATGATATTTATCATTCTCTATTGTACTTGAAGTTATATCGAAAAAAAAATTTTGTATTTTCAGAATTCTGTAACGAAGCAACACAAGAACATTCTGCATCAGCTAATAAATGTGTAAGCCTACAGATAAATTTCAGCCCCATTACAGAAGCAAGCCAGTGCAGATAAACTCTGTAATGTTGAAAAAAAATGTTTCTTTGTCTCCTTGTAAAGTGCTACTTGCACCCCACCCATCACGAAAACTCCAAATGATTTAAATTAATCTATGAGTAAGGAAAGCAGCTTGGTATTTTACATCCTGTCGTGCCTAAGGGTGGTTTTAATGGTACAAATAAAACAGATGGTTTACCTGAAGAACAAAACTCTGGATGTGATGTGCCTGCCGTCTTTTGGTACTCAGTCATTTCATTTGTCTGATCCTGATTCCAGTACCACTGAGCCAAATGAAGACATTGAAGAAATGCTCAGTGTACAACATACTAAGCGCTTCATCCTCAAGAAATCCTTGATATATGTTGGGATTTCAAAAGTGTGCTATTTCATAATTCAGTTAATTTAGAAACATTGTAATATACGAGAAAAACAAATCTTGTGATGTTAAAAAAAATACTAAATAGCACATTTTTTGAATTTGAGGAAGACTTTGGCATCTCTGTTTCATACGGCAGTAAATTATTTGTGAAACGTGTAATTTTACTTGCTAATGTGTTACATCCCTTCATTGTAAAATGAAATAAAAATTCAATTTTAAAAAATCTTCTTGTTTGCCTTTAGGCATAAATATTACATTATAAGCAGCATTACAGACTATTTACACATTGATATTCAATAGCCACCCAAGGCCTTCCACCAAGCTTTAACTTGGTCAACCTACAAGAAACGTAATACTGTAAACCATTTGATAGCCTCAACACCAAATGGTTTAATCAGCTGCATTTCATCGAGATTTGGAAGTACCATCATGTAAAACTGCAACATTTTACATAATTTAGAACCAGGTACACTTTTTGCTAGCTGATCGAGGTTTCAAACATGTTGAGCAAATGCTGAGTGAGAAGAGAATAAAATCACTAAGGCCAAAAAGTGTAGCAGTTGGCTGTAAACTGAGCAAAACAGAAGTTAGACAGGCAAAATGCATTGCAGATTTACGAACAAACATACAGAGAGTGATTCGACATATAAGAGAGTTTCACATGTTGAAGCAGCATTCAGTTTGTTAATAGTAATATAATTTGTGCTCTTCATGATGTTATTGTAATAGCTTGTGCTCTTAACTTTCAAGACTCTCGGATAAAATAAACATTTCTGACTATGGCATATATTTTTTGCAGCAATCACCATAAATCTGATTCCATGGCAGAACAAAGTAACACAAGACGTGTTCTCCTCCCCCCCCCCCCCCCACCTCTCTCTCTCTCTCTCTCTCTCTCTCTCTCTCTCTCTCTCTCTCTCTCTCTCTCTAAAAATGGTTCAAATGGCTCTAACCACTATGGGACTTAACATCTGAGGTCATCAGTGCCCTAGACTTAGAACTACTTAAACCTAACTAACCTAAGGACATCACACACATCCATGCCCGAGGCAGCAGTAGCGGCCTTTTTCTTTCAGAAAATTCTACTGAGATTTCCATATTTACGAAATATTCGAGCATTATAAAAGAAAAACAAATACGAAAACAGTATTTATTTAAAGATCGCATCCATCAGTTCAGTAAGTGTATTCATTATTTATTGACAATAAATCAGTAACAATACGAGAAGGTGGAGATCTCTACTGAACAACACGTTGCAAGGCGTCCCAGATATGCTCAATTGGAAGTGGTTAAACTCAGAAGAGTGTTCCTGGAGCCACTCTGTGGCAATTCTGGACGTGTGGGGTGTCGCATTGTCCTGCTGGAATTGCCCAAGTCCTTCGGAATGCACAATGAACGTGAATGGATGCATGTCGTCAGACAGGATGTTTACGTACGTGTCACATGTCAGAGTCGTATCCAGACGTATCAGGGGTCCCATATCACTCCAACTGCACACGCCCCACACCATTACAGAGCCTCAACCAGCTTGAACAGTCCCTTGCTGATATGCAGGGTCCATGGGTTCATGAGGTTGTCTCCATACCCGTACACGTCCATCCGCTAGATACAATTTGAAACGAGAGTCGTCCGACCAGGCAACAGTTTCCAGTCATCAACAGTCCAATGTCGGTGTTCACGGGCCCAGGCGAGGCGTATAGCCTTGTGTCGTGCAGTCATCAAGGGTACACGAGTGAACCTTCGGCTCTGAAAGCCCATATCGATGATGTTTCATAGAATGGTTCGCACCTTGACACTTGTTGAGGGGGCAGCATCGAATTCTGCAGCAATTTGCGGAAGAGTTGCCTTTCTGTCACGTTGAACGATTCTCTTCCGTCGTCATTGGTCCCGTTCTTGAAGGATCTTTTTCCGGCCGCAGCGATGTCGGAGATTTGATGCTTTACCGAATTCCTGATATTCGCGGTACACTCATGAAATGGTCGTACGGAAAAATCCCACCTCATCGCTACCAGGGAGATGCTGCCTCTCATTGCTCGTGTGCCGACTATAACACCATGTCCAAACTCACTCAAATCTTGATAACCTACCATTGTAGTAGCTGTAACCGATCAACAACTGCACCACACACTTGTTTTGTATAGGCGTTGCCGACCGCAGCGCCGTATTCTGCCTGTTTCTGAATTTGAATACGCATGCCTGTATCCATTTCTTTGGCGCTTCAGTGTATTTTTCTATACGAAAGCTAAATTGTTAAGTAAATAACTAATATATTTACTCTCATAATCTACTACAATTATATCAATAGCATTCGTCTTTTCAAAATCTCGGT
The DNA here is from genome assembly GCF_021461395.2 of Schistocerca americana. NCBI lineage: Eukaryota > Metazoa > Arthropoda > Insecta > Orthoptera > Acrididae > Schistocerca > Schistocerca americana. The sequence continues at coordinate 370,181,163 of NC_060130.1, forward strand.
GACTTACACAAAAATAACACTTCTTTCTACTTGATGCAGACATCTGTAGCTGCACTTGAGTAAAATATCCCTTAGTTAACTCATTGTTTGTTTAGTATAGTCTATTTTTGTTTTTTCATTTTTGGACACTTTATTTCAAGAACAGGATATTTGCTTATACCATCTGAAGTAGCTGCAATCGTGAGATAATCCTTTGAAATTAAAGTCCGCAACATGTAAAATATTTTTATAATTTATTCCCCGCAGCCTTACGGACAGCAGTTTCTAAAATCCTACCCATTCTCACAGCAGAGAAATGTGGTGTTTTGGCCCCCCATGATAGCAGCTACAAATGACCCATAATAGTTTTTCAGCGACTTACTTCATAACCCTTGGATGCTGTTATACGCCGATATCTAAGGTCGTACCATATTATAGTTTTATTTTGCTCCCCCTCTAGATTCTTCTGTTAATTCAGTGGTTTCATTGTCCATCTTTTCCCTCCTACGCTGCAGAAATATATTTACATAAGTTTTAAATACCTCACACTCTTGTATATAGAAACGATATAGGGAAAACTGCTTTCCGTCATTGTACCTATGATCACTCTGATATTTCAAAAGTTCACAATTTTCAGTTTTTCTTCTTCCTGAAGAAACTCCGAAAAAACTTCTGTGTTTCTGTTGCAAAGTGGAGTTTCTGTTGTGCTTCACAATGCTACATTTTAGGGCAGTCCCCACTAGAAAGTGTTAGCTTTTGCCAGTAGCACTCTACTGAAGTACACAATCATTCTTCACTTTGTAGATGTGCCAGCGTCAGAAAGGCCATTGTATGCTTAGAACCACCAGCTAAAGATGCTCAGTCCTGGCATTGACAACTTACTGTTTTGCCTTCGTTTTCGTCAACAATAATAGTAGCTGAATACGAACTGCTCCTCACTTTGTGTTCACGGGGTATCTTGCATTTGGCAGTGCAGAGACCATTCTTACGATGCAGTTGCACATAGCCCATAACTTCATTTCCATGGGATCATCTTGACACCTTTTAAAAGCACAAAGGAAACATATATTGGGGAGAGTACACGTATTGTCAAGATATTCCCAGGGTATTTCGCCATATATCACAGTTACAACTAGCTACCAATTTACGAGTAGGGTAATATGAAAGTATTCCCTTAGCTGCGTGCTTTAATGGTTAATTTGCGGTCGTTTTTTGTCACAGAACGAATTGGCAGCCAATGGAACGAAAACTGAAGAGTCTAATATAAAATCCATCAACACCTACACCAGGTAGCGAAACAAAGAATGCCACTAAACACGATTTAACTCGACAAGTTTCTTTGTAACCAAACATTACGAAAACTGTCATGGATAATGATCTGTGGAAAGTGAGAAGCGCACAAGATGAATTTACGTATACACACTAATTAATCTGAATCAGAGTTGTACCTGCAGAGGCGCACACGTACAGGGCGTGTCAAGTGCGACGCACGAGTTGGCTCCCGCGTTGCGCGAGAACTAATTACTGGGACGCATGCACCAATCGCCGATGACGCTTTGGCCCATTCCTCGGACACAGCAGCCCGCTCAAAGAGATGTGCACAAATTCTAACTCTGAGAGAGTATCTGAACTGGTCAGGTCTATACACCACCGGTTATATGTAAGATTTCACGTCCAGTTTGTGTGTATCTCCATTAGCAGGTGTTACTGACTAACCCGATGTTGGGGTAAAACTGATACGCCACCTGCTAGTGTCCAAGGATCGAGTGAATATGTCAACGGCAATCGGAGCCAGCCTCCCGGTACCGGTTCTCGTACAGCGCCGGACACAACTCTTGGGCCGTACGTGAGATATCATGTACTATGGTAAATTCTACTCTGACCACTGACGATAATTTTCATTTAAAAACGAAATGCGTGTGTCAGAAAAATGACAAGATGCAAGTGGCAATCATTTACACACACGGTTTTGGTGTATAATAATTTGTAGTGACTTTAGAATTAGTCTGTTGACAGAATTAAATACTTTCCTTCTTGAAATTTTATAAAAGTATGTCTAGCTATTAACTGCGTCAACTTTCGGAAGGTTTCCGCTACCAGCGTTCACAAAATTGCTTCCCATTGTTAATTAAATTCGTGTTCCACCATTAAATAACTAAACTGCAGAAAAAGTACGGAAAAACATTAGTAGCTTCGATTAACACTCCTATAACATCCGTATCGCTTCGTCTTAATCCTAGCCTGTGACGTCATAAGACCGTCAGCCAATAACAGAGCGATTTCGATCACAGACCAAATCCACAAATTAAAATTTTTTTAACATTAATTACGTAAAAATAGCGGATATTTTGTGAGAACAGTGACCGAAAATACAATTTCAATGTTATGATCATTCAAAACAAAAATCCGAATTATTTTAACACAGGAAAATAGCCAATGGGGCAGGCTGTGTTTACATGCAACGGACTGGGTACTCTGGTCCAGCTGAACCCATCACTGACTGGAAATGGCTATGATCGGCTACTTGGAAACCATTTGCAGCCATTCACGGACTTCATATCGCCAAACAAAGATGGAATTTTTATCGATGGCAATGCCCCATGTCACCGCACCACAAATGTTTACGATTGGTTTGAAGAACACTCTGGACAATTTGAGTGCCTCCCTCTCCCCTCCCAGGTCGCCCGACATGAAACCCATTGAATATTTATGGGACACAATCGAGACTTTAGTTGGTGTAATACATCCTGCACCGGTAACACTTTCGTAACTATGGACGGCTATAGAGGCAACATAGCCAACTGCCTCGCTACAGTGGTTACACCGGTTCCCGTCAGATCACCGAAGTAAGCTCTGTTGAGTTGAGTTTGGCTAGCACTTGGATGGGTCACCGGGTCTTCTGAGAGTTGTTGCCAAGCGGTTGCACTCAGCGCTTGTGAGACCACTTGAGGTTCTACTCGAATGAGAAGTAGCGGCTCTGGTTGCGAAAACTGACAGCGGCCGGGAGAGCGGCGTGCTGAACACACGTCCTTTCATATCTGCATCCAGTGACGCCTGTTGGCAGAGAATGACACGGCGGTCGGTCGCTACCGTTGGGCCTTACGATGTCTGTTCGGAAGGAGTTTAGTGGCAGCATGGCTCAGTATTTCCACAGGGGTCTTCCTACGACTTACTGAATCCATGCCACGTCGAGTTGCTGCACTACGCCGGGGAAAACTAGCTCCGACATGATATTACGAGGTACCTCATGACTTCTGTCACACCAGCGTATTTACACTACTGGCCATTAAAATTGCTACACCAAGAAGAAATGCAGATGATAAACGGGTATTCATTGGACACATACATTATACTAGAACTGACATGTCATTACATTATCCCGCAATTTGGGTGCATAGATCCTGAGAAATCAGTACCAAGAACAACTACCTCCGGCCGTAATAACGGCCTTGATACGCATGGGCATTGAGTCAAACAGACCTTGGATGGCGTGTACAGGTACAGCTGCCCATGCAGCTTCAACACGATACCACAGTTCATCAAGAGTAGTGACTGGCGTATTGTCACGAGCCAGTTGCTCGGCCACCATTGACCATACGTTTTCAATTGGTGAGAGATCTGGAGAATGTGCTGGCCAGGGCAGCAGTCGAACATTCTCTGTACCCAGAAAGGCCCGTACAGGACCTGCAACATGCGGTCGTGCATTATCCTGCTGAAATGTAGGGTATCGCAGGGATCGAATGAAATGTAACGTCAATGCGAACAAGAGGTGACCGAGACGTGTAACCAATGGCACCCCATACCATCACGCCTGGTGATACGCCAGTATGGCGATGACGAATGCACGCTTCCAACATGCGTTCACCGCGTTGTCGCCAAACACGAATGCGACCATCATGATGCTGTAAATAGAACCTGGATTCATCCGAAAAAATGACGTTTTGCCATTCGTGCACCCAGGTTCGTCGTTGAGTACAACATCGCAGGCGCTCCTGTCTGTGATGCAGAGTCAAGGGTAACCGCAGCCATGGTCTCCGAGCTGATACCCCATGCTGCTGCAAACGTCGTCGAACTGTTCGTGCAGATGGTTGTTGTCTTGCAAACGTCCCCATCTATTGACTCAGGGATCGAGACGTGGCTGCACCATCCGTTACAGCCATGCGGGTAAGATGCCAGTCATCTCGACTGCTTGTGATACGAGGCCGTTGGCATCCAGCACGGCGTTCCGTATTACACTCCTGAACCCACCGATTCCATATTCTGCTAACAGTCATTGGATCTCGACCAACGCGGACAGCAATGTCGCGATACGATAAACCACAATCGCGATAGGCTACAATCCGACCTTTATCAAAGTCGGAAACGTGATGGTACGCATTTCTCCTCCTTACACGAGTCATCACAATAACGTTGCACCAGGCAACGCCGGTCAACTGCTGTTTGTGTGTCAGAAATCGGTTGGAAACATTCCTCATGTCAGCACGTTGTAGGTGTCGCCACCGGCGCCAACCTTTTGTGAATGCTCTGAAAAGTTAATCATTTGCGTATCACAGCATCTACTTCCTGTCGGTTAAATTTTGCGTCTGTAGCACGTCATCTTTGCGGTGCAGCAATTTTAATGGCCAGTAGTGTATAATGGAAACAGTAACGGCGCTATCAAATTCCTTTGTGGTACTCTTGAAATTATTTTTATTTCCGTTGATTTTGTTCGTTGAGAAAGACGTGCTGAGTTCTGTCTGCGAGGATGTCCTGAATCCAGTCACAAGTCTAATCCGATACTCTGTACGCTGGGCTTTTGTTCAATAAACGAGGTTGCGGCATTGTATCGAATGCGTTCCTGAAGTTATGGAACACGGCAACAATCTGGATTTCATGGACGAACACAGCACGCTGAGTTTCTCAACATCGTTTACGAAATTCATGCTGGTATTTATAGAGGCGATTTTCGTCCTCCAGGAACGTTATAATGCTTGATCTTAAGTACGACGACCCTTCTCGAAAACGGAGAGGATCTGTGCTTTTTTCTACTAGCTTGGTACCCTTCGCTGCTCCAGCGACTTAAGATAAGCTAGTGCTAACAGGGGAGCAATTTTTTACGCATGATCTCTAGACTCTCATTGATACTCACCCAGTCCAGACGCCTTTCCATTACTGAACTATTTCCTGCGGTGGATTCAAATTTTCGGTCTTCTCTCTGTCATCTAACGTTACGGTGCCTGTATGGTCACTGAGAATCTGAACAGATGATTTCATTCCACTTATTGAGTTTACGTATGACACCAAAAGCTTCCTGGGATTTTTAGTCAAGACTGAGTGCCTAAATTTTAGTTTGCAATTCATTAAATACTTCTCGAATTGTTCTATTTACATTCATTTTGGCTAAGTTCAGCATTCGTTAGTCAACTAGGATTTGACTTCACTCATATCTGTGATGAACGTTTCTTTATTTTCGTAGAAACATTCAAACACGGCAGCTGAGAGGCAGCGGATTTTTTCTGTCCCTCAAAATCTTGGAGAGGACATACGATTCTACGGCGTAATGTCAATACTTAAAAATTTTATTCACTTGTTCTCCGCATTTTTGTTCTCAGAGTTGATTATTTGATAATAACTACTCAGATACTCCGCGATTTGTATCCTACTGCTCCCGCCAAGCAAAAATATTTTTCTACATTGCTTAACATTCCTTGTAACATCTACGATCTTTGATGCTATCTCAGACTTATCATGACTGATGCCCTCCTCTACCTTAACTGATTCGAAGAAGGTCGAGTATGCTTTTTGTTAGGTGGTGTAAGACGTTGCCCTCACGATTAAGTTCTCTACCCATCTGCTCGAAAGCCGGCCGGAGTGGCCGAGCGGTTCTGGGCGCTACAGTCTGGAACCGCGCGACCGCTACGTCGCAGGTTCGACTCCTGCCTCGGGCATGGATGTGTGTGATGCCCTTAGGTTAGTTAGGTTTAATTAGTTCTATGTTCTAGGGGACTGATGACCATAGATGTTAAGTCCCATAGAGCTAAGAGCCATTTGAACCATCTGCTCGAAACAGTTTTCACACAACACATTTAGAACAAAACTGCTATCTATTGGCTAGTTTAATGATTCTGGAACAATTTCGAACCTGATCTTCAGAGCCTTTCATAAAACACACACACTCACGCTAGAGAGAGAGAGAGAGAGAGAGAGAGAGAGAGAGAGAGAGAGAGAGCGCTAGCTTTGATAATGCCCTCAATACGACGAGGAATGGGCCCCGTACTTTTCATCTGGTAAACCCCATAAAGCTGAACCCATGATCGATGATTAGATCCTGTAAATCAACCAAATTGCGAGAATGCTGACTACTTCGTTTCACCTGCTGTTTCAAACTGTCCCTGAACTTTTTAAAATGTTGAGAGCCGATGATTTAGCAGGCCTGCCAGCCGGGGTGTTTGAGTATTAAGATAAGCAAGAACGCAGGCGTGCAGTCAGGTGAACACAACTGTTTACATGTTGGAAGATAGGTGTATCCGTAACATACTCATCACGAAGATGTGGAGGAAAGCGCAACACTTCATCGTCGAGAATACTGATATAAACATCCTCGTTCATATTCACTTTAAACTGAATCAGTTGGCTACGGTCACGGTATGAGAAACACCCTGAAAATTTCACAGAACCACTTCCAGCCTTGACTATATCCTCCATACACAGCGGGTTAAATGCCTTATCGTGTCGTCGGTACACTCAACAACTTGCTTCATTTGAAAAGGAGGCACTATCGCGACTCTTGTCAACTACTGTGCAGTTTCGTTTATGTTTGGCCAACTGAAGCCGTGCAGCTGTATGACCCAATACGATAACGCTCCTTTGCAAGGTACCCCACCCCAAATGTTCACTGCATGCAGTTTCCGTGGCAATTTTCGTTCGGACACTGGTAGAAATGGACTTAGATATCCTGACAGTGGCACTTCCTACCGGGTTTGAAGACTATCGTATCGATAATGCATGGCATTTGTCTAAAGGTCCTTTCTTTACGAGTACTGTTCTTACACCATGTTACATTCCCTCGAATGGTACACCATTCCTTGTAGACACACTGGACAGTCCGCGTTGGTACAACAACAAATTGGGAAACTTCATTCACAGGGTGGTCATGGGCACGTCCAAACAAGACGGCTGCTTTTGTCGTTCTGCTGCGACTACCCATGTTACTACGCTGATTCTATACAACTGAATGGTTCATACGCACCGCTTCAATGACGTGGCTACATCAGTAGCAGACGGTTGTACACGGCTTGGCACCAGTTCTACACCACTTACAGCGCATCAGCCTGTTCTTTCAAGAAGATGAAACATAATTCCATCAAGAAAGCTAGAATTTGTATACTGTGAAAGACACAATAGACTAAAAAATTTCAAATTTCCATGTCTCATAGTCAGCCAGAATTTATGGCATATTTGCAGTCAAAACCACTCTCCCGCTTATAACATGCATTTAGTTAAAAGTAAGCACAATGCTGGATGCCCACAGTTCCTGAAGCTGGCGGGCTTCAGGGCCGGGACACCAACTGTGCCTTGGGTTCACCATTCAAAGCATCGTCCAGTTGATTCCGGTCCTACGCATTCATTTCAGAGGGGTATAGCAGCTGCCGATTTTGAAAGCCCACCGGAAGACTGCTACATCCGTGAGTGCTGGCGGCTTCGATGGAGCCCTGGCTGCGGAGCCACGCCCGCCTTGCCGGCCAACGAGTGCTACCAGCTGCCCTTTTTAAAGCTAGCATTGCAATGGCTCTGTTCTCAGTTGTGACTACACTGCTGTCACGTACCGCTCTCACTACATATTGTTGTGTGGTCTCAGTATTCGCTACACTATAGGTTGTCAATCTAAATCACTCATTTGGCCTTGTTATTCCGCCATGCCGTCTCCTTCGTCTGTCTTCCTCTTGTGTTCCTGTTCTCCTGTTCACACTCGGAAATTCGCTGTTAACGGCCCTTGGCCAGCTCTGCGGTTTCTTGGATCATTCCTCGTATTGTCAAGTTGTTGTCAGTACAACTGGTATTGCAGTGTGTGAATTCCTAAGGGACCAAACTGCTCAGGAAATCGATCCCTAGACTTCAACACTACTTAAACTAACTGATGCTAAGAACAACACAAATAACCATGCCCGAGGGAGGACTCGAACCTCCAACGGGAGGGGCCGCGCAATCCGTGAATGACGCCTCAAACGGCGCGGCCACTCCGCGCGGCAGTACAATTGGTGATGACGTAAAAGGTTAGCAGGGTCTTATAAAGCCAAAGCTCGTGCAATTCTTGGAACAGCAACAGTAGCTGTAACACCAGTTTCACCAGCAGTTTCTCTAACAGGAACAACACTTACAGCAGAAAAATGAGAGCCTTTAAAGGATCAGCTAGCATATTTCGGGTCACAGATGATTCTCTCCAATGGTTAATCTTTCTTTCTTGGGCTTCCCTGGAGACGTTTTTCTTATTGAAGAAGTTGGCACCCCTGTCGAATCCGGTTACTCTCGCCTTTGATGAGATGTACTTGTTGCTTTCGAATTATTATTCGCAACGATTCCACGTGGTCACATCGCGACTCGAGTTTCATCAGTACAGCAAGCAACCTGGGCAGTCACATCTAAAAGCGCTGAGTTACTGTTTCTACACTCCTGGAAATGGAAAAAAGAACACATTGACACCGGTGTGTCAGACCCACCATACTTGCTCCGGACACTGCGAGAGGGCTGTACAAGCAATGATCACACGCACGGCACAGCGGACACACCAGGAACCGCGGTGTTGGCCGTCGAATGGCGCTAGCTGCGCAGCATTTGTGCACCGCCGCCGTCAGTGTCAGCCAGTTTGCCGTGGCATACGGAGCTCCATCGCAGTCTTTAACACTGGTAGCATGCCGCGACAGCGTGGACGTGAACCGTATGTGCAGTTGACGGACTTTGAGCGAGGGCGTATAGTGGTCATGCGGGAGGCCGGGTGGACGTACCGCCGAATTGCTCAACACGTGGGGCGTGAGGTCTCCACAGTACATCGATGTTGTCGCCAGTGGTCGGCGGAAGGTGCACGTGCCCGTCGACCTGGGACCGAACCGCAGCGACGCACGGATGCACACCAAGACCGTAGGATCCTACGCAGTGCCGTAGGGGACCGCACCGCCACTTCCCAGCAAATTAGGGACACTGTTGCTCCTGGGGCATCGGCGAGGACCATTCGCAACCGTCTCCATGAAGCTGGGCTACGGTCCCGCACACCGTTAGGCCGTCTTCCGCTTACGCCCCAACATCGTGCAGCCCGCCTCCAGTGGTGTCGCGACAGGCGTGAATGGAGGGACGAATGGAGACGTGTCGTCTTCAGCGATGAGAGTCGCTTCTGCCTTGGTGCCAATGATGGTCGTATGCGTGTTTGGCGCCGTGCAGGTGAGCGCCACAATCAGGACTGCATACGACCGAGGCACACAGGGCCAACACCCGGCATCATGGTGTGGGGAGCGATCTCCTACACTGGCCGTACACCACTGGTGATCGTCGAGGGGACACTGAATAGTGCACGGTACATCCAAACCGTCATCGAACCCATCGTTCTACCATTCCTAGACCGGCAAGGGAACTTGCTGTTCTAACAGGACAACGCACGTCTGCATGTATCCCGTGCCACCCAACGTGCTCTAGAAGGTGTAAGTCAACTACCCTGGCCAGCAAGATCTCCGGATCTGTCCCCCATTGAGCATGTTTGGGACTGAATGAAGCGTCGTCTCACGCGGTCTGCACGTCCAGCACGAACGCTGGTCCAACTGAGGCGCCAGGTGGAAATGGCATGGCAAGCCGTTCCACAGGACTACATACAGCATCTCTACGATCGTCTCCATGGGAGAACAGCAACCTGCATTGCTGCGAAAGGTGGATATACACTGTACTAGTGCCGACATTGTGCATGCTCTGTTGCCTGTGTCTATGTGCCTGTGGTTCTGTCAGTGTGATCATGTGATGTATCTGACCCCAGGAATGTGTCAATAAAGTTTCCCCTTCCTGGGACAATGAATTCACGGTGTTCTTATTTCAATTTGCAGGAGTGTATTTGCCTCGTGCGAACTCAGGCTAGCCGGTCGCTAAGGCCGAGCGGTTCTAGGCGCTTCAGTCCACAACCACGCGGCTGCTACGGTCGCAGGTTCGAACCCTACCTCGGGCATGGATGTGTGTGATGTCCTTAGGTTAGTTAGGTTTAAGTAGTTCTAAGTCTACGGGACTGATGACAGATGTTAAGTCTCATAGTGCTTAGAGCCATTTGAACCATTTTTGAACTCAGGTTGCGAAACTCTCATGCAGACTCTTTGGGAGCCAGTTGAACCATAACATCTCGACTCAGTCTTAAGCATGCACGGCAGCCATTAAGTTCGACAACCCTTGCATGATTAATCATTTTCTGATAGGTCATGGCCTCTTGAATAATCTAGTCAGACCCCTGTCGGTATAGGTAGCACGGCTTTCCATCACGTCCCAACAGTGGAATAAAGATTTCGGAGACTGGGCAGATACAGTGATCTTAAGCACCAATTTAAATACCATCTGCAGCAGGCAAGAGCAGAGAGCTGTAACCGATGTGTGACACTGCACATACATCTTGACCCATGAGGCAAGCCATATAAAATCATCCGTCACAATATAAAATCTCCGAAAATACAAGATAAAATCTCCGAAAATCTTATCGACTCTAAAACGAACAGACGGCAGCATGACATACTAATAGCTAAAACCTGCAGAGTTACTAAAGGACACTCTCCTAGAAAACACTGCAAAGGACAAATTTGATGAACACAGAGAAATGTGGAACAAAGGTCGGGAAGCTTCCTGTGGAAATAGGATAGTTCGTTCGTTTTCGGGAGAGGAGGTGAAGAAATAAATCTTGAAACTGAGAAGAAATAAATTACCTGGCTCTGACAGTATCTCTGTTAAACTTCTGCATGTCCTTCATATGCACATATGTTTATATATGTGCCAACTCAACAACACGTATTTATTGCAGGGAAGAATACCAGATATGAGAAAGAAAGCCAATATTGTTATACTGAAAAAGGATAAAGACAAGGATCTCTTAGCTCCAAAGTCCCACAGACCAATTTGCCATCTCGAAACCTTAGGAATAGCTCTGGAGAAGCTGCTATGCGGCAGACTACAGGAGAGAAAAGTTCTTCATGGAATGAACTCCCAACAGTGTTGTTTCCAAAGCGGTACGTCAACAGAATATGCTGTAAGTGAGGCGATAAAAGTTGTGAACAATGCCCCACATAAATATGTTGTAGCCATAATGGTGGACATCACCGGGACGTTCGACCATAATGGTGTAAAGCACGTTTGGATCGCCTGAGAGATTTGGGCTCTTAACGAGCGTTATACAACTGCTTTATGAACTGTTGTGAGAACAGAAAAAGTGGTTCAAATGGCTCTGAGCACTATGGGACTTAACTTCTGAGGTCATCAGTCGCCTAGAACTTAGAACTACTTAAACCTAACTAACCTAATGACATCACACACACCCATGCTGGACTCGCATTCGGGAGGACGACGGTTCAATCCCGTCTCCGGCCATCCTGATTTAGGTTTTCCGTGATTTCCCTAAATCGTTTCAGGCAAATGCCGGGATGGTTCCTTTGAAAGGGCACGGCCGATTTCCTTCCCAATCCTTCCCTAACCCGAGCTTGCACTCCGTCTCTAATGACCTCGTTGTCGACGAGACGTTAAACACTAACAACCACCACTACCACCCATGCCCGAGGCAGGATTCGACCGAGCGAGGTGGCGCAGTGGTTCGACACTGGACTCGCATTCGGGAGGACGACGGTTCAATCCCGCGTCCGGTCATCCTGATTTAGGTTTTCCGTGATTTCCCTAAATCGCCCCAGGCAAATGCCGGGATGGTTCCTTTCAAAGGTCACGGCCGACTTCCTTCCCCGTCCTTCCCTAATCCGATGAGATCAATGACCTCGCTGTCTGGTCTCCTTCCCCAAAAAAACAAAAACAACAACCAGGATTCGAACCTGTGACCGTAGCGGTCACGCGGTTCCAGACTGTAGCGCCGACTCGGCTACCCCGGCCGGCTTGTGAGAATAGAGAAGCAACGCTGTCGTGCCCAGAAGAGACACAAGAGAAATTTTAAAAGGCTGCCCCCAGGGATCCATAAGCGCCCCTGTTTTCTGGGATCTGGTACTCGGCCCAGTATTACGAAAGCTGCAGGATAATGGTCATAGGAGTCGTGGCATAGTCCGGCAATCTTATGATCCTTCTGAAGGGAAGCTCCAGAGGCAACCTGGGAAAAAGATGTAACGCAGTCCTTCAACAATTATATCAGCAGTGTCCAGGAGTCAAATTGTCTGATGTATCTGAAAATTATACATAATAGGCTACAATTGAATGAATGAATACATAAATAAATGCCCCAACTGCATCATAGCATTCCTGTGTGCAGACTGTCTACATCGCTGGGCATATTGCACCCACTGTGGAAAAGATGGACCTCTCCAAACCGTTTGCCTTAAACTATCATGACAGGCAGACCCAGTTCCCCATATGCACCAAGGGACAGTGCATGAGCTTCAGTCAATTATTCACAATTATTCCTCAGGGCGATCCTTGGAATACCAAGTTGTTTATCGACCTCACAATTGGGAATCAAGATTTCTTTCCCAGATGAACATGGAAGCTACCGCTTCCTTGGTGAATCTCCAAACATCTGCTTGTCTAGGTTACCTTGAGTTAGCCCCACCCTCCCATACGTTGGTCACATATGGAGACAGTCGATTCCCCTTTATGGTCAATTTCAATCATCACCTGATAAGGTTACACGGCTGGTGATGCTATTTGTTATTGACTGTCACTCAGCAAGACACGATTTTGATCTGGACACTTTGTCATTGTTTGGTTTCTACATCACTATCAAGGTTCAGCTCATCACCGACATGGTTCCCTTCCAGGAACTATACAACCTTTGTGCTGCTTTTGCGCTTAACTTCAAACTTGACCTGGGATGTGCCACACACTTCCAGGCTCATATCCCCTTGTGTCCAGATGCAGTGGCCCATTTTTGCCATGCATGGCTCATTCTAGTCTCCTTACAGATGTCTGCTAAGCAGGAATCCGATCACCTCCTGAGGCTGGGATGGCTGAACCTGTTGACACCAGCGCATGAGACACGCCCCTGGCAATAGTCAAGAAACCCAATGGCTCCCACTAGCAATACAGAAATTTCATATTGATGATCCGTGTCCAGGGCCAAGTTCGAAACCTACCCATATCACATCCAGATGACCACCTAATATAGCTAGTCCGATCGACCTTGCCAACACATATCTGCACATCCCACTGGACAAGGAGTTACAAAACATCATCGTTATGAACACTCCCTTCCAGTTTCTATTGCTGCTTTCACTATTATCAGCATTACGCATCAGGAACACCTGTGAAACCTTTGTGCACTATTTAATAAGTTTCATGAAGCAAAGTTGAACGGCTATGCACACAAATGCAACTTCTTTCAGGAACAAGTGGAATACCTCAGACACTTCCTGAACAAGGAAGGTATCCAGTCCACTCACCGCAATATTACAGCTATTGATTCTACCCAATCCCCAGAACTTACATGAGCTGTAGGCTTTTTTTGGGAAAGGTGAATTATTACTCTACGTTCCTCCCACAAGCAGCCCACATTATGCATCTGACACACCAGCTGCAAAAGAAGGATGCTAAGTATTGGTAAATGGCAGCTAGTGAACATGGTTTTACGGAGTTGAAGCATTTCCTGCAGTGGGAACCCTGCCTTGCGCCTTTTTCACCACTACATCCACTGTCTTTCACCACAGTTGCCTATACATAAGGCATTGGCACAGTGCTCGTGCATATGAATTACAACAGTACTGAGCAACTGGTTGCCTGTGCATTAAAGACGCTGACCCCACTATTTGCAGACAGAAGAGGAAGCTTTAGCAATTATCTTTGTAGTTAAGAAGTTATATGTTCAATTATTCAGGAATAAGGTTACATCCATTATTGGCCACAAATGACTGGTCGCAATATTTGGGCTGTGCTGCCATCTTCCAGAACAGACAGCACAGCAGCTCAAATGTTGGAAGCTTCGCATCAGTTCCTACAGTTATACCATTAAATAAAAGCCGACCGCACAGCACGCAAATGCAAACGCTTCATCTCGCCTGCCTGAAGGACCAGACCTATTCTTTGACCAGTAGAAAATTCCCTGTTTCCACATAGATGTGGAATCGTGACATGCCTTGGATCGTTTTCCCATTAGAGCTGTCCAATTGCTGGATACACAACCTGTGATCCCATCTTACAGAGGTAATGCACCATGGCTGGACCACATATTTTTCAAAGAACATGAATCTGGAGCTCCAGGCATGGGCTCCCCTCTCCCACTGTCAGTCAGTCATCACCAACATTCTCCTGCTTGATGCTGAGGCAGATACTCACCATGTCGTCATCTCAACTTCCCTGCGGTCTCAAGTTTTACAACTCCTCCATTACAGGCTCTGGGGTATGTCATGGATGAAAGCCCTCGCAGGCACCGTAAGTGATGCTACAATTAATGCTCTCATCAAGAATTTTGCCCATCAAAGAGCTTCCCCAAACACTGTCAGATAATGGGCCCCAATTCACAGTAATCGCTTTTGATCAATTCTGCACCTCAAATTGCATCAGACACCTCTTTAGTCTGCCATTTCCTCCCGTGGCAAATTTGAGCACTTGATGCAGATGTTTAAAAAGCAAATTTTAGAAATGGTGGGAATCACGCCGCCGCCACCACCACCACCACCACCACCACCACCACCACCACAACTGCAGCTGCAGCTGCAGTTCCACTTTTTCTGAGCGCATGCAGGATCACATCCATCCACAACCGAAGTGAACTGCAACTTCCCCATGGGTGGCAGCCACATACTCCATCTACCGACCCCACAACCCCAAGAACCCCAAGCCAGGCTATGCACAGCTACGAGGGCACAGTCTTATAGGGCACATAACACATGGACAACAAATATGAATGTTACTACCCATGGGCAGCACCTCACAATGGCTGACACCCCAAGATGTTTGAAGTGCAATCACACCAACCAACTCCATCCATGTCCCTCGACTGCAATGCTGTTAGTGGCTTAATCAGACCTGAAAAGCCTGCCCTTGCCAATCCCATGACTGCACGCTTATAATTTGCACTCCTGAGCACCATCAGAACTTCCCGTGGATACAGGCATGAAGTAGGAAGTCTCCTTGTGTCCTCCCCACCCTCAGTCAACACCTCCCATGCCGCCACACGCCAGCATATTGTCGGATGTCCACGTTTCCTCCAATCAGCAGGTGGGCTTTAGCACTGCGACACCAAACGTCCCTCAAGTTCACCTTTTAAAGCATTGTCCAGGTTGCTTCCAGCCCCATGTACCCATTCTGTAGGGAGGGATATGATATCTCAGCTTGGAGATTCTAAAATCCCCGCAGATGACATGAAACTGAATTATAGTCACTAGGCAGCACTGCTACATTCGTGCCTGCTAGCAGCACTGGCCACAGAGCCATACCCACCTTTCCAGCAAACCAGTACTCGCAGCTGGCTTTTAAAGCTATCAGTGTAGCTGCTCTTTCCTCATTCATGAATGCTCTGCTCTCGTGTATCGTTCTCACTACAGATCATTGTTTGTTCTGTATTTGCTATGCACTAGGTTGCCAATTTCCAGCAACCGTTTGGATTTGCTAATCAGCTGTGCTGTCTCTATGGCCTGTCTTTCACTTGTGTTGTTTTTCTCCTGTTCCTACCCCTTCTTCTAGCTGCTTTTTTTCACGTATTCCTTTTCTCACCTATTTCTGCAGAATTGCTGATTTCTTACCTTGTCAGCCAATTAATTTTCAGCGCCCTTCTGTAACACCATACCTCAGACACTACGAGTCTCTACTGCTCCAATCTTCCCACAGTCCATGATTTACTTCCATACAATGCTATGCTCCAGACGTACTTCCTCAGAAACTGATTTCTGAAATTAAGTCTTATGATAATATCAACAGGTTTCCTCTAGCTATGATGGCTCTCTTTGCTTTAGTCTGCTTCTTATATCGTCCTTGCTTCGTCTGTCATGTATTATTTTGTTTCCAAGCTAGTGTAATTCCTTCACTTCTTCACTAAATTGTCCCAGATTCTCACGATAAAGCGGATTTCTGCTATCCTCTGTATATAACCCTGAATTTGTTACCTGTTCATGCCTTACTTTCTCTCAAAACAAGTGTCCCTTGAGATGACATTATAAACGACCTGTTTTTATGCCTGTTTGGCCATTGTACCATCTACTTTGTTTTCCTTTACGCCCAGATGTACGGGTATCTAGCGGATCAAGACTTTCTTCAACAGCTGTAAATGAAGAAGTGTGTCTTAAGTTTTCTCTTATTTGAGGGCATATACGTTAATTTTAACTGCATTTGCGGAATAAGAGTGGACTAAATACATATACACCTTCAATCAACCGGCAGTCGCTCCTGTATCCCCAGAATTGCACACATACTAGCATCGACGATGGCACTGTTGACTGGGAGGTAGATTTCAAAGACACAATCAGGTAAAACGACTGAACATTTAGCAGCGCTCTTATGTTGGAACCCATCAATGCATACTTATAAAGTTGCGGTATTCATCTAAAATAGAATAAGACGCCTATTTAAAAAGATAATTTTAAGATTTTGCTGAGCCTCAGTGATAACTGGGGATGAAAATTAGCTCCAACTTTGCAACAAAACGTTACAATTTGCCATAATTACTATTCTGAGTATTTCCTTTATTGCAATCGCAAATGGGTTGTGTGTTATCCTGAGCCATGAATAAGTAATCAAAAGAAAGTCGAGTGACTGTAGTGTACAATGGCATCGAGTGCAGTTCAGTGAAAAGTGTTGTGCAGAAACTACTCATCCATAGTCTAGGTGCGACTATACAAACGTCTTACAAAACAGCAACATACAGAGTTTATTTGAACCACGGGTTGTTCTACTGAGAGGACGCAGCTGCTGGGGAAATTTGTCCCGAAGTGAATACCCAACTCAGTAGCGGAAACATATTAGCAAAGACATATTTTTAAAATGCTGACAGCTGCAAAAGAGAACCCCAGCTGTGAAGTGGGCAATTTTATACCTGCAAGTTGTATCATAACGTGTCATTGTCAAAAGACACATCAACGAGGTGTTACTTCAGTAGAAAAGACTCCTGTATCGCATTCTTCAAGTGGGTCAGGTAATCAAGAGTTGAACAGTACCTTCTGAACTAACTAAAGAAGAGTTTCATTTTAATTTGCACGAGGAGACGAACCAATTTCATTCTTGGTTACTGGAACTGAAGTCCAAAAGTTCATTTTCCAGGTTCACCTAATGAAAGAAAGTGGGATGTGCATCGCTTGAAGGTGAAAAATATACATAGTTTCTCAGACCATTTCACAGGGAGAAACTAACAGTGTTCTCTTTTTTTCTATAATAGTGACGGGTCTTAATCCGCCTTTGGAAGAGATCTTTCCGACACCCATACAATGCCTGTTGAAGTAACCCAACTAATTTAGCAACTTCGGTTATAAATTCCTCCCACTTCCTCTAAGTACTCCACAGGCTTTCATCCTTGCTACACATAAGGCTGCAAGGTTTATTATTGACGGCCTAAACCCGAAACATCGCGCAGCCTCCCACCTGCCATAACTTATACAGAGAGGCAGTCCGTTCTCCAGCACAAGGCTGCCAGTCTTCTAAACTAACGTCATGATTTGGGGTGGATGCTGTGGTGATCGGGTTAATTTTACTGTCACTACGATATACCATATCCTAGACAGTCGTAGTACTGTACAGGGTTCAGTTTACGCTGTCAAGCGTCCATCTTCAGAGCTTCCTTTTTGGCACTGTTCTTTAAGTTAGGCGAACAAACACACGCTGGTGTGCAAAAGTTAAGAAAGAAAGTAACTTTCGTATGATATTTCACTGCCAAATACGATTGCTCGATGAAACTTGGACCATACATAGAAAGACCTTGAGTGTAGTGCAGAAGGTACAATACGAGACTGGAAAAGAAGGGAGAACCGATAGAGGTACTCAGGGTACCCTCCGCCACACACCGTCAGGTGGCTTGCGGAGTATAGATGTAGATGTAGATGTAGAAGGTAATTAAAAGAAATACGGAATGAGGTAGACAGAAATGACGCTTTTATTCAATGACAGTAATTACACTGAAGTCACCGCCATTTATTACAAAAGGCAGGATATGGCTCTTAAAAGAATGTTTGATCAACATGGACGGCAATGCAGTGCAATGTTCCTGAGCACAATGCGTGTTCCCTTCGCTCGTCACATGAGGGTACGTCTAGCATTGTCGAACATGATCATTTTGGTGGTCCCGGTTTTATGGCGTTGGAAGCATAACGTTGCACTGGTGTACCGACGTCCCAATGTCCATTCACTGGTCAACGTTACTGTGACACTGTACTCCTTCCCCATGTGGGTCTTCTCAAGGTTGCAGTCAGTCCTGATTTCATTTTTATGGATGACCATGAGCGACCACATCGAATAGCGCAGGCGGAGGATCTCTCGGAACGAGACGATATTTGGCGAATGGACTGGCCTGCTGTTACCCGACTCAAATCCCATTGATCACGTGTGGGATACGTTGGAGGGGCATACTGCAGCACATCCACATGCACCAACGGCAATGCAGTATTTGTGAACTGCGCCCGTGGAGGAACGGAACGCCCTACCCCAGAAACCCCTTAACATTTAGGTCAGCATAGGAGCACGTTGCAGAGCATGCACTGCCGTCCGTTGTGATCACATACCCTATTAAGAACCATATCCCACCTTCTGTAATGTCTAGGGGACCATCATTAATCGTGATGACTTCAGTGTAATTATTGTCTTTGAATAAAAGTGCCATTTCTGTTCGCCTTATTGCGTATTTCTTTCAGTTACCTTCTGTGTTATATTGCAGCAGTTCTTTCTATGTATGGTCCAAGTTTGATCGAGCTAGGTTACTTGGCAGTGACACACCAGGTGGAAGTCACTTCCTACATCTACATAGATACTCCGCGAGCCACCGTACGGTGCATGGCAGGCGCTACTATTCATTTCCCTACCTGTTCCACTCACAAATAGAGCGAGGGAAAAACGAGTGTCTATATGCCTCCGTATGACCCCTAATTTCCATTGTTGTTCTTACATAACTTACTCAAGGCATGCTACTACGACTCTGAACCTTCATGTTTTTCAATTGTTTTGCGAGAGGTGTTCAGCGCGCCTCTCAACAAAATTAAAAGAGAGATCCATCCGAGAGACATATTTTACTTCAAAATGTTCAAATGTGTGTGAAATCTTATGGGACTTAACTGCTAAGGTCATCAGTCCCTAAGCTTACACACTACTTAACCTAAATTATCCTAAGGACAAACACACACATACCCATGCCCGAGGGAGGACTCGAACCTCCGCCGGGACCAGCCGCGCAGTTCATGACTGCAGCGCCGTAGACCGCTCGGCCAATCCCGCGCGGCTATATATTTTACTAAAATATGAGAAAGGCACATATTTTCTGCTGATGATGCTTTACCAAAGTAAAGTGAACTGGACCCGTTTGTGAACGTGTGCAGCATCAGCAAATATATGAAAAACAGAACATAATTCCACATAAGGATATTCACTGTTACTGTTCATTTGTTAAAGAAAATTTTATAAATTACAACTAATTTAAATCCATAAGGTAAAGGGTCGATTACTGATTGGTTACTCTCAACAGCACAAATTGTTGAGGCTGAAGCTCACCTGTTCGTATTTGCTTACATGTAACTTTGTTTTTGGGTGGTATCTGCAGTGAGCAAAACACATTTTTTTCTTTCTTCTGCCACACAGTTTGTAGGCGCATCCACAAAGCGCACAAATTGGTTTTATGAGGACCAGAACGAACAAATTGTCGATCAAGCGATATCCCACCCATGTTCAATGGGCAACTAGTCAGGCGAACGCGCAGCCAAGAGAAGAAATGGTACAAACTGTTTTTCGAAGACGGTTCGCTCGTTCCTCGTCATACTGGCAGGCCACTGTCCTGCTGTAATACGGCATGTGGAATCACTTGCAGCAGTGGCGGTGTCTCGGGCTCTAAGACTTCCCTGCTCTAGCGGTAGCTATTCAGGTTACCTTCGTTCAGTATGCAGGATGTGAGATCGTACCGTATAGCCTGTGTCGCCCAAACCATTAGAATTTGCGTTCGTCCACTATGCCGCTCAACGATAAAGTCTGCCAGAAAGCGTTCACTATGGTAGAGTTTAAAATGCGTGTGATCATTACTATGAAACAAGTTGAAGCTGACCTCGTCCGAGAATACTGTATTTTGTAACTTGGCACACTAGTCGAGGCGTTCACGTGACCACTTCGGTCTGATGCGTTGATGGTTCCTGATTATCGGAAGCCGACGCAACAGCATGCTTGCCAGCAGTCCAGACCTCAGCAAACGGCGTCGAAATATCGACGCAGGCATGTCCACACACGTTGCAGTACTCCAACGTCGAGCCAACATTCTACAGGATGCTTTCTGCCACCTACGGCCATGCGGAAAATATAGCGGTCGTCCAGTACTACGGTCACACTCTGTGTTTCGGTACCCACTCATCGCTCTGAACGACCCTCTTTTATCCACAGGTACCACACACCCGTCACTGTCGAAACAGTATGCCCTGTACGGGCAGTAGTGGAACGGTACGACACATTGGTTTCCCGGAGGCCAATCACTCTGCCCCCTGCGAAGTCACTCACATGCTGATTCAGCGCATTTTGACGTCGTCGAGGCCTACCAGTACGGACTCGCATGTGTCCACTTCGTTTGGTTGCTTTGCACCGGGAGCGCGGCGTAACACTGGCATGTCCGGTCACACAGAGGAGGGCGCCGTTGGACCTACGGGTACGTCATCTATCTGCAACCTTGATCACTTATTATGGATCCAACGTTCTACACATCCTCCGATTTTGGAGTGATTCAAACCATTCCCTCTGGATGTCACAATTTTCACAAACAGGAGTGTACAAGAAATTAAGTCTAATTTCAGCTGACGTTAAGAAATACACAAATGGCCATTAAAATTCCTACACCACGAGCATGACGTGCTACAGACGTGAAATTTAACCGACAGGAAGAAGATGCTGTGATATGCGAATGATTAGCTTTTCAGAGCATTCACCCAAGGTTGGCGCCGGTGGCGACACCTACAACGTGCTGACATGAGGAAAGTTTCCAACCGATTTCTGACACACAAACAGCAGTTGACCGGCGTTGCCTGGTGAAACGTTGCTGTGATGCCTCGTGTAAGGAGGAGAAATGCGTACCATCACGTTTCCGACTTTGATAAAGGTCGGATTGTAGCCTAACGCGATTGCGGTTTATCGTATCGCGACATTGGCGCTCGCGTTGGTCGAGATCCAATGACTGTTAGCAGAATATGGAACCGGTGGGTTCAGGAGGGTAATACGGAACGCCGTGCTGGATCCCAACGGCCTCGTATCACTAGCAGTCGAGATTACAAGCATCTTATCCGCATGGCTGTAACGGATCGTGCAGCCACGTCTCGATCCATGAGTCAATAGATGGGGAGGGTTGCAAGACAACAACCATCTGCACGAACAGTTCGACGACGTTTGCAGCAGCATGGGGTATCAGCTCGGAGACCATGGCTGCAGTTACCCTTGACTCTGCATCATAGACAGGAGCGCCTGCGATGGTGTACTCAACGACGAACCTGGGTGCACGAATGGCAAAACGTCATTTTTACGGATGAATCCAGGTTCTGTTTACAGCATCGTGATGGTCGCATCTGTGTTTGGCGACATCGCGGTGAACGCACATTGGAAGCGTGTATTCGTCATCGCCATACTGGCGTATCACCCGGTGTGATGGTATGGGGTGCCATTACACGTCCCGGTCACCTTTTGTTCGTATTGACGGCACCTTGAACCGTGGGCGTTACATTTCATATGGTTTACGACATGTGGCCCTATCCTTCACTAGATCCCTGCGATATCCTACATTTCAGCAGGATAATGCACGACCGCATGTTGCAGGTCCTGTACGGGCCTTTCTGGGTACAGAAAATGTTCCACTGCTGCCCTGGCCAGCACATTCTCCAGATCTCTCACCAACTGTAAACGTCTGGTCAATGGTGGCCGAGCAACTGGCTCGTCACAATAGGCCAGTCACCACTCTTGATGAACTGTGGTATCGTGTTGAAGCTGCACGGGCAGCTGTACCTGTACACGCCATCCAAGCTCTGTTTGACTCAATGCCCAGGCGTATCAAGGCCGTTATTACGGCCAGAGGTGGTTGTTCTCGGTACTGATTTCTCAGGATCTATGCACCCAAATTGCGGGATAATGTAATCACATGTCAGTTCTAGTATAATATATTTGTCCAGTGAATACCCGTTTATCATCTAAATTTCTTCTTGGTGTAGCAATTTTAATGGCCAGTAGTGTATGTAATTTACTGTGTTCCATATATTAAGACCGTGTGCTGCTCTGACCTTCAATTAGCATCTGAAATACCCCACCTTTTGTTTCTTTCTTTATTTATACACGCTATGAGAAAAAACAAGAAAATGACGCACCACGAAGGCATTGTCGAAATGAGACAGAAATCGGTATATGTGACGTACATGCACAGACAAGCAGATGATTACAATTTCAGAAAAATTGTATGATTTATTCAAGAGAAAGAGCTTCACAGACTGAGCAAGTCAATAACGCGTTGGTTCACCTGTGGCCCTTATCCAAGCAATTATTCTACTTGGCACTGATTGCCAGACGTGTTGGATGTCCTCTTGAGGGATATCGTGCCGAATTCTGTCCAACTGGCGCGTTAGATCATCAAAATACTGACTGGTTGGAGGGTCCTGCCCATAATGCTCTATATGTCCTCAATTGGGGGGGGGGGGGGGGGGGGGAGAACCGGCGACCTTGCTGGACAAATTAGGGTTTGGCAAGCACAAAGACAAGCAATAGAAACTCTCGCCGTGTACGAGCGTGCGTTATCTTACTGAAATGTAAGGAAGGTTTTTCAGGCAGGGCAACAAATGGAGCGTGGAATATCGTCGACGTATCGACGTGTTGCAAGGGTCCCGTGGATGTCAACCAAATGAGTCCTGCTATGAAAAGAGATGGTATCCCAGACCATCACTCCTGGACGTCGGACGCCAGTCAGGTTGGTATCCCACTACTGTCCGGGGCGTCTCCAGATACGTCTTCTGCCTGGAATCCCACTGACTAAATTGGAATCGTCTTCAGTGATGAGTCCTGCTTCGAACTGTGCCCCGATGATCAGTGGAGACGTGTCTGCAGACGCCCCAGACAGCGTGGAATCCAACCTGGCCGTCGTCTGCCACAAGGCCCGACAACCAATGAGATGATCTAGAGTACTACTTATTTTCATAGCAGGACTCCTTTGGTTGTCATCTGCGGCATCCTTACAGTACAGCAGTACGCTGATGATATTCTACGATCCGTTTTGTTGCTCTTCATGGCAAGCCATCGTGGGCTTACATTTCAGTAAGATAATGCCCGCCCGCACACAGCGAAAGTTTCTACTACTTGTCTTCGTGCTTGCCAAACCCTACGTTGGTCAGATAGGTCGCCGTATCTCCCCCCAATTGAGGACGTTTGGAGCATTATGGGCAGAATGCAACAGACGTCAAACTGGCATGAAGTGTCTTACATGATTACATATGCGAGGTGGAGCATTGGCTAGCACACTGGACTCGCATTCGGGAGGACGACGGTTCAATCCCACGTCCGGCCATCCTGATTTAGGTTTTCTGTGATTTCCCTAAATCGCTCCAGGCAAATGCCGGGATGGTTCCTTTGAAAGGGCACGGCCGACTTCCTTCCCTGTCCTTCCCCAATCCGATGAGACTCATGACCTCGCTGTCTGGTCTCCTCCCCGAAACAACCCGATAACTCCAACCCAAATGATTACCATCTCAGTGTAATCGCACAAAGTACGTATGAGTAACGCCATCCACATTTTGCATATTAGGAAACATTAAGCAGCTTATTTCTCATTCAGGAATAGCATCAGAATGATAGTTGGTTTTGGTAAGATCGCATTACGTGTTCTGTAAGAAGGAGATGCGTCTACCAGTAGAATACCTGAAGTCGAAAGCGGCAAGATCGTGACATATTGAAGCTGCAGTTTATCGTTGCGTGATATTACTGGTCGCATTAGACACCATCCAAACAATACGAATTTTGAATCGATAGGTTGCCATCGCGCATCTAGAAGGCTCCATGCGACTCGTGTCTAGCACACTGCTCGCCCTGCCGAGTAAGATCGTTAAGTCACATTAAGTACCTTGAGTAAGGAAATGGGCTTCTTTGCCGCAAAACTGGTATCTAGATCAACAGCGTGACGACATCTGGAGCACCACCAACTGTCAACACGGCACTTCCCTTGACGTGATGGCAGAGAGAGGTGCGCCAACAGTAGTACTCCAACGCAACACTGGACTCAACAATGGCACCACGACATCATCTGAGGAGAGTACCAGTTCTGCACATAGCATTACGATGAACACATCCATGTGTGACGGCTTCAAGGAGAACGAACGTTGCCAGACTGCATTCGTGATCATCACATGGGCCAACCACCTGCCCTGGTGCTATGGGGCGCCATTGGATACACAACACGATCACGTCTGGTTCCTATAAGCGGTGATTTGGGCAGCAGTCTTCACATTTGTAACGTGTTAACGCCGATGGCTTTGCCCTGTCTTAGAGGTCACCGTAACGTTATCTTAAACAAAGTCAAGCGAGACTGGATGTTGTCTGTGTTGTCCTGACCTACCTCGATACAGAAGGTGTCCGACTATTGGACTGGCCGGCCTGTTCTTCGTACCTCTTACTCACCAACTTTTATAACAGATACGGGTTCGACCCGATGTCCAGTCGGGGACGAGCCAGACATAATAGCTCTGTGTACTAAATTTCGTGCCCTGACTACCTCTAAATCATCTAAAAATGTGATAATGTATTCTTCTTACTACACTGTATACGTACTATAAATGAAATTTCGTTATTTTCCATTTTTTCTGACGTAATTTTACGGCCTGGTAAGTCCTACTGAATTTAACTGAATCACAGTGTCTGGAGTACACGACGAAGCCTGTCAGATCTTAATCTTCTTCTTTCAGTATACAGTTGAATGATCACTGTGAAAGACATGCAGATTTGGCGTTGTCGTGTGAGACAGTATTATTGGCAGCTGGCAGAACTTGAAGGGGCCTCATTGTAGATGTCCATTTGGCAGGCTGGTCGAATCATGCGACAACCCAATTTGTGGCGCATTCGGATGTGACAGACGCCTCACGTTGGATTTCATAGGAATATGAAGGAAGGTATACTCGTGTTTTAAGGTTCTGGTTGACCATATTTGCCCATCACAAGGAGACACACTGTGCACCAAGAACATGGTAATCCCATCACATGTGTGCTGGCCTGCCATCTGAGAACAAGTAATTGGCTCCCTGCAACATTCGGTGTCATCCCGCACCATTGTTCAAAGACTAGCTGCAGCCAGTCTAGGGAATTACCATCCACTTTGTTGGCTGTTGTTAGCATAACAACGCAAATGACTGGTTTGGAGTGGTGTGGCGACTGGGAAGCAGTGACTGCTGATGAATTGCACAGGTGCGTGTTCAGCAATTTATCGCAGTTCTGCACTACCCCGGCGACTATGAGCTAGCGAGAGGTCCTGTTCTTCCGATGTTCTGGAGAGGCTCAGAACCGTTGCTCCTGGCATAATGGGGGTGAGGAACCATTGGATATGACTTCAGGTCATGGCTGGCAGTGGTGGTGGTGGTTAGTGTTTAACGTCCCGTCGACAACGAGGTCATTAGAGACGGAGCGCAAGCTCGGGTTAGGGAAGTATTGGGAAGGAAATCGGCCGTACCCTTTCAAAGTAACCATCCCGGCATTTGCCTGAAACGATTTAGGGAAATCACGGAAAACCTAAATCAGGAAGACTGGAGACGGGATTGTGGCTGGTAGTAACTGAGGGAATTACGACGTCGCAATAATAAGTGACGGCCATCCTTGGTCCTCATTTATTACCACTCATGCAGTATCGTGGTGCTATTTTTCAACAGGGCAATGTTCGTCCACATGTAGAACGCTTTCTCTACGAACTGTGCACGTGCTGTTGAGGTAGTCCAGTGGCCAGCAATATCCCAGATATGGGATCAGTAAAACTTGCGTGGGACAATCTCAGACGGCAAGTCCATCCCATTGCCAGTATCGAGGATATCAAGGGCCACTTACAACAGTTGTGAGCCAGCTTGCCTAAGGAGAGGAGAAAACGCACTTCCGTACCAAATCAGTCCATTCATTCACGCCAGAGAGGGTACAACGGCGTACTGATAAGCGGCTTTATACAATAGTGCCGCTACCACTTTGAGGGTAATATGTAAGAATGTGTAGTGGAGTACTGTGGCAGTCGCTGGTAGCTGGCAAGTAAGGGCCTGTCATTTCGGTTATTGCAACCAAGTTGTTGCATTATTATGATACAGGCCATGTGCATCGGTAATGCACAATTCTTGCAGTACAGGCATAGGGGATTATTCCACCTGCAAGTTACCGCGGTGTTGTCAAGTACATGACTAGAAGCGGCACACTGGCATAATGGATGTGCTTCCACATTTCATAAATAGCTGTCAAATTTGTAGCAGTTTCTTTCGCGATCCAGCAGTTCCACTGGGGCGCAGGTGCTACGCCAGACAAGATAACTGTATGGAGCCACAGCCAGCAGTCACATGTTCGGGTTTCCGTCGCATTACCAACTTTTGCACTAAGACCGGTCGGATTTCAGGCCACAGGGCAGCAGACCTTTTCGGCTCACTTCAGCAGCAGCCGTACTTCTGCCCTGGGGGCAGCGGGTTGCAGCCCGTGCACAGCAGCCATCTTCCGCCACCGCGTTGTGCACGCTTCCATGCTGCACGCGAAGTTGGCTACCTCTGAATTGCTGGCGCCCGGTGTTTGTGGCTCTCGAAATAGAGTCGCATGCGAGGCTCCGAATGCAGGCTTCAGCAAAACCGAGCACGCGCATGTTGCAGCCAGTTGTCACCTGTCGGCCACGTGCCATCTTCCCCTAGATTGGAGTCATGGCCGCCTCCCTGCATCGACACAGAGCTAATATAACAGTGCGCAATAAAACAATTTTCACAGCCGCTTCTCTCTGGGCTTTCATCCACCTGCTATCCCGCCTCAACCCTTCGCCGTCTGCAATGCTGACATTTTAACCAACCCATCATTCCTAGGTCGGCTGCAATACTGCCACGTTCCTTCTAAACTTGACTCGATAATGTGAACACTGAAACAACATAAAATACTCTCTCAACTCGTGACGTTTCATTCTGCTTCCTCCTCCTCTTCTGAGTGTTTCACTTCCTTTGTCAGGCAGTTTAAATATCTCAAGGCGATAGCAGGATTCCTCCTAAACGCATTCCATCATCACGAAACAATAATACGATTCTGTTGTTATTGTATGATTAATGTAACCCACATTAGGGAGTACAGGATGAGGAAACATTGTCTTCGACTCCTGTTGCTGTCTTGAGTCTAAAGACTGGTTTGATGCAGCTCTCAACACTAATCTATCATCCGCCACTCATATCCAGTAGATAGTCATAGAGGAATTATGGGTAAAGTTTAAACGGATTGTAAATCAAAATCCGGAGAATTATCTGCCGACAAAGTGGTTTAAGGACAAAAAGGCCACCGTGGTTTAACAACAACATTTGCACAACGGTGAAGAAACAAAAACTGTTGCACTGTCGGTTCAAAAGAAAACGTGCAATTGATGACAAGCCAAAGTTGGCAGACATTCCTGAGTCTCTACAAAGATCGATGCGAGAAGTATAAAAAACTACCACTTTCATACCCTAGCAAAACATCTTGCTGAGAACTCGAGAAAATTTTGGTCTTACGTAAAATCGCTACGGCTGACATCACATCTGTGGCCACTTGTCTGGCATCTTCGTGCCCGTTACCGTCTCCTGCTACTGAGTGCTGAGGCATGCAATCACCTCTGGCCAGGTTCAACACGCACCACTGGATGGAGTCATCCCCAACCACATGCTTCACATGTAGATGATAAAAGCATTATGCCAGGCAGTTCGATGCGCATGGTTGATGACTAAGCGGAAAGAATTAATTGAGTAGGGTAGTGCTAGAAGTAGATGTCCAGTTGATCCAATTGTATTTTTCCAATTGTTTATCCTAGTCTGTTACACAGAGGTTTCAAAACCAGCGACTCAAAAGAACAGGTGGCTACCACTCAGGAAGTGGTTCAGTATTTGCTAGATCACGTAGCTCAATTGAAACTGGATAAAACAGAGCTGCATAAGTAGCTACGTGCTGTGAATGAGGACAGAGGCTCATCTCTACTGGTGAGCAAAACTTAAGGACGGAAGCAACTTTTGCATGATGTGACAATGCCAAGTAACATAACTGGATCCAACAAGGGTCATTTGTAGAAAGAACTGCTACTGCAAAGTACAAAAGGTAACTGAAAGAAACACAATATGAGACGGACAAAAATTACACTTTCATTGAAAGACGATAATGACACTGAAGTTCGTGTGAATCATCGTGGTGACCTGGACACTGCAGAACGTGAGACATAGTTCTTAACAAGGTATGTAATCACGACAGACGTCAATGCATGCTCTGCAACTTACTACTGGCCACAACATTAGTAAGGAGTTTTTGTGGTTCCCCATTTGGTTGACAATGAGCACGGTTGACAGCTACCTGATGTTCGTTGGTACTCGTGGACATTATGAAATATGTCCCCTCCTCCCCCCCCCCCCCCTCCCATCGCCACAATGCATACCATAAATGCTCATTGTAATTTAAGACGGGGGAATGTACAAGTCACCCATTCGCCAAATATCCTCTCGTTTCAAGAGTTCCTCCACCTCTGCTCTTCGATGCAATCGTTTATTCTTAGCCATAAAAAAAATTCCTGGGCGAGTGCACCTCCAAGACGACTCCCATGGGGAAGGAGTACAATGTCACAACAAACCCGACCTGTGAGTTACAGCATCCAAAGATCTGGAGGTCAGTACGCGCATGCAACATTATGGCTCCCAATACCTTAAAACATGAACCACTAAACGATCATGTTCGACAATGTTCCTCCGAGCATTACATGTTCCCATCTCTCGCCAGGTGCGGATATGTCTAGCAGTACCAAATATGATCGTTTTGGTGTTCAGGTATTATGGTGTGGGAATGCATAATGTTCCATGGGCATACTGACATCCAAACCTTTGAACACTATACACTTACTGGACAACTTATTCCCTCCTCATGCATGTGTTTTCAAGAGTTCATTCAGTTCTGATTTTATTTTTATGGATGAAAATGTGCAACGCACCAACGTCTATTCAGCAGTTTTCAACCCTGCTCATGGAGGAACGGAATGCTCTACCACAGGAACTGTTTACTAATGTTGTGGCCAGCAAGACATCACAATACAGAGTGTGCGTTGTCATTTGTGGTGATCACATACCCTACTAAGAACCATGTCCCACACTCAGTAATGTCCAGGGGACCATCACGGATCTCGGTGACGTTAGTTTAATTATTGTCTTTGAATAAAAGTGAGAGTTCTGTTTGGCTCATTGCGCATTTGTTTCAGTTACCTTCTGTACTATGCCGTAGCAGTTCTTTCTATGCACAGTCCAATTTGGTTCAAACTGTGATACTTGGCACTGTCGCGTGAAAGTTACTTTTGTCCTTCAATTCTGCAGACTAGACAGTTTAGCCATGTCTGTCCTAGATGAAACTACTGCTAGCCTAAATGAGCCTTTCTCAGGCAAGTCAATGATTAATCTTTATAGATAACCTGTTGACAGTTGCAAAGCTGGGCTATTGGACAGATCAGTGGTTATTGCAAATGGCCAAATAACGCTTGACAGGGGACACGAAAATTTATTTAATGTATGAGGATGTGAGAATAGTTTCTTATATGGTACATGGAACTTTGATGTTAATACGTATTCGATGATGATGATACGAATAGAAACCTTCTACAGTAATCAGAGCAGAGAGCATCAGAAGTGTTTGTACGGGATCTGCCACCTGATGTGTCAAGAAAGACACAGTTTTCATAAGGCAAGGTTGCAGCCATAGTGCAGCAATGGATTGGAAACAAATAGATGTGGTAACTAAAGGCGAGTAAGTCTACAGTGTCGAAAGATTTGGAGGTCAGCATGCCCACGCAACATTTTGCGTCCTCGCACCGTAACACCTGGACCACCACAACCATCATGTTTGGCAATGCTGCATATATCCTCATACAGAAAGAGGAGAAATGTAGTTTCCACAGACTTTAAACTCTACCATTGTAGTTGTTCACGTCATATATGAAGAGATTTGTCGTCAGCTACAATGTAACAGATGTGCCAGCGTTGGACACTGAAAACAGGACTGTAGAAGAAAATAGCATAATAGGGAGGGGCAGAATATGAACTATCAACTGTTAAACAACGGTGAAAGCCATATGTCTGCTGGGCTGTGCTCTGAGGAAATTTTATTGCTACAAGAATTTGTGCAGAGTTGGAATGTTGTTTGACTGGCGCAGTGAACTGTAGGGAACGTATGTCATTGTTAGTCAGAGATGCTGATGTGTCTGTGACAAGTTTGGACCTAATAGGGAAGAGGCGATTAAATACTCCACAGTATACGTTATTGGACTTGGGATTATCAATGTGCAGACGCTAGGTTTAGCAATGTTGAGTTTTCAGGTGTAAGCAGAGCAATTCTGCGAAAATATGGAAGTTTTGCTCCATATTGGTGAAGCGAACTAAGCAATCATAGGATTAGATTTTCTGTATAATAATCACGCTAAAATTGATCTTGGGCAATGCATGATAAAACTTGCAGGAATATAGTTCCATCTGAGGGAAACTGTTGTCAGTGACACACTTCCACAAGTTTCATCTCTCTTGGAAGATAAGTCAATTAAATTGCTTGCAAGAACACTAATGGTCAATTCGTGTTTTAAAGTACCACAAGGCACTGAGAAACGATTGTGGGTGAATGTGGAAACAGATCTGTCTATACACATGTGTGTGGTGGAAACACTGGGCGAAAACAATGAGTTAGATAAAGCACAGTGTATTGCAGATGTATGGGAAACAGACAGTGAGTGACTTGTGCCCACTGGTGTTAGTAATTTTTGGACAGAAGAAATCAGTTTGCCTAAGGAAGTGCTGGTCACCAATTTTGATGTTCTAGATGAAGATGAGCTGTACAGGACGAATTTAAGCCCTAGCCGTGAGCTTGTTCCCTGTGTAACTGCATTGTGAGAAAATGACATCTGAATGGGATGAGAAGCATAGAGAACTTACTATCAGAATTTTTATCCTTGTGGATTGTTACCACCAGCTCCAGTCACTGAACACAGGATCCCAACTAGAAATCTATCACATCTGTATTGTAAACCCTACCAGGTGTCCCCATCTTCTACATTATATGATGCAGGAATTTATGAAACAACAGTTATGTGATGATATGATTGAGGAGAGCACTAGCTTGTGGTTATACCTGCGATAATAGTGCTGAAAAAAGCCTGGATGAAACAATTCTGCTGCGATTATGGATACATCGGTAGTTGTACGATTAAAGACATATCAAAATAAGCATACGACTACATATTCGTCAGTCATGGGGGGGTGCAGAACCACCGGCTGCAGAGTAGCCAAACATTTCCAGTAGCACGCATGTGGACAATATGTAGAGCAGTACATAAAAAATTGTGTCCTGTGTGTGCAACAGGCAGAGTTCAGCCATCAACATGTTCTGCAGCATAGATTGCCAGAAGCTGGTACTTTCCACAATGATCAGAATAGATATTTTAGGCCCTTTTAGCTAGACACCAGAGGGAACCGCCGCATTTTGGCCATTAAAGATAATATCTACCACTGCACATGGATAGTCACTACCCCCAATCAGCAAGATGACACAATAGCACAAGCAATGGTGAACAATTGGGCACTATGGTTCACTGTTCATGAAGTGATTATCATGGATCAGGGCACTAACTTTATGTCAGGTCATTTTTTGCGTATTTGCGAGCTAGAACGAGTTGATGGAAGAACAGAGCAGGCACATCTAATGATAGAGAAAATTCTAATCCTTTGTGTGAACACATATCACAGTGACTGGAATACTTTATAGTCTTATGTGGTAGTGACTAATAATTCTAAAACTCATGAAAATACCGGTCTGTCGCCATACAACCATCATTCGAAGTAATCAACCCAAAGGAACAGAAAAACGGTGAGCCAGTGAAACATTTCGCGAAAATATTGACAGAAGTATTGAAACGAATAAAAAAATCAACACCAAGGCCCTTGTGCGTAAGAGATAGTAGGGTAGCCCAGTGCTATGCTACTGGTGTATCATATTGGGGATAGCAGTGATGACACAGCAAAGGGAAAAACAAACAAATTCGTCGCATGACATCAAGGTCCACATGATGTTATTGAGATGACCTCAGCAGAACGTCAAAATGCAGCTGTGGACTCGTAAGGTCAGATGCGTACACCCTTTTATGGACAGACCAGATTCATTACCACTGGTACCGATAACACTCCCAAAGACGAGGGGAGGGGACAGGAAGAAGAATATCGCTGCACCTGTGCAAGCTACATGCACACTGCCGTACATGTGAACTCACAGAGGTTGTCGTATATTGAGATGTTTACGCTTTCTGAGGGTGTTTTTATTGTGTCGTGTATCATGGAAACAAAAGAGTGAGAATATTATACAAGTGAAAAGAATGATGTGGTATTTTGAATGCTATTTCTAGAAAAGGTTTTGTTTACTTACATTTTATTTTTGGATACATGAATTTTGCTTAAAAGTTAATATGGGATTCCTTATTGTATTTCATTGGTTCATTTTTTGCGATCAGTTGCATGAGTATGATTTCCCTTGGCTGGAATGTTAATTGATTGCGTTGTAGACACTGTAGCTATTGAGAGACTTTACCCTGTGCTGCAGTGCATTTGGGGAGAATGAAGGTGATTGATAATTTGATGTCTAAGCAATTTTTGTGGTGTTTAATGAGAGATTTACACAATTTTCAGCAAGTTGAAGATCTCTGAGTGGCGACTGTAGACGCTAGTTGTTACGTGTACAGAACAATGTGGATTATGGAAGATATTCCTGACTGATGAATAAATTACATGGTATTTTGGAGCAATTTATTTGTACTTTTGTTTAGAATGTTGTTTATCTGTCTTCTTAAATTTGGTGAGTAGGGGGTTTGATTTGTCTTGTTGCAAATAATTGTGTATAGGGCTAGAATGGGCTTATTGTAATTTGTGGAAGATTTTTGGAAGTTGTCTACTCTCACTGAGGTGCTGACATTGCGTCTTCTCTGTCTGCCTGTCCACCAGGAGTCATCTCCTGCTACCAAATGCTGAACCAAGCAAGCAGCGCTGACGACAGCCAACACGCGCCACTGAGGCTCGGACTACAGAAAAACGATGCCTCCGGCTGCTGTATGAATTCTGCCAAATAAACCTATTGTCTTTTCACTACCGATATGATTCAACAAAGAACAATGAGCTTTTTCTCCGTGCCCACTGCACTGTCTAACATTGTGCAACGTCATCATGATCTGCAGAGAGGTCAGCAACACTCAGACCATCCTCACTCCAACTCGTTGAACGGTAGCCCCCACCCAGAGAACTTGATGTGGGTTATTCTATCTCTGGAACGTATTACCCAAGAGAATATCCTCATCATTAGACCATACAATAGAGCTGCATGGCTTCGAGAGAACTAACTTCTGTAGTTTCCCATTGCTTTCCGACCTTTACAGCAGCAATATAGCAGTTCCATCTTATCTACTATTACAAAGTCAGATCAGACAAACATGCGGAACGTTTGCACTGCAACTACTGAAATGGCTGCTGCCCCTCTTCAGGAACCAATCTGACTTCCCTACATATATCCCTCTATCGTGGTTGCACCCATAGTAAAGCTACTTGTATCAGTGAGCACGCAAGGTACCCAAACCTGGCAATGCCCATGACTCATAAAGGTGTGTTTTGACTATCGCTTCAGAAAGAAGACACTAGGAATAAGATTTGGGGACACCTTGTTGGCACTAGTGTGTTTCACGTGAGTGTTTCCAAATTTCAGACACAGTGACAAATGATGTGACGATTCATAAGAAATAACACTTCACCAATAAAAACTCAAGGAGAATGCACAGGTTTATTCTCTTTCATGTCCTCTAGCATTTCTGTGCACAAATCCATCAGCTCTTCTTTCTCAGTGGGCGAACGCACATGAAGGAGCTGCAGTTCGTAGAATTTCAGCTCATGACATCTCATAACACATCACAGAATGGGCTAATGGTTTGGAAGCTCACGGAGAGCTGAAGCTAAAGATGTCTACAAGCCTTATTGAAAAGCTTCCCAGAATCTCTTCAAGTGACTCTCGAAAACTCCCATCAACTTCATAGTGTGATCACAACTACCTAGTATTCTTTAGAGAGGATGTGAACATGATGTTAAATCCCCTTTACAAACGTAGCGTTTTGTAACATACACTTAACACATACAAGTGTAGCCCCAAAAAAAGAGTAGAGATCTTCGTTGGCTGCTGATGGGAAGGGCAAAAAACACCATATGCAGCATTTATCACAATGAGCACTTTCAAGGCAGGGAACAATACCTATCACTCGAGATCGTGTTACTTTCCTAAATCTTTTTGCGTTGTTTTATGGCGCTAAAGCAACTGAGGTCACAAGGGCCCATGTCATAATCTTAGATCATCAAGAACTTAAAAACGACTATACATTAAGCCCAATCGATGGAAGGAAAGAGTTAAGGAAAGGAGAAAGGTCTTGGAGAAAGGTCCACAATATAGGTTATTGAGTCAGCGGAGGCCCCGAACCAAAGACTAAATGTCCTTCGCCATAATGCTATCAGACGACAAAGATACACTAGAAGGTAAGTGGTTAAAAAAGGGCAATCGGTCAGGAAATGGCGAACCATCAGAAATTGACGAGAATGAGCACAAAGTGATGGGGATCACCTCTTAACAAATGGCGATAGCTAAAACGACAATGCCCAATACGCAATCTATCTTAAATGATCGCTTCGCAGTGAGGGGGACGAGATGAGGTCGGCTAAGCCCCTGGGAGAGGTTTAATTCCATGGAGCTTGTTCTCATGAACAGAATACCAGTGGTGATGCCAAAGTGATAGAGCCTCCCAACAGGCGGCAACACTGAGATCATCTGAAAGATAGAAGAGCTAGCGGACCGAGGTAGGAGGAGTGAAGTCTTAGCAGCACCGTCAGCAGCCTGATTTTCCATCAGACCAACGTGACCAGAAACCCACATGAACATCACAGTGGCTCCCTCAACATTGAGCAAGTGGAAGTTTTCATGGACTGTTGCGCTAATGGGCGCACTGTGTACAGCACACAGAGACTCTGAAGGGCCCTGAGAGAATCGGAGCATATGACGCAATTAAAAAGCCTATGCCGCCAGATGTACTGGGTGGCCTCATAGAGGGCAAAGAGCTCCGCTGTAAATACTGAGCAGTATTCTGGAAGCCAATACCAAAAATGGTCGGTACCAATGACGGAGGCACACCGGACACCACAGCTGGTCCTAGAGCCAGCAGTGCACATGACGGTGCTATTGTTGAGTTGCATGCGAAAATAAAGAAACTTACAGCAATACATTGAATCCGGAGTAGTGTCTTTGGGAAGCCAATGAGGTCCAAGATCAACATGGGCTGCCATACAAAGCCAAGCTGTTGCAGGATTCACATCGATCAGGAACGTGGCAGGTAGTGTGACGTTAAGTTGCCAGAGTAGGAGCTGAGAGAACTCTGGGAAGTACCAGGGAAGAGGAATGTGACCCATACTGACGGTCAAGGTAGTCTTTCAAAAACAAGGCCTGGGATGGGTGGAAAGACATGGCAGACAAATGGCATGCATATCTGCTGAGGAGAACATCATGCCTGTAGGACAGTGGTAATATGCTAGCTTCTGCGCAGGGACTCTCAACTGGGCTAGTGTAACACATGTCAGTGGCCTAAGAGATTCCATGATGGTGGATTGTATTATGACAGTGTAAGATGGATGGACATGCAGATGGATAAAAGAAACACACATACACTAGTTTCAAATGGACAAGGCATCGGTACAAACGGGGGTGTTCTGATCCACTCTCCAGGAAGTATTGCTTAGGACATGTAGGACACAGAGACCGAGTACAGTGTGTGGCCAGATAAGACACATGGGTGACCACAAAAGATTTCTATCAAGCATGAGCCCCAGTAATTTCGTAGATTCAGCGAGTGGAAGAGCAACAGGCCCAGGATGTAAAGACAGTGGAAGAAATCCACTGCGCTGCCAGAAATTCATGCAAACGGTTGTGTTATTGCAAAAGCGAAAGCCATTGTCGATGCTCCACGAATAAAGACGATCGAGACATTGCTGGAGACAAGTCCATGGAGAACTGCACTAGGCCGTAAAATCGTCGACGAAAAGGTGGTCTGAGATGCCTGGTGAAAGACAGGCCATAATAGGGTAAATGGCTGTAACAAAGAGGACGAGACTCAGGACGGGGCCTTGAGGCACCGCGTTTTCTTGGATAAAGGCGTCAGACAAGACCGAACGCACATGTACCTCGAAAACTCAGTCTTTCAAAAATTCATGAAGGAAATGGGACAGGTAGCTTTAGAAGACCCATGTGTATAGAGTACAGAAGATGCCACACTTCCAGTAGGTATCGAAGGCCTTCTCCAAACCAAGAAACACGGCTACAGTCTGGTATTTCGGCAGAAAAGCGTTCATGACATGGGTTGGCAAAGTGGGGAGATCGTCAACTGCAGAATGGCGTTCTCCAAATCCACATTGTGCAGCGGTTAGTAGTTAGCAAGAATCAAAACACCATACCAGCCGGCTATGAATCATACATTCCATCACATTGTAAACACAGCTGGTGAGAGAAATGGGGCAGTAGCTAGAAGGAACGTGTCTGTCCTGACCGGGCTTAAATATGGGCATGAGAATGGCTTCATGCCAACGTTTGGGAAACATGGCATCTGCCCAAATGCGATTGAACGTGTGAAGGAGAACGTGCTTTCCCATAAGAAAAAAGGTGCTGCAGCATCCGAATATGAACATCATCCGGACCTGGGGTGGAAGCTCGGGATGAAGTGAGAGCATGATCTAGCTCCCTCATAGCAAAGGCGGCATCGTAGCATTCACGGTTCTGAGAGGAGAAGGTTATCACCTGAACTTCCTCCTTTGTTTCTGAGGGAGGAAGGCGGGGTGATAGCTCATTCTGTCTATGAAGCTCGAAATTTCCGCAAAATAGCGGCCCCAGGTTTAAGTAGCATAGCGTCGCAATGATACCATCTGCTACTGTCAGGTCAAGAATCAGGAAATGGACCTTGGTACCAAACAGCCGACGGAGGTTGATCCACACGACGGAAGAGGAAGTGAACCTGTTGAAAGAACGAGTAAATGGAATCCATCTAGCTTTTTTGCTACCGCGAAGGATGCAACGACACTGTGCACGCAACTGTTCCTGACAAATACAGTTCGCCGTGGTAGGATGACGCATAAAAATGCAGAGAGTACGTATCCACGCGCGACTCGCATCGGAGCACGCCTCAATCGAGATGACGGGCAAGGTGGGCAGTGCAGAAAGAGAGGTCCAAAAGGAACATGGGTGCTCCGGACAAAACAGGTGCAGCTGATTGAGTAGGTCAGCCAAGAGGCCACCTTTCTGACAGGTTCTGGAAGAGCCCCAAAGGAGATCCTGTGCACTGAAGTCGCTGAGCGGCAAAAAGGGGTGAGGGAGCTGACCAATGAGCTTGAATAAATCTGCATTAGTGATACCAAATGTCAGAAGGATGTAGACGTTGCAACGAGCAAAGGTGAACCGAGGAAGGATAATGCGGACTGCAAAATCTTGCAGCCATGTATTCAGTGAAATGGTTTGGCTATGAACAACATCCCGCATGAGCAGCATGAGTGCCCCATGAGATGAAATGCCGTCGTCAGGGAGATGGTCAAAGTGGAACGGAAGAAAATGCGAGACGTCAAAGTGGTCACGAGAACGAAATTTTGTTTCTTGTAGGCAGAAAACAAGTGTACGATGCGATTCCAAGAGCAGCCATAATTCCTCCTTGTTGGATTTAATGCCATGAATGTTCCATTGGAGAAGAGCCATAATGGGGAATGGGAAACAGGAAACAAATGAAGGGTAGTCACTTCGGCAGCTGCCGAGTACCAAACTTCGAAGACTCATTGATACACGCCGCAGAGGCTGGACGATCCTGTTCCATGAGGTCTACGTAGGATTTGGCATTCTCACTGTGTTTGCCTGCGGATTCCAGGGCAGAAAAAAGGAAGACAACGTGCACCGGCAAAATGGAGGTCGGCTGGGGTCTTCACCTGCCCCAGAGAGCATCCCACAGTGCAGTAGAGAGCATCCCAGTGTGCCCCAGAGACCTAAAACACCAAGAAGAATCGCTTCTCGGCTTTTGACAAGATCAATGTGTAGCAGAAGCAAATAGATAGCACGAGGCGCCTGGCGAATCGCGCTATAGTTTTAACTGAGCGCGATCCGCTGGAAAGACCCGTTTCCGGTGCCGCCATTGCGATTTATCAAAGCTTCACTTCCTGCCGCGCCCAGCGAGCTTCTAATTATTATCTATTAGATTCTGCTACACATTGATCTTGTCAAAAGCCGAGAAGCGATTCTTCTTGGTGTTTTAGGTCTCTGGGGCACTCTGGGATGCTCCCTACTGCACTGTGGGATGCTCTCTGGGGCATTCTGGGATGCTCTCTGGGGCACTCTGGGATGCTCTCTTGTGCACCACTGAATAGAACCTCTGAATCGGGGAAGGAGAAGACTGTTTGTCTTTGATTTCATTAGAGCCTTTGAGGTTGGCAGATGACGATTCAGATGTTTGTTAGCTGGATGGACATAAAGAGTTTGCGTGGCAGTATTTCTTACATCCTTTCCGGCCTGCCAGTTGGGTAGAAGGTGATTTCGCCACTGGAGGGGAAGATTAGGTGGCTTGTTGCATAGCTGGAGACGAAGGAGACATACATGCTGCCATTATACTGGGCGATTTTACAAGTGCAGTGCTGATACAGAGCTCGATATTTTGGGATATGAGATATCTGTAGAATCAGTTTCCTCACCAACTACTCATGAACTCAATAACATATACCTCCACCAGCAACGACACCACAATCACGATTTTTTCACACCATCAAGTTGGATGTTGTTGCAGATAGGACTACTACTATTTTTCTTGTCTTTTCGAAGCTTTGTTTATATTATAACAAAAGCGTCTCAAATTTTGAATTCCTTAACGTTCTGCTTCTCCCTGCTGTAACAGTCGTCAACTCGGTCTCTATGTTGTGACATTTCGGTCAAAGTAAGCTTGAAAGGTCCTGTGAGGAGCTATTATTTTTATATACCCAAGGGTAGATCACATATTTTCTTATTTGTTCTGAAAGATGGACTGTCAGATTTCTTTGTCCATGGAATTACAGAGTTAAACCTCTCTGTTTGGTACATTTCTTCCCTCGCCCTTTTTAAATTATGGAATGCTAACTGTTTTCACTGTCATACCGCCTTTCATTTCCGACTTCTGAGTAGAGATCTGTACAGTCACGGCTGCACTATCTCTCCAAGTACTTCGATTATTTCCTCACTGAAATCAATTCTTCCAGAAGATCCGTAGCTTTTAATTTTAGATATTGTTTCCTTCATTTCCAACCACTTCATTGTACCTGCCTTTCGGTTAGCAGAATTGTGCACTTCATTGTCTACAGGAATGACATCCTCATTACAGTTTAAAAAAGGTATCATCTTATTAAATAAAATATTTGGAACTCCTGAAATATTTGGTTCTTGCCCCTCGCCACCTCAGCACTGGGAAGTCAACTGATTGAATATCGTTTCGGTAGATGAGAATGATCCTCATTAATCCCCAAAATTTTCGGCTAAAGGGGGTCTGGTGAATTCATGTTAGGCGCCGCTAGCTGGTACTGGATAAAAGATTAACAAAAAAAGTGCTTGTCTCAAAGTACTGAATAAAAAATGTTTCGTTTCTATATAACATGATAATCGTTGTCTAAGGAATTATATAGGGTGAACATTAATAAAAACGACAAACTACAGGGTCGGATTCCTGACTGCACATGCAGGAAAAGAGGTCCTATGAACATGTGTCCAGAAATGCATCGTTGCCACGGTAGACGGAGCTGATGAATGGAAGTTCCTCTGACCACTTGCCGTGTGTTCCTTGTGGGTTGCAGGCTGTGTGATTGACGAAGCGTACTGTAAGCAGCAGAATGGGCCGATATTGAGGTCGGGAACAAGCCGAGATGGTGTCGGTGTACGGTCAAGTAGATGGATGCGATCCAGAGGCAGCACTGCCATACCAAAACAAGTACCTCACAGACACCAGCCCCATCACACAACATTTCAAGCCCTTTTTGGGCGTTTGTGTGATCATGCGTCCTTTCAGACAGACGAACGTGCAGGGAGGCTGTGGATTGTGCGTACATCAAAATTGGACGATCGGGTTCTGCCGGATATTGAGACGAAACCTAATACAAGCTCTAGCAAGTGGCCCGGCATCATGGTGTAAGCAAAAGTGCGGCAATCCATGATGCGACGTGTGAACGCGTGCATCGCATCCCATGGAGGCCATTCTGAACATATGTTCTGACGTGGATGCGGTACAGCTTTGTGCTGGATTGAGGGGCGATTTGTTGTCGTTGCACACACTCCGTCCGTTTCAGGACACATGTTCGTAGGGCCATTTTTTCCCTTCATTTTCTGTCTGGAATCCACACCTGCAGTTTGTCGGTTTTATTAATGTTTACTCTGTATATGCGAAAATAGACTTAATCAATGTGGCACTGCAGTCTGCTGCGAGAAATCCAGAAATCGAGGAGTTGACGGCCCAGATCAATGAACTGCTGCGAAGCTTCACCAAATGCTGAACTCATATATAGTCAAAGAACTAAAGAGACGGAAAAAGACGTCTTTCAAGATTACATCTTTCTGTAGAAATAAAGTCACTTGATCTGATGTCATATAATGCAGATATTTGTACAGCACGTGGCAGAAATAATGTGCCTAATATATTAATATTACTAATGATTTCTACCACAGGTAGAAATACGCAACCACAGATAACTTTAAAGCTTGACTCTCACAATATCACGCCCAGTAAACCAGGACCAGTTCAGGTCATCAGAATCCCGTTTATAGAATTAGGGCCTGTTCAGAAAGAAAAATCACAATGGATAGAGAGCAAAAGGTGACTACTCATCTTTGTAAATTATGGATCACGTAACTTCTGAACACCCCGCAACATGAACATAAAACCAGTGACTGTAACATACAAAGTGCATCATATGGTAACTGTGTTCTCTGTATCTGAACTGTTATGAGGGAATGAACCAAGACTCTGTCCATGATCTCGTTACAATGTTACATCATCCATTCCTTCCCGATTACGATTTTAACATATTAGCTGTAATATGGGGCTCTGGTCTTGCCTGCCAATGGATCACGTTTGAGCACCTCATGCTCTTAGAAGATATAGGTATTCTGTAAATCGATCATGTGCTCTAGCACTGATATTGGTAGTTTCTCCCCCTCCATCTTTCCTTATGCTCTAGAGGCTTCACTGGTTTCCTCTCGTAGTACGTGATCCTAACTGGACTAACCACATACGGAAAACCGAACACGGTGTCTCACCATGGAAGTAGTATTATTTACTACTAGTGTCAAAAATTTGAACGAATAAAACACTAGCTCAAGAGACAGCAGTCTCTTGTTTGATGCTAACACAGGACGTCAACTAGCTATTTAAAATGGCAAAGGGAGAAAAAATACCATATACAGATATGAACAAATACTTTGAGGCAAGTAATCCTGAAACGGTTGCATGTACGATGTTTCCAAATATTATTGCAGATCATCTCAAGTTCAAGGAATACTGCCTATCTCCATGATAAAGGGATATAACCAGAAAAAATATCTGATAGCCATAGACCTGTCCAGATTCTTAAATAAGGGAGTCATTAGAGTAACACCAAACGAATTGGCCTTTCCAGGTATTAAGAGAGGAATTATAGCGCCTTTCTTCCGATATAGACTTATTTAAGATCATCAGCGAGGTAGCGGAAGAAGTGTAATGGATTCTGACATGAACTGGTGAAGTGCCATGTGCCGCAGACGATTTAGAACAGTGCTCATATACCACGCAGAGGAACTAGAATGAAAGCGTTAATCTCTCTTCTCGGTGGTCATTTGGAAAAGAATGAAACCTGGATCCTGACCGGCTGTGGACTTAAATCGAGCTAAAATGTTCGCTATGGATTGCTCAGTACAGCATTAATACCGTATTTTTCACCTCTCCGTGAAATGAAATACAACTTCGTGTACATATGTTGGATTCATGTGGGAGATGATGTGCAGGACAGTTTTCCACGGCACTTCTTGCTTTCTTTAACATGACGGAATCTCTCTCTACACAAAAAGGAATCAGAGCTTTGCAACAGTTACACTCTACACTATGCAATTTCTTATTTCTGTACATCATTGCGCAGCGATATTCCTCACTCCATGAATTTTCAGACTGTTACGTCAGTTCCTCTGAATGTTATGGTATGAATGAGATGCCTAAAGAGGTCGTGAGGATTTCGTCATAACGCCCACTTTCTGACACGAGCTACACTGCATGCAATTTGGCTTAGCAGTTAGCGTTGCCCCCAGGAGTACTGCGGGTCGCGAGTTCAAACCTGACCACCAGCAATAATTTGTTATTTACTGTTCATCATTTCTGGAAGGTTCACGAAATTTCGTATTTTTGGGATGTTTGTATATTCTGGAATTGACGTCTGTATAAATAACAG
Source organism: Schistocerca americana (assembly GCF_021461395.2). Lineage (NCBI taxonomy): Eukaryota > Metazoa > Arthropoda > Insecta > Orthoptera > Acrididae > Schistocerca > Schistocerca americana. The sequence continues at coordinate 370,224,176 of NC_060130.1, forward strand.
GGCCCTCCGTCCAGCAGACAGTTCTTTTGTGGTCTGTCCTACAGGGACTAGACCTGTCTGTATATTCAGGAGACCAATAGATTCCAAAACAGTGCTAACTCAGCCTTACAACAGGCACCCCTCAGTGCTTTCTGGAGAAGCTGGTCAGGACCAAGCGAAATGGCTAGACTGAGTTGCAGAATACAACAGGTGGGATGACATGATGTGTTTGGCAAATGTGTACTTTCACTTACGTGCCAAAGCCCAGGAGTGGCTCGAGAACAATGACTAGAAGCTCGTAGTTGGGAGAAATTCAAGACTACACTGAAGAAAACATTTGGGGATAAGCTCACACAGGCGAACAACAGTTGAAGAAGAGGGCCCAAAGCCATGGCCGAACAACACATTCCGATTCCTTTATACATAATGCTTATGGCCCCATCACACATAGTGAATCTGAGTATGACAGAAGCCGAGAAAATCTCACACTTGATCAAAGGAGTCACAATAGACTTATCACGTTCTTCTGGTGAAGGATGTTACAACAATCGAGGAAGTCATCAAATGGTGCCAGCGCATCAAGGAAATGCGACAGACTCGAGAGAGAGAGAGAGAGAGAGAGAGAGAGAGGGGGGGTCGAGTGCACGTTCAAGAATGGATTCAGTCAACTCGGACTTAACCAGCAGCCATCAAATGACAACTCAGCATCCGGCCAATGCAGGAACAACCAACTCATTCACCAAGAGTAACGTCCTGCAGAAGAACAGAGGTTTCTAAGACAGAACGAACTCATTAGTATGTTTCCACTGTGGACATACTGTATGCTACTGCTGCAGGTGCTTACAGCTGATAGGTGGGATGAAGCCCACTGGCATAGGGTAGAAGAGGTCTCTCACCAACACGCTGTAGGCGTTCCCCATCATTGTACAGAGGTACTAGCTGCTCACCTAGTCGCCGAATCCAGGAGTAAGCAAGATCATCTATGAAGGTGAAGCCGTCACAGATGAAACTCTGTCATGGACGGTAATTACCCGTATCTGAATCTTATCGACGTCCAGCCTGCCAGGGCGCTAGCTGACTAGGGGCCTCTTGTACTGTAACGTAGAAAGCGTATTCTCTGCAATCTAAAGAAGACTATGTTCTGTGAAGAAAAAGTACAAGGGTGGTTTGATAAATCTGGTGAATTTCTATGAAATAATGGAAAACTTTTATGGTACCTTCATGGTTGGTAAGTTTAATTATTCCAAGGATCGTATACACAATTTCAACAATTTATAGTGCACAGTTCATCGTTGATTGAATTAGTCAGTATGTCAACTGCGATTAAAAATGGGGAAAACCGAATTTCGTGCTGTTATTAAACATTTCCTTTTGAAGGGTTGAACTGGCACACAAATCAGAAGAGAACTGGATGCAGTTCAGGCAGACTCTGCACCATCATTGAAACCCATTTCCTTCTGGATTCATTGATTTAAATGTGGTCAGACAAGCACCGAATATGAAGCGCGATCAGGTCGTCCCTTTCAGGTCACCACAAAGGAAACCACTGACGAAATACATGGTATGGTAACGAAAGACCACCGAATAAAAATTCATGACATTGCTGATTACGTGCGTAACATCCTGCACGTACAATTGGCAATGAACCAGCTGCCTGTGAGGTGGGTGCCGCAATTGTGGCATTTGAACACAACATCTGGCGATGTTTAACCGTAATTCGTAACACTTTTTGCGTCCATCTCAGACTGCTGATGAAACCAGGATCCATCATTACACACCAAAATCAAAACGACAGTCAAAACAATGTACAGAGGCTGGTGAAAGTGCACTGAAGGAAGCAAAGACCATATTGTCACCTGGTAAGTTAATGGCAACTGGTTTTTTTTTTTTTTATTTTCAACGAGAAGTTGCTTGAAAAAGAGGCAGAACCATAACTGGCTCCAATTATGCTTCACTGTTTCACTGTTGGATCGTCTGGAACTTGCGTTGATTGAAAAAAGACCAAAGTTGCTGTACAGAGAATATAATCGGGTCTACCCTGGAAACGTTGAGCCAGTGTGAATGGCTAATCCTTCTACCATCAGGAAACATCAGACAAAAGTTGGAAACACACAAAACTGGACCCCTTCAAGTACAAAAATTGTGTCAAGTTCATTAAATATTCAAGAACTGTCGAGAGAGAAAAAAGTCTTACTATCAGACAGTTGCAAGAAACAGACAGACGGGTAAACGATCAAAGACCAAAAACAGAAGGCATGAAGATGGTATCAGAAGGCCCTCATGAACAATATGGTAGTGCTGTCTTTTCAAAATCAGATATGGAGATTTAGTCAACAAGCATCATGGACACAAAAAACACTGAAATTTTTAACAACTGGTCTACAGACGTGTACTATTACTTTAGAGTACAAACCATCTAAGACTGATTTTACATCCCAAAAGTGAAATAACTTTCATAACCAAAACGTCAAGATTATATTGGGCGATTTTCACTGACAAGATGTCAACTGGGATTAGAATTGATGAGACTGGGGAAGAACTACAAAGTTGGACAGTAAGAGGGGTAGTGAAGCATATTTTTTATCCTAACCGAAGACCATGATTTAATAGCGGCGGATGGCAGAGAGGACATAATCCTTGAACGTCTTCATCACGGAGAACATCTCTCATCAAATTACAAAAAACAACAGAGGAACCTTTGCCCAGGACGCAACATTGCCCTACATCTTGTATAGTTTCTGGAGTTGTCTAAGTAGAAAGTGTACCCTTCAATCGTAGTTTTAACTTCAAGAAAGCAAATGGAAGGTTTTCCGAAAAGAACTGGATCTCGAAGTTGAAAACGTAGAAGCACGCCCTATAAAACCAGAAAGAATTTGTCAATAAAACGCCAAGGGGGCATATTCCTCGGGGATGTAGGACTCAATTTATATCTGCACTAACTTCACAAGACCTTTTGAGCGTATCACAACAAGTACAACGCAGGTCCTTTCTCAGCAAGCACAACTGAAGCAATGGGACAACTCTGAAAAATAGCTGAACAAAGAATGTAGAAATGGGCTAAATCACTATCCGATCTGGACACGAAATAGAACAGTCGAAGGCCATGTAAGCTGATAAAAATCTTAGCAAGCCCACCATTGATTACAAACGTCACTCCGAACCAGACTGCTCACCAACTGCCACTGATGGCAGGCCAAGACAGAAGGTGACTAGACTGAATCTCAAGCGAAACAGGAGGAGACAGTGAATTTCTAGAAACTCCAATCTCACCTCAAGAACTGGGAAGAGCAATGCGAGAAATGAAAGAAAATAAAGCTGCAGGCCCTGGTGACATATGAACTAAAGAAATATAGCAGTCTGGTCCAAAAACTAATGAAATGGCTCGTGAAAATGATGAACAGATGTTTCGAAACATTCCACATTCACAAACTGAGGACAGCACAGGTAGTAACATTGCTAAAGACTGGCAAAAAGCAGACTCAAGCAAAAAATTTGTCGAATTTCCACCTATATACGTTATTTGAAAGAACGATTCTGTCAAGCATAGCAATCAAAATCAATACAAAACTTCCCTTGAACAAGCTGGATTCAGACCAGGGAAGGCATGTTGCAGTCAGATACTAATAAATATGACTCACCACACTGAAGACGGTTTTGAAAAGAAACTGATAACTGCTGTGGTTTTTGTTGACCTTTCTGCTGCATATGACGCAGTAAACCACCAACCACTCCTCACAAAATTCTACTAAATAACAAAGGACATTCGACAAACATACCAAAAGAATTGATTACCAGAAGGGAATGTTGCATCCCCTATTTTGTAGTGTATATACGCAAATGACCAGCTACACCAGCCGGAAATAATGAGATTCATATATGCAGACGAAATTGCCAATACTGCTCAAGGAGAAACATTTGAAGAAGCTGAAATAAAACTGGCAGAGGCTATGCGTACCGAAGCTCAAGACAGGTGGAAATAAAATGGAGAGGGTTTAGACTACAACACTGCGCCAAACCAAATTTCTCGGGAGTCACCGTAGACGGTAAACTGTCATTTCAAAAACACTGCACTGATACAAAGGAAAAATGTGTCCCAGAAACAATATAATATGTAAACTGACTGGTTCAACATGGGGAGCACAACTGAAGTTCTTCGATAATAAGCATTGAGACTGTCTTGTAAACGGAAAATATGCGGCACCAGTATGGGAGGTGTCTACCCATTCAAAACAAGTAGACGTCGCTTTTAGAGAGACTGTCAGGATTGTCACCGGATGCCTGAGGCTTACGCCTGTCCAAAAAATTTACAGACTACTGGCCATAGCGCCACCAAATATCAGACCCAAAGTAACTAGTTAAAGAGAGAGGGAAAAGCAGCAAATCGACCCACGGCACTTAATGTAGAACTACCGAGTAGTTTCGTCTGGTCTTAAGTCAAGGAAGAGCTTTATCCAACTTTAAGTATCGTTATAGGGCCGACCTCAGACCTGTCGCCTATCTTTATGATTGGACGCTGGGTAAAATACAAACCTACACTCCAAACAGGAAATCACATAAGGGCAGTAACTACAGTACATACAGAGCAGTGAATAGATTAAGAACGGGAGACGCAAAATGCAAAGTAAACATGGACAATTGGGGGGTTGCTCTGTAGATGAAGAGTGTCAATGCGGGGGAAAATAGATGACTGTGTATTTGCTCACGTGCCCATGGATGAAATTTGTTTCACCAGTGGAAAACACTTTTGTGCTATGACAAGGCCATTCAAGCTGCAGAGTTTTGGTAAAAGAGTGTTTAGATGTCCTTGTCAAAACACAGAGAGTAAACTAAGTACCACGATAATGCACCATCCCACACATCTGGGATAACAATGGTGAAAGTGCATGAATAGAACTTTGACTTGGTTCCTCATCTACCCTATTCACTAGGCTTAACTCTGACTGACTTCTTCTTGTTCCCTAACTTGAAACTACTTCTTGCTGGCAAGAAATTTTCCTCAAACGAGAAAGTGACACTGGCAGTCAAATAGTGTTTTGCAGAGTTTGGCGCAACCTATTTATATGATGGGATAAAAAAGCTGGAGGACCGCTGGATGAAAAGTATGCGAGTTGTTTACGATTCCAACATTTCTTCTTGTTTTTTACCATACTTACCAAGGTCCCATACGGCAAAAGCATCCAGCCAAAAGATATACCTGTACGTACTGAAAGAATAAATATCAAGTACTAAACACAGAATTTGTCATTTTAGAAGACTGTAGTCATGATGTGTCTTGGATGGGACTTTTTTAGGCATCACAAGCAGCCATAGACTGTGGAAAATGAGAGCTCCAGACTGGAGATGCTGTTACAACAAGCATGCATAACAAGTTTCTACTGGCGGTTATTTGCCGCTGAATACATTATTATGCCATGATCATCGAAATGAGACCCAGTCATTAATCAAGGTGCTCATATAAACTGGAAGCTTTTGACAATTGCAAAAACCTAATCAGGCTCACAAAAGAAATATACATGCCAGTGATGATTATAAGCATTGCAGACGATCAAGAAGGGCTTAATATCATTAACTGCCATGAGCAGTCACAGCTCACTCCTACAGGTATGTCTGTAGGGAAAGTTGGAACAGTGCAGGAAGGGCAGCTGAGTGGCAGCAGTGAACAGTCCTACACTACTAGCACTACAGACAACAAATGGGAGTTAGCTACTATCAAATGGCCTACAGGCTCTGCCCTGACTGTGGAACAGCGTCAGTGAGTATCAAGTGTTCTGCACCAATTTTCGGATGCTTTCAAATAAAGATTAGAGAAAAAACAGACCAACTGGTCAATGGTAAAACACCGTATCAACATTGAGGATCATCCACCACATACTCAGTGCTCATATAGGACGTTGTCAGCTGAACAATGAATAATCCAGGAATAAGTGGAGAAGATGCTGAAGGATGACATTCCTGAGTATTCATAGAGCTCGTGGTCCTTTCCTGTGGCCTATGGGCAGAAGAAAAATGGTACATGGCATAGCAGCACCAACTGAATAAAATCACTAAGAAAGCTGCCCATCCACTTGTGTGCATTGACAACACCATAGGCTAATTGAAAAGAGGAAAGTATTTTTCAGTCTTGGACATTAGGCCAGGCTACTGGCAAATCGAGGTTGACAATACTGGCTGAGGAAAGACTGACTTCACAGTTTTTTCCATTTCAACTATGTATTGCTCCAGCCATCTTTGAGCATACGATGGAAAACCAGCTTTAAAACCTTCAACAGATATATGTCTTTGCTATCTGGATGACAATTTCATTTTTTCGAAGACACTTGAATAATAGCTAAGCTACATGAAAACCATCTTGAGGTGTGTTCACACTAAGTAACTTTCTACAATTTACAAAAGTTTCCAATTTATCTGAGGATCTACATTAATGACTGGGTCTCATGTTGATGATAACAGCACGAAATAAAAATCTTGAGGCACCTAGTTAAAGGCAATGTAGTCCATCACAAATCACAGAAAATAAAAACAGATTTTTCGACTCCTCAGTACATTTGTGATGTGTCAAGTTCTCAGAAGGTGCTCATACTACCATGGACTTATGAAAGACTTTTGTACCAAGACACATCCCTTGCAAGATCTACTGCACACATACTCCAAATTTTCCTGGAAGAAGGAGCAAGGGAGATCTTTCATTGTCCTTAAGGAGACAATAACATCTCCAGTCATAGCACTGTAAGACAACAATGCTAGACAAAACTTCAGAACCATGCTATCAGTTTTGGGATAGTGACAGCTCTAGTAAAAATTCAGGATGGTGCTGTAAAGGTGACAGCTTGTGCCTCCAGATAACTCTTTAAACCAGAGATGAAGCACTCTACAATTAAGAAAGGCTGCCTGCAGTTGTCTGGGGCATCAACAAGGTCAGGCCATGATTATATAGCACCCCATTCACAAAACTGATGGATCACCATTCTCTTTGCTGACCGGCTAGCCTGAAGGATGTCACCTCAACTGATGAGTACAAAAACAGACGCAAAATACAAGAAAACTGACAACCTTGCATGGAATCCTTTGGTGGAACACATCAGTGTGAACGAAAACTCAATCACTGTTGCATTAAATGACATTGCTGATGAACGAGGAGGAAACAACCAAGGCAGAATTCCAGTTAATTTATAGAACATTACATAAGAATTATATAAGAACTATGATCTGATGGGACAGAAACGGTCACTAGTCATCCCAGCTCATGTATACTGACGTTTTTACGTTATGCTACAACATACGATCACCTGGGTGTCATGAAGATTCTAGATAGAATCAGATGCAGTTATCACTGGCCAGATCCCTACCAATCCGTTAGACACTATGCAGACACTGTATGGAATAACAGTGACGAAAGCAAGTGCCGCACTTACCTCTGGATTATCTGGTACCAATCCTGCCAGCAGGAGCGCCACTGCACCGAATTCGACTCGACATCTTGTGCACTTTTCCGTGGCCAACGATTGAGAATCGATGGACGATAGTCTGCACTGGCTACATAGCCTGTCATACTGTCAACAAAGCTGTGTCAGCTGCTGAAACTCTACCAACTGCTAGACCTTCTGAAAGTGCAATATTCCTTGTAGATGACATCATTTTGAAGCACAGAACACCCCATGAGATCATCTCTGATTGCCCTCACACACTGTTTTAATATGCTGGCAGACAAGCTCTGGATATAAGTGCACGTCAAACAGAGAGACTGGGATACAATACTGCCCGCCGTCACATTGGCATATAACACAGCGAAGCAAGATGCTACAGACTGAACAATCCTCTTTGTGGTCCATGGTAGTGAGGGTAAATTGTACAATGGATAAACTATAAACATTTCAACTGGGCGATGATCAGGATGACTGCGTGAAACACCTCATTACTACGACCGAAGAAGCAAGACAGCTACCTCGCATACTGTCCCTGGACATCCAGGAGAAAGACCAAGAGTGCTGCAACACCAAGCACTGGCCAGTGACATACAGCCCAGAGACTTGTTATGGATTTTTATACCTGTGCAGAAAGTGGGACTATCAACAAAGATACTAGAGGCTACTTTGCGCCATATCGTCTCCTTGGTCACTTGTAGGAAGTCACATACAAAGTCAAGGATTACGACACAACGTCAAAAAGAAAAAAATGCAGACGTCATCCATGCCCTTCGCATGAAGCTCTACTACAGTCCTAATGCGCAGATCGACGATGAGGGCTTCTCCAAAGAAACTGAAGATCTGCTCAACAACCGTGAAGCTTCGATAGGAAAGGGTACCTGTAACGCTCTTCATAGTCAAAGGGGGTGTGACAATATGACCAGAATGCGATGATATATGCCAGAGCTGCATACACAGAACCACTAACAAGATCTAGATCCACGGTTCTCCAGTCAGCTACAATGAGAACTTCTATAAAACCTGCTTCTCGAGGAGAGTCATCATTGCCGAGAGCTGTGCTGCAGGCAGTGTGGCGTAATGGATAGCGTCAGTGCCTGGTGTGTTGCAGGTCGCCAGCGCAAACCTGACCACCAGTTATTATTTGTTTGTTTGTGATTATCAGTTCCGAAAGACTCTCGAAATTTATGTTTGTACATTTTGGAATATTCGATGTTTGCATAAATAGCAGCAATCTCAATCCAGGAATTAAGTTTTGTTGGTGGTCATAATAAACGTGCTTTTATTCCTAAGTGTTATACTTCATTAATGAACCTGTTTCAGACTTGGACTTTATTGTAATCACAATGTGACACCCACGTGCGTGTGTGTGTGTGTGTGTGTGTGTGTGTGTGTGTGTGTGTGTGTGTGTGTACAGCAATACTAAAACTGCTGAAGTATATGCTTTGGTCCATATTCAGAAGACACATGCTACACATTCTTCTACGAGCATGAGGTACTCAGCAGCATGACCCATTAGGGAACTGATGCCGCAATCCCATATAAGTGTCTTCAGTAAAACCCCACTAAGGGGTGAACGGAGAAGACAACGATGTAATGTGATGAGTGACAGCCTCTTTGAACTAAACATTCAGGACAGAACAGATAGAGGAGACACACAGTTAACCTGTGATGCACTTGCAGAAATATAGTCACTGATTATACGTATGTGTTGAATGAAGCACATGTGATGTATTTTGCGTTATTTGCAAAGATACCTACTTACCTTTGGCTCTCTCCCAACTGGGACAGTTCTCTCTGTGGAGGCTGTAAGCTTTCAGTGCAGAGTCTCTTCTTGTTAGTGATTGTAATATTAGCAATCGTTGCTACGACTACACTTTAGTCCACATGTACCCCAAATTATTTTAAATTCCACTGTAAAATAAGAATAATTTTATCTGATGTAGTCTCATGCTTACGTTTTACTACAGATGAAAACTGTGCCTGTTCGGTTGTTGTGTATACTTGCAATGCTGGTTCCTTTTGGCAGATTTCAATATTAATACCATTCGTTAATTACGTTCTTTAAGATTTGCCATACAAGGCCAGTACAACATAGTCTGATAGTTTTCAACTGCGTCTAGTAATTTGCGGGTTCCTTATTACGCAACTACAGATCAACAAGCCATCTCTATCTCCAGTGACGTACAACACATTCCCTGATCGTTTTCTGCTTGTCAAAAGGATGACTTTGTAGCCTGTGGTGTTACTTGTCTGCAACCTGACCTGTTTGAAAGTAGCAAAAGGCTCACTTTATCCCAAGAGCATAAAAAGTAATCAAAGTACACTCAAAGACAAAAAAGACGCGTCATGAAGAAATTGTCCAAACGGAACGGAAATCGGCAGAGGTAATGTATGCGTACTGAGACAAACAAGTTACTATAATTTCAGAAAAATTGAATGATTTATTCAAGAGAAATGGCTTCGTAAACTGAACATGTATATCCCGTTGGCTCCCCTCTCGCCCTTTTGTAAGCAATTATTTGGTTTGGCATTGATTGATAAAGTTGTTGGATGTCCTCGTGAGGGATATCATACCAAACTCTGTCCAATTGGCGCGTTAGATCGTCGAACTCCCGAGCTGGTTGGAGGGCCCTGCCCATAATCCTCGAAACGTTCTCAATTGGGGAGGGATCTGGCGACCTTGCTGGTCAAGATAAAGTTTGGCAAGCATGAAGATGAGCAGTAGAAAGTGTCGCCATTTGCGGGCTGGCATTATGTCGCCATAATGCAAGCCCTGGATGGCTTGCCATGAAGGGCAATAAAACGGGGCAAAGAATATCTTCGACGTGCTGTAAGGATGCCGCGTATGATAGCCGAAGAGATTCTGTTAGGAGAAGTAATGGCACCACAGATCATCACTTCACGCTGTCGGGCCATCTGGTGGCGACAGTCAGGTTGGTATCCTGCGGCATCTCCAGACACGTCTTCGCCCTGGAATCTCATTGACTGGACTAGAATTGTCTTCAGTGATGAGTCCTGCTTCGAACTGAGCCCTGATGACCTGCAAAGACGTCTCTGGAGATTTCCCCGACAGCGGTGAGTTACGAACTTGACTGTGGCCCAACACACGGCCTGACAACTTGGAATGATAGCCTCGGGTGCCATCTCTCTTCATAGCATGACCCCATCGGTTGTCGTCTGTGACAACCTTACAGAAGAGTGGTACATCAATGATGTTCTATGTCTCATTTTGTTGCCTTTCATGGAAAGCCATCCTGCGCTTACAATCCAGCAAGATAATGCCCGCCGACCCACACACGGCGAGAGATTCTACTGCTTGTCTTCTGTTTGCCAAACCCTACCTTGGCCAGCAAGGTACCGGGTTATTCCCAAACTGAGAACATTTGGAACATTACACGCAAGGCCCTCCAACCATCTCGGGTTTTTGACGATCTAGCGCACCACGTAGACAGAATTTATCACGATATCCCTCAGGATGAAATCCAATAACTCTATCAATCAATGTCAAGCTGAATAACTGCTTGCATAAGAGGCCAAGATGGACTAACACTGTATTTACTTACTGAACTTGTGAAGCTCTTTCTGTTGAATAAATCATCGAATTTTTCTGAAAATTTTGATAATTTGTTTCTCTCAACATGTAAATCACATGTATTGATTTCTGTCCCACTTATATCATTCCTTCGTTGAGAGTCCTTTTTTTTGTTTTCGAGTATGAAAAGTCCTTGTGTCAACCAAAGTCGGTAGAGACTTTATTGAAATGAAGCACATTTGGAAACTTTTTACTTAAGTCAGATAGTGCTCAGAGCCAAACTTTTTACGATTATGACGTTGGTTTTCTCTTAACCAACAAAAGTTTTAATTACCTTGGAAAAAAATCAAACTATGACCATTCAAGTTGCTGTTAGGTCCTCTCTACAAATTCACCTTTCAATGAGACATTTTTCCCCAACAATGCATGACTTTGTGGAGAACTTCGCTGTAGAAGTCTGCGTTCTGGTCATTCTCGAAATGTTCCACATTGAAAATCGTCTCTTCATTATTCGGGAAATTCCTGCCACACAATCGTTTCTTCATCCAAGGAAAGAGTCACCAGATATTATTTTACAAGAATATGAGGAATGAAGCAAAATTTGATGGCCCAAAGAAGCAATAAGTATGATTGCGTGCTGCCCAAATGTCCTAGGCAGTTGTCATGCAGCAAAAGCAACTTCGTCAGCTTCCCAGAACATTTTGTTCTGACAGTCTCCTATATCTTCGTAAGGAGCTTCGATAGTAAGATGCATTACCTTGCTGGATGATAGTTTGGCTTTCGCTTTTTCAGCGCTAATGAACACAAAGGTTTCCATTCCTGGCTTTACTTCGTCTAGCGTCATCCACACTGGTCCATCCTTATTATGCAGTTAAAGAAGTCATCTGGATTGGCATGATGTAAATCAGAACTATCGGCTGCTGCCTTAGTTCAGAAGGCTTTTTAAATGGGTGAGAGCACTCGCGGCATCCAGCAGGCGGCGACTTTGCTGATGTTCCACTTTTTGTTTATCTTGTGATACACAGTCCTTTACAGACGGTGTGCCAGATCTTTCTTTATTATTCACACTTGTTCGACAACATCTGAAACTTCTGCGTCACCTAACCACTGTGCCATATGGCGGTGCACTGTTGCCATACAATTCCACCAATTTACCACAGACCGCTGTAGGATTGTTTCTCCTCAAATTCAGAAAACGAATTACCGCACAACGCTCCACTTTATCAAAGAGCTGCGCCATTTTGTTGTTGCTCCCATTTTTCACAAGAATCTTCACAAGTACTTTAAAGTTACTTCTCCTCTTTCTATTAGTACAGAAACATTCAGACAGTTGTGTGTTAATTACAATGTTTCCTACTACTGAAAACTCGTCTTAAGGGCTGTAAATCCAAGCTCAGCTGTTGGATTGGATGTTACGTCATTTAATCTGTATGTGTGAAGCACCGGCAGTGTTTATGTTTGATTCTGAAGGAGCAATGTTAATCTCAAGAAAAATCCTCGTAAATAAATACTTCCATACGTTTGTAGGTCCTAGCTGCAGTTTAATGTGTGTTTCACCTCAACATACACTTATCTCTTTACTCACCTTGACGTTGGCATCCAGGTAATAAGAGAAACATCTCTGGTCTTTGTACACACCACGTCCCGTCGTTGTACTTGCAGTTCTAGCGGAGGCAAGCACTCCGTTTACCATTATAGGAATGCCTGCTCGGGAAACGTGATAGGCGAAATTCACACCTAAACTAAATTGTTAAATTACCTTTGGAGTCCACTACGACATAATTTCTAAAACAGTGTGTTCCGATTAATGAATAGTAGCTACAAATATACTGCACAGAAATCTCTACATGCACATACATCTCTATATCACGCCACCAACTTACGTTACAGATTTGCTATTCTGGAAATATGGTGTTTTAAAACACGACTGGTTACATCAGAACAGTTGGGTTAATTAAATGGAACGTTTATATGATTAATAAACATTCACCATTAAAATACTTTGGGTTGTATGCTGCTGATTATTATCCACCTAGCACTGCTCTTATATTACTGTCTCAGCAACATATTTGCGTTTCTGCACAATGACATTAAACATACTTTGTTTTTGTAATTTTTGTTCGCTGTGTTACCTTATAATAAAACACAAAACATAGTAATAAAAAGAATTCGTGCAGCCAATTTAAAATTTGTGCCAGGCCCGACTCAAGTTTTCACTGTCACTTAAGTCTCCACTTATGATCTCCGAGTACTACTGCCAGTGGTTCTCTGACGAAGTGTTCGGAAATTGTAAATGGAAACAGCGGTCAGGCCTTGGATCGTGCAGAGATACCCTAATAGTACAGACTGGAAATCCGGCTGGAGTGTCACTCTGGCACGGATTTTCAATATTCATTTCAGTGCAGGTTTGACATATCTCAACAGTTCGCACTGGTATCATTTCAGGTTACAGCATCTTCACTGATTTCATCCCCCTCAGATCCATTCATTTTATTACATTTAATTCCGATTCATAGCAATCAAAACACGGACTGGAGTCCTGGATTAATATAACTCTTTTACTTACCTGACATTAGATCACATCTTAAGGAGCCAGTAGAGAAGATTACATATCTGAGGAGTTACTTTCTAATCTCACAGTCTGCACAATAAAATCGTCAAAATGAAGATTAGTAGTAACAGTTATGTATCTTCAATGACAAATCATTTCATGACCGAAGTACCAAAAATGCTAAAATCGGTGTCAAGGCATCACAGACATCAACAGTTAGTTTTCGGTCCATGTGCACCAGATGATGCCTACAGCACACGCAAGTACTAGGAAAACAATAGAGGAACTAATACGAAACCCAACTGTGCGGCCGGCCGCTGTGGTTGAGCGGTTCTAGGCGCTTCAGTCCGGAACAACGCAGCTGCTACGGTCGCAGGTTCGAACCCTACCTCGGGTATGGATGTGTGTGACGTCCTTTGGTTAGTTATGTTTAAGTAGTTCTAAGTCTAGGGGATTGATGACCTCAGATGTTAAGTCCTATAGTGCTTAGAGCCATTTGAACAATATGAACACAATTGTGCGGTAACTGAATAATACTGTGTACACCATGGTCAGCGCATAAACTATGACGATAAATCTCCTTAAATATCCGGTAAACTGAGGACACTATTATGTTTAATGCGCACTGATAAACCTGTTGCATGTACGGGTCGTTAACAGTCTATTCAATTCGCTGACCGTAAACACAGGGAGTGAACAGATACGGTTTAAACAGTTGGTGTTAGCTGATGCTGGACATGTTGGACACTCTGTATATGTAATGCGGATCTTTAACATTCCTCGATCCGTGTGGTCAAAAGTGTGTGATGACCTCACATTGTCATCCACTGTGGACAACAGTGTTTCATTATGATTACTTAGCACGAAAAATGGATGGAATGTAGCCAATGAGCTATGAAGTATGACTTTGAAGGACACCTTCCACAGGATGTGTGTGAAGGAACCGCACTACACTTCCTCCGCAAACGCTACAAACCTGTAGGCAACATATTCTGTGCGCCTCTGAAGTCACGAATTGGACCAAACATAACTGCAAAACTATAGCCAAGCGATATGAAAGTTGTTCAAAGAGTATGGCTGGGTGCGATGCGAGGAATGAACGAGTATTAGACCGTCCAGTCACATTCATGTGACCACCTGTCAAACTCCTGAATAACCACCTCTTGCAGCGCGGACCCCCGTTAAACGTGCAGGAAGAGTATCAATGAGGTTCTAGAAGGTACTGAAAAGGAACTACAGTGCCGTGGCCTACTGCACTAGGTTTATCGGTTAAGGATCCATGGCACAAAGAGCCGGATTGGGGTGGTCCCAGCGATTCTCGACTGGGTTTACATTTGGGGAGTTAGATAGATGCATACTTGCGTTCATCCACTGTGCCTTCCGGAACGACGAGGTCGCCCATAGAATTCCACGAAAACATTTCCAAGACCATAAGGCAAGCAGGATGTCTGCTTTCAAACGTTTCACACCGTACACACCAACGGCCAATTGTCCGACAGAGCATAAACCACGATTCATCTGACATGGCCACAGGTAGCCACTTAATGGACGTCCAGTGACTGTACTGGCGTGCAAATTCCATCCTCTGTCGCGGATGAACAACAGTGAGCATGAGTGCATGAACCAGGTGCCTCCTGCGGACGCCCATACACAGTACCGTTTGCTGAACGGTCGTTGAGGGGATGTTCTTGGGCAGTGGTCAGTTGCTTAACAGTTGCACTTCTATTCGCCAGTACACTCGCAGCAGTCTTCTACGCGTCATCTACGGCCCATCACAGTTGCCTCGGTGCCAGTTCTGGATAGCCCCCTTTTGTCATTCACAGTATACTTTCACCACGGCAACGCGCGAATAGTTTACAAACTTAGCCGTTTCGGAAGTGCTTGGCTCGAAAGCCAATGATCATGCCCTCTTGGACGTCAGATAAATCGCTCCATTTCCGCATTACAACGACTGCACTGTTTTCAGCGTCCTCTGGGCACGCTTTACAGAGCCCCCACTGGTAGTGCTGCCACCTGCCGTCTGTGAGTGGTTATCGCACACTGACGTCCAACACAAAGGCGGTTGTCACATTAATGTGACTGGACCATGTAACGCCAGTAAAATTACCTCTGCAGAGATCGTTGCTGGGATGCTCCTTCGTGACAAAAGTTCGTTCCACTGGTGTTCCTAGACAGAACAGTTGATTGCGGCCGCAATGAAACTTTGTTTGTACATTATTTTGAAGTTTTAGCACAATTTACATACCTTATCAGGTTGAAACATTACGGACGTATCATCTTATGGCGAGACGTGGAAACACGTAATAAACTCACGGACACTGTCGAACGTGATCATTCCCATGGTTTGGAGAGGCACGATGTTGCATAGGACTACTGCCCTCCAAATCATTGGACACAGTACTCTTACTGGTCAACATTATTGTGACATTCTACTCCTTCCCCACGTGCGAATTTTCAGGAGTGCATTCGGCCCTGACTTCCTTTTTATAGACGAGAATGCACGGCCACATCGAAGAGCGCAGGTGGAGGAACTCTTGGAACGACAGTGTATTCGGCGAATGAACTAGCCTGCCCGTTTCCCCGACATAAAAGCCATCGAGCATATATAGGATGCTTTGGAATGACGAATTGCAGCACGTCCACAGACACCATCGACCATCCACTCTTGTCAACCGCGCTCGTGGAGGAAGAAATCATTACCAGCCTTGTGGACATCATGGGAGCACGTAGAAGAGCACGTATTGCCGTCCGTGGTGATCACATACCCTATTCAAAAACATGTCGCGGCTTTTGTAATGTCCGGGAAACCATCACGATTCGCGCTAACTTCAGTTTGTTATTGTTGTTGTTGTGGTCTTCAGTCCTGAGACTGGTTTCATGCAGCTCTCCATGCTACTCTATCCTGTGCAAGCTCCTTCATCTCCCAGTACGTACTGCAGCCTCCATCCTTCTGAATCTGTTTAGTGTATTCATCTCTTGGTCTCCCTCTACGATTTTTACCCTCCACGCTGCTCTCCAATACTAAATTGGTGATCCCTTAATGCCTCAGAACATGTCCTACCAACCGATCCCTTCTTCTAGTCAAGTTGTGCCACAAACTTCTCTTCTCCCCAATCCTATTCAATACCTCCTCATTACTTATATGATCTACACATCTAATCTTCAGCATTCTTCTGTAGCACCACATTTCGAATGCTTCTTTTCTGTTCTTGTCCAAAGTAGTTATCGTCCATGTTTCACTTCCATACACGGCTACGCTCCATACAAATACTTTCAGAAACGACTTTCTAACACTTAAATCTACACTCGATGTTAACAAATTTTTCTTCTTCAGAAACGCTTTCCTTGCCATTGCCAGTCTACCATTTATATCCTCTCTACTTCGACCATCATCTGATATTTTGCTCCCCAAATAGCAAAACTCCTTTACTACTTTAAGTGTCTCATTTACTAATCTAATTCCCTCAGCATCACCCGACTTAATTCTACTACATTCCATTATCCTCGTTTTGCTTTTGTTGATGTTCATCTTATACCCTCCTTTCATGACACTGTCCATTCCGTTCAACTGCTCTTCCAAGTCCTTTGCTGTCTCTGACAGAATTATAATGTCATCGGCGAACCTCAAAGTTTTTATTTCTTCTCCGTGGATTTTAATACCTACACCGAATTTTTCTTTTGTTTCCTTCACTCCTTGCTCAATATAGAGATTGAATAACATCGGGGAGAGGCTATAACCCTGTCTCACTCCCTTCCCAACCGCTGCTTCCCTTTCATGCACCTCAACTCTTATAACTGCCATTTGGTTTCTATACAAATTGTAAATAGCCTTTCGCTCCCTGTATTTTACCCCTGCCACCTTCAGTATTTGAAAGAGAGTATTCCAGTCAACATTGTCAAAAGCTTTCTCTAAGTCTACAAATGCTAGAAAGGTAGGTTTGCCTTTCCTTAATCTAGCTTCTAAGATAAGCCGTAGGGTCAGTATTGCCTCACGTGTTCCAATATTTCTACGGAATCCAAACTGATCTTCCCCGAGGACGGCTTCTACCAGTTTTTCCATTCGTCTGTAAAGAATTCGGGTTAGTATTTTGCATCCGTAACTTATTAAACTGATTGTTCGGTAATTTTCACATCTGTCAGCACCTGCTTTCTTTGGGATTGGAATTATTATGTTCTTCTTGAAGTCTGAGGGTATTTCGCCTTGCTCACCAGATGGTAGAGTTTTGTCAGGACTGGCTCTCCCAAGGCCGTCAGTAGTTCTAATGGATTGTTGTCTACTCCCGGGGCCTTGTTTCGACTCAGGTCATTCAGTGCTCTGTCAAACTCTTCACGCAGTATCGTACCTCCCATTTCATCTTGATCTACATCCTCTTCCATTTCCATAATATTGTCCTCAAGCACATTGCCCCTGTATAGACCCTCTATATACTCCTTCCACCTTCCTGCTTTCCCTTCTTTCCTTAGAACTGGGTTTCCATCTGAGCTCTAGATATTCATGCAAGTGGTTCTCTTTTCCCCAAAAGTCTCTTTATTTTCCTGTAGGCAGTATCTATCTTACCCCTAGTGAGATAAGCCTCTACATCCTCACATTTGTCCTCTAGCCATCCCTGCTTAGCCATTTTGCACTTCCTGTCGATCTCATTTTTGAGACGTTTGTATTCCTTTTTGCCTGCTTCATTTACCGCATTTTTATATTTTCTCCTTTCATCAATTCAATTCAATATTCCTTCTGTTACCCAAGGATTTCTACTAGCCCTCGTCTTTTTGCCCGCTAGATACTGTGCCGCCTTCACTACTTCATCCCTCAGAGCTACCCATTCTTCTTCTACTGTATTTCTTTACCCCATTCCTGCCATTTGTTCCCTTACGCTCTCCCTGAAACTCTGTACAACCTCTGGTTTAGTCAGTTTATCCAGGTCCCATCTCCTTAAATTCCCACCTTTTTGCAGTTTCTTCAGTTTTAATCTACAGTTCATAACCAATAGATTGTGGTCAGAGTCCACATCTGCCCCTGGAAATGTCTTACAATTTAAAACCTGGTTCCTAAATCTCTGTCTTACCATTACATAATATATCTGAAACCTGTCAGTATCTCCAGGCTTCTTCCATGTATACAACCTTCTTTCATGATTCTTAAACCAAGTGTTAGCTATGATTAAGTCATGCTCTGTGCAAAATTCTACCAGTCGGCTTCCTCTTTCATTTCTTAGCCCCAATCCATATTCACCTACTACGTTTCCTTCTCTCCCTTTTCCTACTACCGAATTCCAGTCACCCATGACTATTAAATTTTCGTCACCCTTCACTATATGAATAATTTCTTTTATTTCATCATACATTTCTTCAATTTCTTCGTCATCTGCAGAGCTAGTTGGCATATAAACTTGTACTACTGTAGTAGGCGTGGGCTTCGTGTCTATCTTGACCACAATAATGCGTTCACTATGCTGTTTGTAGTAGCTTACCCGCACTCCTATTTTTTATTCATTATTAGACCGACTCCTGCATTACCCCTATTTGATTTTGTATTTATAACCCTGTATTAGCCTGACCAAAAGTCTTGTTCTTCCTGCCACCGAACTTCACTGATTCCTACTATATCTGACTTTAACCTATCCATTTCCCTTTTTAAATTTTCTAACCTACCTGCTCGATTAAGGAGGAGGAAGATATTGGTGTTTTACGTCCCGTCGACAACGAGGTCATTAGAGACGGAGCACAAGCTCGAATTAGGGAAGGATGGGAAAGGAAGTCGGCCGTGCCCTTTCAAAGGTACCATCCCGGCATTTGCCTGGAGTGATGTAGGGAAATCACGGAAAACCTAAATCAGGATGGCCGCGCTCGATTAAGGGATCTGACATTTCACGCTCCGTTCCGTAGAACGCCAGTTTTCTTTCTCCTGATAACGACGTCCTCCTGAGTAGTCCCCGCACCGGAGATCCGAATGGGGGACTATTTTACCTCCGGAATATTTTACCCAAGAGGACGCCATCACCATTTAACCATACAGTAAAGCCGCATGCCCTGGGGAAAAATTACGGCTGTAGTTTCCCCTTGCTTTCAGCCGTTCGCAGTACCAGCACAGCAAGGCCGTTTTGGTTAGTGTTACAAGGCCAGATCAGTCAATCATCCAGACTGTTGCCCCTGCAACTACTGAAAAGGCTGCTGCCCCTCTTCAGGAACCACACGTTTGTCTGGCCTCTCAACAGATACCCCTCCGTTGTGGTTGCACCTACGGTACGGCTATCTGTATCGCTGAGGCACGCAAGCCTCCCCACCAACGGCTAGGTCCAAGGTTCTTGAGGGGGGGGGGGGGGGGGGGAGGGGTCAGTTTAATTATTGACTTTGAATACATGTGTATTTCTGTTGCGGACGTTACTTTCGTTCTTCAGTTTTGCATAATAGTGTATTTAACATATTTAGGATCCACCAGTTACCTGGATTATATGTTTACAAATATGCCAGGCTTGTTCTAGTACACAGTTTCATGGTGAGTTGATTGATAAAACATAGCTACATTTTCATTCGTGTCATTAGAGTGAGGAAAAAACATCATGCGCGTTTCGAAGCGGACAAAACGCACTTAATTGTGGATAAGGAAGGGGCAGGCCTGCCGTCCGGTAAGCATCATTGCAACACATTATGCCACTTATATGATAGTAAACTAATATTCATTACTTCTTCAGGAGTTCGTAATCACTCTGAGTAATCAGGGCCCATTCTTAAGGTTTAGCGTCTCTGTGAGGTGTTACACGTGGTGGGTGGAGTACAGGAAAATAACAAGGATGATAATTCAAAGCTATTTCACTCTGGTGCAATGACGCTTGAACTGAAAGTAATCGCTTTGAATTCTAGTTATTGAAAAGTTTACATGGCCCCTATTTTCTCCAAACGGGGAGAGCGCTAGTGGCATTACGCTCACTTTCAGGCGTCTAGCAACAATTCCTTGGACTGCATCTCAAGACTCTTCGTAGCGTTTCGTGACTTGAGAGAACGACACAAAGTTCATGATGATCACTCCGTTGGATGAGGATGATACGCTCAACAATCTCCAGTGATTTTATTCTAGCTGAGTAGACCATATGTAGGTGACATGTTTAGCCTGCTTCATTCTACTAATTCTTTCAGAAAGTCTCCACAACATGGCACTACGCAAGCTGTCACCCACACGATACAGATACACGCTGGACACTTCGTAACTGCTTGGGCGGCTCACTTTGACTGTAACGGTGAACGTAAAGGAAGTACATGGCAAGATAGAATTATGGTATGAGAAGGAAGGGAGTGAGTGCAATGTTTCGACCATCCGAAGAAAACATGATTACTTTATTATCCGACCAATCTTACCAAAACAACCATATGTATATGTGATCGGGGAGGGAAGGGGGGATGAAGCCAGTTACGATAACGTGGCACATCTTGCACAAAATATCAGTCCCTAAGAACCTTAGGTAAAAGCAATCAGTGTTAGTGCGGTCAGGGAGAAACAGGCGATTCCTCTCAATTAGCGATGTGACTGGAAGGTGATGCAGGGCTCATGATTCGGACCACCAGGAAGAATAAGTGTTTGGCAATAATGTTCACAATCATACTTACATCCCATCAGAATATAATGGAAAACCCAATTTAATTGAAACTGGCCTTGCAAATAACAGCAGGATGCACACTGTAACAAGACTCAGAGTATATCAAATTGCTAGTAATATTCTTCATGAAGAAGGCCTCAATACACGTCGGATCCTTGTATGTGTCACACTACACACGAGTCCGTAGTGCCCTAACTCCGGACGTAGAAATATTGTGTATACGGTCACCGATTCGAGTTTTCTTCTCTGGCGAGTCACGATTTAGCGTCGAAGTTGAGAACTGCTAGAAAATGCATGAACCTATGAAAATTCCAGTTCCATGGTGATAGATAATACCGGCAGTATTTTAGATTAGTGGACGTACGAAAGTCCATGCATTCGAAATGGTTCTGATCGCTAGAAGGTATAGGGGTGAGGTTCTCTTTACTCGTAATTAACATCATCTGGTGCCATTCTCGTCTTTCCTTGCTATGAACGACAAAGGTCTGCTGGTGAAAGACATGCTACAAACAAGGGTGTACGTCGGACAGTCGCCATCTTGCTCCTCGGACATTAATTCTATCGACACGTATGTGGTGAGCATCAACAGAAATGGCCATCTAATGCAACTCTTGAGTGGTAGTAAAACGCCCCAATGCTACTCATAAATGTCAATTAATTTTGTCGTGCAGGTGAGAATCAGTATAGGCTTTTTGAAGAAACTACAATTCCTATCAGGGGAGAATTACTTTGTTTCTGGACTGGTCTACTGGAAACCGGTTTTCCATGTATTGAGGCGCACAATCAATCATTACAGACTGTCTACATTAGCATATATTAAATTAACTGAAAATGTTGTCTTCTCTCTAGGAAAAACTGAGTGAATTAAAAGTTTATTTTTATCTAATGGGTGACTTTCGGTCTAATTCCCCAACTGAAGCTTAGGGTTTAACATCCAGTAGACGGGGAAGTCATTAGAGGAGTACAAGCTCGGACTGTGGAAGGAAATAGGCTATGTCCTTCCAAAAGAACCATACCGGCTTTTCCCTTGCGCGATTTAGAGTAATCACGGAAAACCTACATCTTGATGACCGTGTGGTGATTTCAACCGAATTCGTCGTGAATATGAGGCCTGTGACTAAACACGGCGCCAAGTTCCTCGGTGCACCTGATTCCCAAATGTTTTAAGAGAAGCATAGCGCATTCCTTGTGGAGACATTGGTGATGTAACAGAATGGTCAGAAAAATCGGTTGCACTAACGAAGGAAGTAAGATATACTAATACACCATGACTTGCATGGAAAATAAGTTTAATGGTTCGGAGTAAGCATTTCTTGAGAAGATACGGTAATTTGTACCTCTGAACAGTCTAAACATGTCACTATTCACTAGTCTGCTTAAATCCAGCTTGAAAGTTTTAAGGGTGTCTTAATACGACAAATTACACCTAACTCAACGTTTTAAGACACCTGGTAGGACCATTTTTGTGAGTAATTCATGTCTCAACTAATTTTACTCTTGCTTATGACTTTTGAAGTCTGTGAATCTTGCTGTCTGTTCCTTTAAGCTGTTTTGGTGTGTAGTAGTCCAACTGCGAAGCAATGATAGCGGTAATTGAACATGTACACAGAGGAATGGTGTTTGTAAGCAAGGTTCTGGTACATGCTGAATGATACACGAGTGAAGGTCAACTGGAAACAGGCCATGCAACACAACACAATAAACTGATATCTTACCTCAAAATCGGTCCTGAGAACTCTGGTAACTTGACACTCCGAAGTTCGGAAGTACAGCACAATTATTCAGTGATTTTAAATCACCTACCTGTGTTGAACTTTAAGAAACAGAAATTTTCCATTTCCTTCAAGATCCATGTTGCCGGCAGGTCATCGATTACCTACCCTCTGAGAATAGAATTCAACTCTTGCTGAAACTTAAGTACCCAAGAGGAGCATGCAGTTGGTTTGTAAATTGCTATTGCGGCAATACAAGCGCTAATATAACTGGAAAGTTTGAGAAGCAGGTTTTCTTTCCCAAAAATACTATTCCTGATACGTACCTTTGCATAAGTTGTGTAAGTTAGCGTTGCTTTATTTTGGAAAGTTTATTGTAAGTTTGCCAGCTGAAACGCCATCTCTGAGTGGAATGGATAAAAAAGAGCACGACACTAGTACCTGGCCGTGTCTGTAGTCTTAATAGTTTAAGTACAGCAACATTCGTTTGTAACGCACTGGAGAGCGTGTCATTTTCCTGCACTTACAGCACAGTCTGAACCACAATTAAACTCGCCCAAACTACTACGGTGTGTCATTTGAACCAATTTTTTTGGAACCTTCAGGTCGTGATTGTTTTGTAGAAACCAATCAATCCTTAGTTTTAACGTCTTCCGGAAGATAACGGTCGAGTCTAACGCCTATCCTTCGAATAATGATGCTCGAGCGGTTCTGAAAACTTTAAATAACTTATGGCATTCTCTGTTTATTCGATGAGCTTATGAGTGTTGTCAAATGGCCAGATGAAACTGTCTTACATATGGATTATACTGATCTTTTCCCTCGCAGTTGCTCATACTGATGTTCGCAAAAACACACGCCAGCTTCCACAATCCCCCCCTCCCTGCAAAAAAATGTTCCACGAATCTCTTACGATGCACGTATGGCTCTTCAATACTAGGCTGCATGACTTCAACCAAAATCCAGCACACAGGAACGAAAACATCACCTCCAAATTAACATCGGTTGTTGCAGGGCAAATAAATGTATGTTTGCTAGCCCCCAAACCCCAAAATTACTACAAAATTTATATTTCCTGCTCATTTCAAGTGCGTCTCGAATGAAATTCTTTGCAGTTTGTTACGAAGTTGTGTGTCAAACCAATGCAACGATTTATAAAAACGAACAGTAAAAAGTAATGTGTAACATTCGTAGCTCGTTCGTCAAAGACATGAAAGCTGCTGGTCATCAAACCAAAGATCGGGTCCAAGTAATCTTTGTTTTATTCCTATGAAAATTTTTCATGATTTGATAATGCTATAACATAGGATACAAAACTAACTGATAATGCAGACAGGCCAACGCCTTTTGCGCTCTGATAGAAACGATACACCATGGCAGCTTGCAAGTGTACCACTTGACAGATTAAACTAAGAAAATTCCAACGCCAGGTGTAACTTTAGTAGCAGTATTTAACAGTTCCACCGTCAATATTAATTTCTAAGCTCATTTATCCTGATTTTCAAAAGAAAATAAAAGCACGGCGACAGTGTGGTCACAGACAAGCGAAGTAAAGTTGAAAATAGTGTAATGCAATGCGCAAGACCTGATTGCCCTGTCAGATGTCCCTTTTATTACTGATTCTCATGTTTGCCTGGACTGGACTAAGAATGGTGCGACGGAGCACGAGTACACCAATGTGTGATGATATTTCCTTTTTTTTCCTTAAAATTAGTACGAAAATTTGTTGAATAACGCTAAGGCAATCAGTACACTTACCAAAAAAATTTCTTACGGCACCGATCAATTAGGAGTTTGTGGAGTGAGCGGATATATTAAAATGTTAACAACGCAACCCTCTGACAATAAATGAGTACTATAACATAAAAAAGTCTCTGGCAACTGAATCACTGAAGAAGGGAAAGAGAGAACAACATTCACACACTGCTAAGCTCTGCTGAGATTATTTTTGGAAATAAGACGACTGACGCGAACAAATTAGAAGATAGAAAATGTTTAAGTAAGAAACAGAGGGAGGAATTTGCGAAACTGAAGAAGTTCCCAACCAATCCATTTGCAGTGGTCTTCCGTGGTACGGGTAGATCGTTGAGAAAACACAATTAACACCAGCAGTGAAGCGTGATGGTGGTAGGTGCCGGCTCAATCTGTCAAACCACGGATCCACGCACGCCCCCGACGCTCATTAGGAATATTACGGCGGGGAAAACTATTCTCGGCTGGGAGAGGAGTGGCTAGCAGCTGGTTCCAGAAAGTGACGGCGTGCCTACGCAGCGGCCGGCTAATTTTGCAGCCATCATTAGCAGAATTGACGTCTAACGGCGCGGCCGCAGCATGTGCTGGCGCGGCGTACACTCTGGACAGCATGCAAACAGCGCATTCTGCGGCAGGCGGCGTGGGTGGGGGAGGGGCAGTGGGTCGCGACTCGCGCGGCGCACCACCAACCCTAACTCTGGCTATTCGGTTAGTACAGCCAAAGGCAAATTCATTTAGCCCTTTCGCGTGCTCTTCAAATTGCAATCAGAGGCCAAGGCGGCAGTATCTAACTACTAAGCATCACACAGCGACATAAAAAATATTTACAAATGCGCCGCTGTTGATGTGTAATCGACAATCACTGTAAAGTAGTATTCACACAAAATGAGATAATCTTATCCAACACAGTTTCTGTAGCCACGGCAGAACGACAAAAATGCCCAATTTCCTCATCGTGTGTGGCACTGAGCAACTGCGCCAAGTAATTTTTCTCACGAAGGAACTATCTCATCAGTTCGTTTATAAAAGATGTACAAATCCTACTGTGCTTCAGTAGCTATACCTAACATCACCATACTGCACGTTATGGCTATTTTACCTCTTAGCACTTTAGAAAGTTAGTAGCGCAAAACAGTCAACGATTAACCCCTTTAACTGTTAATGTTCCCTGAAGCACCGCTGATTCCCTGTGGCCATTGTACGAGCATTAAGCATCATAATGCACTTTAAATGGCAACGCTGCTCTCGACCATCCGAGAATGAAATAAAAATAAATACTTAATTACATTCCGGAAACCCTATGTACTCAAAACAACCAATGAAATAATTTTTTAGAAAAATTTAAAGGCAGTGACAAATAAAGGGTTAATAACGGGCAATTACTTATCCTCCTGCATATTGAACGGAAAACGATTCCAATTAAATATTACCTAAACGCAATATGGCAATATTTTCCGACGGACAATGTGAACGAAATCTCTTAGCTATCTAGTGTTTCTTACTTTCCTTTCTATGCTTTATTCGTGTTAGTAAGCAGCGAGTTTCTAATTCTCGCTGAGTCAACGAGTTTATAGTTTGAAGTGTAAGTTTGAATAAAGCGAAGCGAAGTAACGTATTTAAGAAACAAGTTCGACGAACTTCTCAAGCCGGAAAGCACACTCAGAGTAAAGGATGCAGCACCATTCGAGAAGCATACAAATGCTATGAAAAAGGTCTTGGTTTGAGTACTGCAAAGGGTTTGTAAATTATTAGAGCAAAGGAGTGGAAGAGCGATGTTTCACAACAACTCCCTCTGAATGACCGTGATGGACATGTACTCTGTCAGACAAAAAAGTTTCGCGACTATATTAATAAAAAAATAAACAAAAGTTATGATTCTGGTTACAGAGAGTCGTGTTCTCCTCTCACCCCCTCCACGCCACCCACCCACATACCCACTTGAGTGCAATGCACAGAAAGTTCTTATAACAATGTGGAACTGTCATAGATGAACTCCTTTGGGATGTTGTTCAACTCGCGCGTCACGTGGTTTGAACTATGTTTATGGCGCCAAAGCGTGGACCCTTCAGGTGAATTTCTTTATTTTGTCGCTTTCTGGTAGCTTCGTATCGGTAACGCCAACTCTGCACACTCACGATTACTTTTTCCAGAAAAGAACTGTCCGCGTTTTGCATTTCAACCACGTTGCGGCATGCGTCATAGCGTCGTTGTTATTTATTGTTCGGGAGTTAAGACGCGCGGGACAAAGACAAAATTTGTACATGCTTCTCTCTTATTCTAAACATTCTAGAGGATGTCTTGGAACACTTGATTTAGAGATGTTGCTCCATTGCGATTTGTGACACACTACGGCCGCACGTCCCATATGTAAAACCTTAGGTATAGTCGAATGTACGTAGTGAACATGGCACGAGAGGATGACAAACCTCGTCTTATAATAGAGACTGAACACAAAGGCGAAGTGGACGAGGACTGGGAAAAATGGGGGTGTGGCCACATTACAGAAACCATGCTGGAGGAAAAACCGAAACTGGAGGGGCAGACAGGGATTTGTATCCACCTACTCCAAAATACAACTACAGCGTATTGCAGTCCCCTAGAGTCCTACATCCATTATCATGCCGAACGGATGCCTGACATGAGGGTGTGGATCATCGTGGGGTATCACAGACGATCTTCACTACTTTCAACAGCTGCTACACAATAGAGGTCACATCCAGTTCGCAGTCGCCGATATGATATAATTTTGCTACTTACCTAAGTACAAGAAGTAGGATATTTTTGTCGTTGTTACGAATAGTACGATACACATTCAGCTTAACATTGTAGACCACAAAGAAGAGATAAAAGTAACATTAGAAGTACACAGCATGCAGCCACAGTTTTGGTCGTAACTATATTTTAAAACTTCGACACGTAACAAGTAGGTACAGACAGCAACACAAAAACAGCCCAAGCACTTTGCAAACTTTGGAGTATATTTTAAGGCGCCTTGCTAGTTGGCTACTGTACAAGAACTATCTACACTTTTGAATAAATTTAACTTTATTTACATAACACACATTTCATTCATGTTACAGTTAAGCAGCAGTACAAGGTGACTCACCATGACGCCGAAATATGAAATCAATTAATTAAATTACATCCTTCGCCTGCACGTGCAGTGCTGGTGGATTATTTAACAGAGTACTAGATCTTAGAAGTACACCGGAATGTGTAGGTAGCAAAATGTTTCTAGACAGCCATACTGATTTCGTCACAAGATTACCTTCACCCTGTTTCTCAAAGTTTCTTATTCAACACCGTATCACTCAACAATATGTCGGGAGGAAATAAAAAATTTGTACAAAACGCATTTTTTATTTATACTTGGTTGTCAGATTTCCTACAAATCAACTTAGTTTTAAGAGGAACTGCTACTGCTATGTACGCTATCAAAAGCTAAACTTGCAGATTACAAAGGACGCCAGCATAGCATTTACACTACCAACGCCTTTAATCTTTTCGCAGTATCTCGTTTTCCTTTAATAATTTGTGGTCACTGCTACTTAGTCATGCCTTAAAACTTTTACGTACATAACAAACACTAACGTCACTTACGAGACTTCACTGTAGTCTCTGAATACGTAAGCAGAGAGAAGATACTGCAGCGGGTGAAGGTACTCTATCATTTTTTTTCCACTGTTTTGTTCATTGGCAGCAACTCAATAATCTCATAATCACAACCCCATCAATTAACATACTGCTTTCCTCAAATAACGAAGACCTATCTATTAATGCAGTGAACCCAATATGGACACTGTATAACTTATTTCAGGATATCTATAACTATCAAATAGTTATTACGGGTAAAAGACATACGGAGTTCCTGTAACACGTGGCGACATCCACTGTCACTGGGCACAATATGTTTAGAGAACACAAGCGACACTATCAAAGACAACGACTGCAAGCGACTTTGACTCATATAAAGCAAACCCTGACGTCACAGACTGCGGCGAGACAAGTGGGCAGCTATTTGTGTTTTTACAGCTACGCGTTACCGTTTCGGGCAAGAACAAACCACCAATATCAGCGAGGGAAACGCACACGCCGTCGCCACGTTGCTCAAGTTTGGTCCCAGAGACAAAGGGCCAGCTGGCCGCACAATAACCACTGATGCGCAAACTTGGCGACAACTTCAACTCCGTCATTAATATCTGGGCGCGGCGGGACGGCTTTCTTACGAGTTTCTACCCCACAAGCGTGCCCCTACCTGACTTCTCAAGTGTGACCCTGGTGCACGCAACTTCAGCACAGTTACTACGACCACCGCTCATCCTCCATTTCTTAACGCGCACTAAATTAAAGTCACCTTAATAAAATACTTTACTGCCCTTGAGAATCATAATCTAATGTTGACGTTGTATTGCGCGATCACACTCCTAGCAACTGATTTTGCAATTCATGACGTATATCTCACGCACCTTAAACAGGTGTCTCCACGTATTAGAGGTCGAAAATTATTTCGTGGAAACGACAGATAGCCAGTCCCCAACCTCCAAAATTTGGAGACTTTCGCTACTTGCAACGTACCGTACAGAAAATATGCAGTTACGTTATATTTTTTGCCCACTTTCTGCGCGAATTACGTAACAACCACGTGGAAGTTACAAGAAATTCCAACACTCACCCCACAATAGCTCTTTTACTGCTAATATGGCTCTGAGCACTATGCGACTTAACTTCTGAGGTCATCAGTCGCCTAGAACTTAGAACTAATTAAACCTAACTAACCTAAGGACATCACACACATCCATGCCCGAGGCAGGATTCGAACCTGCGGCCGTAGCGGTCGCTCGGTTCCAGACTGTAGCGCCCAGAACCGCTCGGCCACTCCGGCCGGCTGCTGCTAATACTTACCTGTAGCAGAATAATGAACAGACACGTGGAGGCATTTAATAAACGATGAAATTAATAACAAGCACTAGGTAGAATAGTTACAGCTATAATAGAACGCACGTTCCGATGTCATTATCTTCAAAGTGTAGAACAACTGGATAGCAAAAGGATTTCAATCGTATAAAGTCGGTCTCCGGTGTCTCTTCACGCTAGGAGTTTGTCAGAATCACGTGGGATCGTCCAGAGTACTTGGTTCCATAACAAACAGTCACCAAGCATTTTCATCTGATTTATGTCGACAGTGGAAGGCACACTTCAATAACAGCAGCGTGATTCGTCCATTCTCTTTTTGATAACTACATGAAGTGTAATGTAATTCAAGTTTTGCGTAGTTAAAAATTTCAGGTAACGTTGTCAATCTCTTTGTATTATTAGAACAATACGAGGTATGAACGAGAGCATATAAAAGAATAATATAAAACGGATTGCAATGTGAATTTAGGGGACAGCAAACCGTCGTTAACCATCAGAAGCACTATGTTTTACATTCACAGTAGCTAATCAATAGTGCATCAAATATGCGTAAATTAGTACTTATAAATCTCGATATTCGTTCATCGTACACTAATCTACATGTTACGGTTTCGAAACTAATGGAAGCCATGTAATGTACTTTGTACTAATCTTCCTTTAACCCTAAAATTTTATTTCGTAGCAACTAAATGTTTCAGAAACAAAGATTTTCTGTTAAAAGTTATCATCACTGCGTTTTACTACGCTCAGCACCACACGTTTTGAAAGTTTATTGTCATCGGTATGTGTTACAGTTTCTCATCGATGTTGTGATGTTCTTGCCAGCGAAACTTCCATTTACACTTGGATTTCATTTCACACAACATCCAAAAACGAATTAAGACTCGTTTACATATATTACTGTTCGAATTTCCTTTGAGCGACGCCGTTTAAACATTCTGGCGATTCAGAAGTCGCGTTCCATTGCCCACAGACGCTGTCCCCTAAACCTGCTGTCTCTCTAGACACTGTACTGCAGGATAACTATAGATCGCACCTACTATGGTGTAATATGGAACAAACCGCTGCAGCTCGCAAAGAACTGGAGGTATAAATGAATACTTTATTATTATATTTCCATCAAGATACAATGATCTCTAAAATATGCAATTCTAGTATCAAAACCTAAATATGAAACGTCGAACATATCGGCAGACATATTTAGCTACCAGAATGACATAAATCACTAACATAACATGGATGCTCGGTAAGACACACATTCAGCACCTTATTTTCTCGAAGTAGCATAAATAAAAGTAATATAATCCTGCTGGTCTAGTTTGGCGACTTTACAAATGCAAACCAGAGCCTTTATTCTTTAGTATTAATTTAATATTAACCACAATGAAGATCTCCATTAACTCCGATGTGTAAAAAACAGATTGAATATAGACGTACACCCTAGTCTAAAATTCTAAACGGAATTCTCTACTGTGATGCAATATTCATTAACTCGCTACAAACAGACCTGCAGCTACAATCTGGCTAACAACGGCTGTTGAACAATAAACTTAAAATTTGCATCAACAAACGGCCATCCAATTAATTATCCGAATACTTCGACTCTGGAATTACGCATCCGTTTCTTTCTAGTGAAGAAATCACAATGCTTACAAAAGTAGCTTAATATCCTTCCCAAAATAACTACAGGCACATACCTACGTGTACGCAACGTACTAATAAGTTAAAAACACCTGAGTAGCAGCATCTAAAATCGGCAACTACTTTCCCTGTACATTAAATCATTCTGCATCTTAAGGTTCTCTGGTGGGAACTATGAACACACGCGCACGCTGGCGTACATAGTGACTTTGTAGTGCATGTGAACTAGTCTGTTCCATGCATTCCCCAGATCTGTACTCAAGAGTTCTGCTTATGTGCACTCAGACAGCACTTGCCCTTTCCGTTACATACTTTCATAGTCATAACCGAGGTGCTGCCTGGCACCGGTGCTTCAAATAAACATACATTCAACTGCTACGCATTATGACTTCATAATACCGACAACAAAAAGGGAATGCAACAGCAAAAATGTCAGTATCATGTGAAATAAGTTAGAAATAAAGATTATGGCTACTCGCAACAGTCTAATTTTTAACACACTATTTCCTGTCAAGGTCTACTTACGAGGGCGAGCTGAAAAGTAATACCTCCGGGTTATTTATGTGAAAACTTTTCAAGCTTTTTAAACACAAGAAATTTTACTAATGTTCTACATCTTTATTATTTATGATTGCGTATTCTTTTTCTCAACATAGTCACCCTGGTGGCGAATACATTTCTCCCAACGACAGATCAGTTCGTTAATACTCTCACTGTAGAATGTCTGACTTTGTTGACGTAGCTCACAGTCTCTGCTTACATCACTTCACCACTATCGAACTGAAGCCCTAGAAGGTGTTCTGTAAGTTTGGAAACGGATGAAAATCGGATAGGGCCAAGTCGGGACTATAAGCAGGATGATCGATGACAGTGAACCCAAGGCGTAGGATTTTTGCAAATTTCACAGCGCTCGTGTATGGTCTGGCAATGTCATCTGAAGGAAAGGGTTCCATGTATGGACGAACTCTTCGAATTCGTGCTTTCAGTTTTCCGAGGGTACCTTGCAGCGTTTATGGTGGTGCTTTTAGGCATGGATTCCAAATGTACCACATCTTGAACATCCCAGAACACTATATGACTTTGCCTGCTGATGAGAAGGTTTTGAACTGTTTAGGCGTCGGTGATAGTCTGTGGGAGACCTCCATTGATATACTCTTGTTTTCGGTATGGAAATGGTGAACCCAGCTTTCGTCACCTGTCACAGTGTTGTTAAGGAACCCATCACCTTTCATCTAAGGAGTGAGCATTTATGGTAGGCACCGTGCACATAGTTTTCTGTTCCGAAGCTCTGCAATAACAATCTGTACACGCTCTCGTGATATGCCACACTTAGCTGAGAGCTGTGTCTGTGCCATCCGGCGATATTTTCTGATCCATTCATCGACACGATTCCGATAAGTCCCGTCATTTGCGGACCACTCCGATCTCTGTCACACACGTTGATGTTAGCACCACCGTTTCCTTCATTACAAGCACGAACAACAGCTCTCATTCTTCTAAGGATTTCAATTGGAGGCACGTCTTCTGCTGTCACAAACTCCATTAAAGCACGCTGTTTCTCACGCGTCACCATAATTAAGTTAAACATCGCCATGTTACACGCTACAATTCGGAGCCCTCTAGAGGCACAGGGTTGCCACTTGCGTCAGTGAGGCGGGAAAGTCGACCAATATTTAGAACAGAATAAAAAATTTGGAAGCATTGCACTTCAGCACGTCCTCGTATATTAATAAATGAGTATCTCTGAATCCGACGCACGATACCTTATACCATTTGCAAACTGCCTATCTAACAGCGTCCAATGGCGACAAAACTGTAATTTTCAACATTTTGTATACTTATTGACCGAACTCAAAAAATTAAAATACTTTCATGAAATAATCATTAAGTGGTATAACCATATGTTAAAAGTTCAACTCAGTACGGAAAGTATTCAGTTACAAACTGTGTCGAGGCAACGTAACAACGGTGCGCAAATGCTCAGACTTTACTGATTGAGTATTTGAGAATGACAGCACTTAGCGACTTCCAACAATCTTTAGGTATAATTTCAAACCTATGCTAAACTCTTTCTCGACTATAAGTCAACTATTTAACACATTAACTCATTTGTAAAGCAATCAGAGGTTAGTAGCTGTTCGTATGAGTACATGGGAGTTTGATTCTTTAAAAAAAATCGTGTATTTACTGATATTTTGCTATTTTAACGGTCACTATAGATGTGCATATCAAGACAAGGTGGAGCAAATTGTTTCTAAATCTCCCTCAGGGTTTACTGTACTGTAGATGCCCTTTGTCTGGCTTGCAGTGGCAGGATTATTGTGTGTGCCACTTGTTACATGTATCGTGAATCTTTAATCTATTCACTAGCAAAGACGTGAACAATTATATACTCGAACAAATATGGTTCATAGTTCTTAAATCATACAACAAACCTGAAAATAAAACCAACGTAACGTGTCACGTAACTACGCTTCCTAGACAACTTGTAAATATAGAAAAAAAATTAAATCAAAATGTAACAAGATCAGTGTAGGAAAATAAGGTTCTAACAGCTGATCACACGGGAGGTCACAAGGAAACTAACTGTAAGGAACACAGATTGAGGTCAAAAATTAATTTCTAGTGAATAATCAGAAATGACAGCAGCTTTCTTAGCGTAAAGCCTCGAAATCCATCTTTTCTGCGTATTGACTGGCGAGATTAAACTTCGTTATGTCTTGGCAACCAGCTTTGTCCCACATCGGCGCAGGGTCAGTATGGTTACGTACCGGATTTGGCAACGTATTAAGAGATGACCGGATACCCGTCTTTTCGCCAGAAGCTAGCAGAACTACCTATAGAAAAAGGCCTGTCAAAACAGGGTGAAATGTTGGTCTATGACAAGTTACTTACGCGAAAGGCGAAACGGAAAGACCTGTCAACTCCGATTACCACGCACATCGCAATGCAGGCAGCTAAATGTACGACTACAAATCGGATGAACTATATTCCGAGTCATTCACGGAAACATTTCAAAATGTGTGTCTTTCCAAGTCTGATTTTTCCTTTTTACGATGTAACACATGTTAATTCAAGTTTAACAAAGTAACTGACAGAATTGAGGTGAGACAAGAAGAGCACATACTGATATAAAATTCGTACAGCATTGCGACAGCTTAGTCACTATTCTATTCATAATGAAGCTTAAAAATACTAAGTATTGATAAGTAGAAATGAAAATCTATACAAAACGCTAAAAGAAAAAGTAAACGACCAATTAGCCGTGCTATTAATTTATAGACTGTTCCGTATAATATGAAAGCTACGTAAGTTGCGTGCAGAGTGACAACGTATCACCATCCCGGTAAGTGGAACAAAAATTACGACTTGAACGTCTCGTCGAAGTGAAAAACGTCAGAGACAGAGTTCTGTTAGAGACGAACCAGTAAACTCCTGATTCTTTTAAGAATGGAACACACATGTATGAATCAGCTTCAATCATCTAACTGTGTGACAAATGAGTTAGTGTGTTAAATATTTTGCCTTTAAAAATGTAAATCAGAAAAAGTTTGGAAAAAGTTTGAAATTATCTGTAAAGTTCGTTGGCAGTCGCTAGGTGCTCTCATTCTAAAATACTGCATGAATGAAGTAAGTAACGTTGCTTGGACACAGTTTCCAACAGTAATACTTCCCCCAATGCGTTGAACTTTTGACATATGATTATATCTCTCATTGAGCATATTACGAAAGCAATTTAAATTTTTGAATTCGGTCAATAATTAAGTGAAATACTGAAAATCAAAATTCTGTTGCCCCTGGAAGCCGTTAGATAGGCAACCTGCAAGTGGTTAAGTGATACTGTGCTCGGGGGTTTCGGGAATTCATTTTGTAATTCCGGTAGGATAAGGAAATGGTCGTTGTCATTTAAGAAACAGTCCTGGCATTCGTCTGCTTTGCATTAATAAACCGCAGAAAGTCTAAATGAGACATCTTTAACGCTGATTTGAGACCCGCTCCTTTAATGCGCCTATGCGTTGCGCCATCACAGACAGTTCAGCAGGAAGGGGATACCAAAGAGCATCTAGAAACAACTTCGCAAGGATTAATGCATAGTTTTTCTGTCAGAGTAGCAGGAAACTATAACAAAATAACCCCCTGAATTTGGCTGAAGCAAACAAAAAAAATACTCCTCTTAAACGGTTGCGCTCACGCCTCAAGTCATCCACTATCAAGGCCAAATTGATACTGGAATGTATGAGGCGTTACGTCAAACACCTGCGAAGCTGTGCAGCTTAGGTCTAGATCCGAGAACATTATGTAATCGGTGCGGATGCAAGGTATCTGATGAACGGCCTGTTACTCTGTGGTTTTCCGGAAATTACCGAAACACGTCTGCTTCGGGAGTTGCGTAAGTTCGTAAGGACGTGACCGGTCTGTGGTGGGATTGGGTTTCAGTACTCACCTGAGCCTTGGAGCCATCCATACTCGGCTTACCGGACGTCCCGCGGCGTACCGCACCCCCCCCCCCCCCCCCACTCCTCCAAACACACACACACACACACACACACACACACACACACACACACACACACACAGAGAGAGAGAGAGAGAGAGAGAGAAGCCAGCTCTCCGCTTAACTCCCTCCCATTTCGCACTTTACGGAATTTCATTACAGCAAATTCAGGCATGAAAAGACACACTAAATGCAATTTATAGAGAAATAGCCAAATTCCATTTTTACTGCATTAAACCACTTTTTATTTCAAGAGCTGTATTCTATGTTCTTTGGCCAATTATTTGTAAGCTGTAACCTATCATTAACGAAATTACTAATGTATAAACATGAAAACGAATCTTGAATCTCTTAGTTCACCAAGAATTGACCACCTCTTTTCATCTGCAGATCAATACATCTTGAAAATAGTTATTTTTCAAATTGTCGGTCGCTGATATCTGCAGTAGATACAAGCATTAAAACCTTTTCGGTGGCGCACACACTGTTGTATTAAATCACAGAATTTTCTCCATATTAATATGAACTTTATGCAGCAACAATCAAACTATTTAATAAATTAGCGGGAAAGTATGCCAGTCTTCACGAAGCTATTTCCATTTAACAACGGAAGTATCTACGATGATTCTAACTCCTCAGTTCCATTCACAGAAATTAGAAAAATTTACCCCATTTGGGCTTAACCCGAGTCGGAAGCGTCAACCAGAGCTAAACAAAAGCAGTCATGGTTTTAAGATAGTGTCTAACGTTACAGTTTTACGTATTGTCAAAACATGCAATAGAGAATACACAACGCGGCAATAGAACAAATAGTAGCAGAAATAAATTTACAAAGTTATTTTTAAGGAAATTCCACAAAGAACAGAGTGAATGACACGGATGATAAATTTCATGTGGCTTTTTTTATTTTTTCGCATGTCGTTAATTTGGAGCTCATTTCATAGGACGACGCTGTTCAGAATGGAAATCGCAGATAGTAAGTCAGTCCAGCAAAGCTTAGTGGCAGAGTACTATCTATGCCTGCTATTCTAAACATGCGTCATTCACTCACAGCACAAATATGCCCTTCCGAAGGGGGCCACGTGCCCCTTGTATCACGTAATTATCATCTAATGTGCTGAAAC
Organism: Schistocerca americana; assembly: GCF_021461395.2. NCBI lineage: Eukaryota > Metazoa > Arthropoda > Insecta > Orthoptera > Acrididae > Schistocerca > Schistocerca americana. The sequence goes on from NC_060130.1 coordinate 370,260,886, forward strand.
TGGGAGACTTCTTTCTGAAATCCTGGATATTCATGTTAGGCGTTCGTCGCCCATTAACACTGGATAATGGACGTGAAATACTTCCTTCTTAGTGGGTTACATGCGGAGAAGCAGTATCTCCCTCGTGTAAAAATAGGAAATTTAAATCAGTGCAGTAATTCATAAAAGAAGAGATCTGGAGCCGAAATGCTAAGCAAACTTTACGGTAAACTAGTTGTCGAGGTGTTGGAGGAAGTCGCCAAAATATGTTTACTGAAGATTTGATATCTCAGAACGTAATCTCCACAACAGACCGCTTGTATCATTTTACCACAGGGAGTATTGTTCCTCCATGTGCTACCGGAGCAACTACATGGAGCAACTGCAGAATTATCCAGTGAGTTCTGAACAAATTATATGTACGCGGTCAGTTGCCTTTTCTCAAATCAAGTTTAGCAATAACCTGTGTACAAATGTAGTCTACGTCCTAATTTTTTTTTAAAAAAAAGAATATACTCACATATTTATAATGAAAACTGCCGCGATTCAGAACCCGATTGATTAAGCCCTAGAGGTACATGTGATAAAAGGAACAATTTTACGGAAAGGTCCTACGACAGAAAAAAAAGTGGAGATGGCGGGGGTGGGGAAAGCTAATTTCGAAAATCTGTGTATGTTTTTTGACATTTCTGAAGTTACCAACTCGTTTTACCTATACACTGACGACCCAAAACATTAGGACTACTGCCCACCGGGGACTGAATGCTGCCTGGTGACGTTGTGTGCACGTAACGTGGCAAAGAGTATAAGAGCGGAGCACAGACGAATTCTAGCGATTATACGGGGGCCGCAAATGAGGACATCCACTGGCATAAGCGACTTTAACTAAGACAGACTGTTATTACCGGGCGCCTGGGAGCGAATATCACGTATAATGCGAAGATTTTCGGTCGTCCGCGTAGTACTGTCGTGAGCATCTACGGAAAGTGGCTGAACGACGGTGAAACTGCGAGTACACGACCTCATATTGGCACGCGACACGCAATATTCAATCGCTGTGCGGCATCACATTTCTTTCACGCTACGAACCAAGCCACATGCTGTTGCACTCTCACTACTCGCCTTGAAAATCAATCGGTTCGCAACAGTATTTTCCACACATTCTTAAAAAGTATAATCCAATGTGGGCACGTTGATACACCGTGTGTAAATATCACATGGATGCCAACCGACAATGTTTTGCCTTCATCATACAAAAAATCTGGAATGCTAATGTCAAATTTCGTTTATACAAACAAAGTATATCCCTTGACATAGTTTCATCCCCGATCTCTTGTAGCGTGTACTGAGTGTAACACTGTAACAAGCAGAAAATAACCCGGCCTTTGACCTCATGAAGGACACATGCGTGCTTATATGTTTATACCTTCCTGAATAGTGGAAATGAGACATACGCGTGGGCGTGGAAGCACTTACAAGAGAGACTGTGTGTGTGTGTGTGTGTGTGTGTGTGTGTGTGTGTGTGTGGCGGGGGGGGGGGGGGAGAAGGAGAGGGATGGGGAGAGGGGGGAGGGAGAGTCTTACGTTTGCATCGTTAGATTAATTCAGCTGTAAAATCTAAGGCTCCAAGCGTCCGACGTGTTGGTTCTTAGTCCTCGTACATCAAGCAGAATGTACTGAAATTCGCCTTCCTAAAATTGTGACACGCGTGTCTCTTTCTTCCCATTTTCACGACAAAGACAGTAGAGAATTCTCATTCCGCTAATATTCCTCTGTGTCATACCTTCCGTTCGTCACAATGGCGATGAGATATAGTAACATTTCTACAGGACTGGGTAATCCATTCTACATCCGACGAGAAAATGACGTTACATTGAATCACTTGAGAAACTTGAACGCTAAAGGTAGCTTGAGGCAAAAACAAGGATAACTGGCAGCTTCTGGAGGCTGCGAAAATTTGGAAAATGGATACCAAAAGTAGAGTCAAAAGGAAAACATCGTGTTTCTTGTTAAGTTTATAGAAGTGTTTATGAACATGCAGCAGCTTTGATGACGGCTACCGTGTGAAACGTGAAGGCTGCTGTTTTGAAGATGACAGCTAGGTTCCTACGGAAAGGAAATAGAGGGTGGGGGGGGAGCGACGAGGAAATAAGATTAGGATTTAACGCCCCGTCGACGTCGTCAGAGGAGCAGCACACGCTCGGAATGTTTCCAGGACGGGGAAGGAAACCGGCCGTGCCCTTTCAATGGAACCATCCCAGCATTTGCCTGGAGTTATTTACGAAAATCACGAAAAAACCTAAATCTGGATGGCCGGAAGCGGATTTGTTCCGTCGTCCTCCCGAATGCGAGTCCAGTATGCTAATTACTCCGCCACCTCGCTCATTGTTCCTACAGAAAGGGTGCTTTTTGAGATTCTGCTTAATTACAAAGCTTCTGATGCCACGAGTGTGTCGCAGTAGCATAGGGAATACCAGATTTGCATGGGCTCTATATGCTATTAATACACGGCATTTACTGAAACATTTTGTTTAAAGCAAGAGGACGTGAAACCGAGTATGGACAGGTCATAATTCTGGGAGACAAATTGATAGAAAATACGCGTGCAACTTTCATGTTACATTCAGCGTCCGTTGAGACTATTTCCCCCCCCCCCCCCCCCCCACACACACACACCCACACACAAGCCTGGTGTCATACGCACCACAATGGATAAAACGCAACAGCGTGGGTCATGTCTTTGGCAACAGAATTAAAGCAGCTCTTTTCCGAAACCACGTAATTGCCTCCCATTGCGACACCTAAGTTTGAAATTTGGCTCAAAGGTGCCTACAACCTTTCTCTGTAATGATGCACAAGCGTGGCGCCCTGCGGCGTCACCCTCGGACTCGGCAACGCTTCAAACAGCAAGGTGTCGACACGTGCGAAAAAAAGGCCACTGCTCAGAACTTAATATGCGATGTAAAGTGGGTTAATGATGTCACATTGGCACCAAATTTGAACACAATTCTGCCCGACGTCGCTGTGGACGTGTCATAAGATGAGAAGCACTGTAGTACAGTGCCTTCAAAAATTTCGACACCAAATCAGCCTGGCGGCTGCTCTAATACCTCGTGATTAGGCAACCCTCCAGACATCCTTTGCATGCGGTTTGCCAGCTGTAAGTGCTAGAGCCGCCAGGCTGAATTGGTGTTGAAATTTCTGACACGTACATTTGTAAGGTAACCATCCGGTCTGCCGAGAGCTGCTGGCAAGCGGGGTGTACTCAGCCTTTGAGAGGCAAAATGAGGAGATACTTGATTGAGAAGTAGCAACTTCGGTCTCGTGAACTGACATACGCCCGGGAGAGCAGTGTGCTGACCACATGCCCCTCCGTATCCGTATCCAATGACGCCAGTGGGCTGAGGATGATCCGACGGCCGTTCGGTACCATTGGGCCTAAATGCCCAGCTCCGGCGGAGTTTAGTTTTTACATTTGTAACGCAATTTTGCATTCCAGCGTTATCATGTCACAAGAAGGCGGAAAACGGGAGGGCTGAAAAACCGTAAATACACATTGCTGTTTCGGATCACGTTCAAATTTCGTCAAACGGTGTTGAACGGTCCCTGGTGGTTTCAGCCTGCACACGAGAGTAAAAAATACAGTCGTGATACACTTCAAAGGTGTGTGATCACGTTCAATGGGGATGCTACCCCAGAAAGTCCTTAGAGATGGGTTGAAAAGTTCGATGGTGTCAGCAGTGTCCAAGGATGTTACGAACATCTTCCAGTTACTCATCGCACTGCGGACTGTCGTTTTCAAACCGTGAAAAGGGTGGGAATTAACGCCCCATGAAAGGGGTGGTTTCATTGACGTCCTTTATGCCACCCCCTGAGGCCTTTTCATGTCGAGTCTGAGTGGCGGTGTGTCTGAAATGTTTTCCTCGGCCAACTATAACAAAACAGCGCGATTTTAACACTGGGTGTCACGGTTCTGACCTCCATCGCAGAGACGTCAAAAAAAAGTGCGTAAGTGTCGCTGTGGTGAACTTCTCATCCTGTCACACGTCCACGTGTGGTGAAATTTGCCCCCCCCCCCCTCCCATGTAACATTATTAATCCACCCTGCAGCTCCCATTAACTTCTCAGCTGCGGCAACGTCCGATCAAACGCCGTGCGCAACTCAAGAACACTGATCGCAAGGCGCATGGCGATTACTTCTCGCTTGATGGCGCTTAAGGTGTTCTCAATAGGGCTGAGGTTAACGACTTTGGGAGAGAGAGGGGGCAGGGGGTGGTGTTGCGGGGAGGGGCGCAGGAATACAGCACCCTCACTACCATCGTATGTTCCTCAAACAATAGTGACAAAATTATGGAGCCATGGAATAGTACAGCATCTTGCTGAAAGTATGTACACATTATCTGAACCGTCTTGCGTGTGATCGTTCGCCGGTAAAAGACAGTGATACCGGTAGCAAGGAACCAATCTCGACCCACGCAAACATCCTCCGCGGGAGAATACGTAAACCTCACGTTTGAATAACGTTCTGTGGCAAGCGGATTGCATCGAGTAAAATGCTATACAGTGTATACGCACGCTCCCATCGACGTGTACCGTAATTTATCAGGTCAGACGACCTTTTTTCCAAGTTTCATCGTTCAATGGCGCTGTTCCTCATACCGTATTACGATCTGTGCACTGAGAAAGGGTGACGACTTTACCTCACAGCCAGATTGTGATGCTGGAATAGCTGCTTACAAGCTACTGTCCAGAACTGAAGTGCCTAGTGATCTGTTCCACTGTGGCTCATCCATCCCCTGTTCGTATCCACAAAAGTGGATGACGTCCACTATCATAAACACGCTGTCACCCTTAACAGCTGATCTTGGCGCTACGTTTCGCCGCTATGGAGGTACTTAAAGTAGATTCTTGTCATGGTTTTGTGTTAACAGCACAGCGTCTGCAGGACCTCTGCGATTTTGTGTCTTATTTGTGGAGCACGGGATCTGGCTAGGATCAAAAGCGTTGATACCGTGTTCTTTCCCTCCCTGCGTATGACTGTCACACTAGCATCCAGAATATGGAACGAAAGTCAGAGTTTAAAGTGCCGTCGACGATGAGGTCGTTAGAGACGGAGCACAATTTACAAAGGACACATATGAAGAAAGGAAATAAGCCATGTCTTTTTCAAAGGAACCATGTCTACGTATGAATGACGGGATTTGGGAAAACCACGGACAACCTCGTTGGCGCCGGCCGGTGTGGCCGAGCGGTTTCTAGTCGCCTCAGCCTGGAATCGCGCGACCGCTACGCTACGGTCGCAATTTCGAATCCTGCCTCGGGCATGGATGTGTGTGATGTTCTTAGGTTAGTTAGGTTTAAGTAGTTCTAAGTTCTAGGGGACTGATGACCTCAGATGTTAAGTCCCATAGTGCTCAGAGCCATTTTGAACCTCGATGGCTGAGAGAGAAACTAAACCAAAAATCTCCCAACTGAGGGATCACCAACTTAACAGTTTGATAGCTCGGTTAGTCCGAAAATCAATTTAATACCGGACAATACTCCAATCTCTTAATATGTCGAACTATTCTTTTTGTCGTGACGGCAGAAGCTTGCATCTCAGGCTTCACCTATACATAATACAGTTGTCCAAAAGTGTAATTGGAACCAATTTACAGGACGTGTCTGCGACGTAGCTATATCACATCAGTTTTCGGTTATTACGACTGCAATGAGAAAGTGCAAGAATACTGCAATAAATTAGAGATGGAGGAGTGAACTTCACACAAGCCGTACGCAATTCATGAATTGTACATGAAAGTGTCAACGTCATGATCAGATGCCCGTTTCCTCGCCTAAGTTTCTATCGACCAATCAGATTCGAAAAAATGATCAAATTGTACGTTAGGCACATTGCAGCAATGCTATGGAAGTTAATTCCCGATTAATCACAGTTGTAATCATAGTTTTATTTACGGCGATGGAGTAAATAATAAGACTGTCGTTCATATTTAAGTAAATCCCCATTAGCACCTAAAAAACGAAAAACTTATTAAATTTCAAAATTTCCTACAAGGAAGGTTTACTAAACAAAGCTGATTATGTTTCCAGAAGAATGTTCGCAATTGTTAAAATACGGTATCAACGATTCGAAAAATCGTTCCACTGACTTTCGCCCATGAGACGATACAGTTCACTACAACTATTCTTCCTCTAACATAACAAGCAGCTTGTAAAGCGTGAAACTAGCAGTTACGACGTATATCCGCTTAATATTGCGAGAAGTATTAACGTAAAAAACGTTGTAAAACAAAAAACGTTGTAAAACAGAACAATTATCGTCAAGATGGTCCAAATGGCTCTGAGCACTATGGGACTCAACATCTTAGGTCATAAGTCCCCTAGAACTTAGAACTACTTAAACCTAACTAACCTAAGGACATCACACACACCCATACCCGAGGCAGGATTCGAACCTGCGACCGTAGCAGTCCCGCGGTTCCGGATTGCAGCGCCAGAACAGCACGGCCACCGCGGCCGGCTATCGTCAAGAGAAACGTAAATTACCATCATAGAGTAAAAAAGTGAGTAACGTGTCGTGCAGAGGCCTAAGTGTCACAAGTGTTGTTCTTTTTAGAAATGAAGCACCAGACTTTCACATTTTTGTTTAAAAGGAAATTTCAGTATTTGTATTAATGTATTACAAGTGTTTGACACTGACAATGCATATACAGCATAAACAACCACGTAAAAGTAGCTGTTTACCTCCCAATTTTTGCTATGCACCACTCACGGAACATTAGGAAAGTAAAATCAAAGAAAACTAGTCATTCTTTTTTGTTAACATACAGCTTTAAGTTCCGGATTTGTCCCCATCTATAGGCCTATACCTTTATTTTGCGAACCTGTCTTTAATTCACTTTCCGTTTGCACCTGCACGCTTGACAATACGTTCTCCCAATGATTGCAGAATATTAAATCATCCACTTACGCCTTCTGCAAAGGGAGAAAATTGAATCGGTTCAATTTATTTGGTGCTACCGTCTTTACTGGCCTACTTTACTTCAGTATCATGTCAACAATTCAATCTTCCGTAAACACACTGTGTTCCGGACTTATTCTCTCGCACAAATTGTGTTAGTACCTGTACAAAAAGCATAATAAACTGTCGTCGCACTTGTGAGTTAACAACCACGTCGTATCATCGTGTAGCCGCCTTTCCCCCAGATTTTACTTATCAGAGCGTACATAATCAAACGTCAGAGTGACTGTTCCATACGCTGCCGTTCTTGTCAAAAGGTAGTTTAAAGCGACGAGATGATAAAAGAAAGCTTCGTAATAATGATATGGAGGAAGGAGGAGGAGAGGGGTGCGGGGAGGAATGGAGACCAAAGCTTAACGTCCTGTCGACAGAGCAGTTATTGAAGAGAGAGCACAAGCTAGGATTACGAAGGAATAGGCAAGGGAATCGGCCGTGTCCTTTTCAAAGGAACCATCCCGGCATATGCCTGGAGCTACTCAGGGAAGTGACGGAAAACTTATACCTGGATGGCTGGTGTCCTCCCGAATGCGAATAGAGTGCGCCAACCGTTGAGCCACCTCGCCCGGTAGGTGGGGGAGAGGAAGAGAGGGGGAGAAAAGGGAAGTCCTGCGTCCTTAGAACAGGCAAATAACAGCAAAAGCGCTAAACAAACGCTTTTCGCAAGCAATAACAAAAGTTATTCAATTACAGATTACAGTTCCTTGTTGAAGAAAAGTGGAGTTCTGGGTGCTCTCTTGTACGAGTTGTAGCCCTCCCTCCCTCCCTACCCCTCCCCCCCCCCCCCTCTCTCTCTCTCTCTCTCTCTCTCTCTCTCTCTCTCTCTCTCTCTCTCTCTCTCAGGACAACATTCGCATCTCACTGTATTCATATGCAATGAAGTTTCTCTGCAAACTAATACTTTCTTTTCAACAACTATGACAAAAAGTAAACTAAGTTAATACACTGGAAATACGTAGATGATAATCTATCGGCGATCATAAAATTAGTATAAAATGAGCTTATTAAATTTCCGTTTTTCAGCGAGCAGGGACAGAACAAATATGTAAGGAAGGATTAAGTTTCTGCAACCTAAAAGCTTAGAGTAGTAAATGATACACAGGGAGAACTTATTTATATATTCCATTCTTACAGGTGTAATTGGCTAATTGACCCGTACCTCTTGAATATTAATCCAACAAACTACCCATCTGTTCAGTACGCACAACACAACGTCGTTAGTTATCCAGACGGTAGCTATATAAAGACAACGCGTCAGAAAGCTAACATAACAGGATGCCCCCGCAAACCCACAAAATGTTTAGAATAATGTGCGACATCACCAGTGAGTTTCGTTACTAATTCAGAATGTGAGCCGCCTCTGGTGATGATATTGTGGGTCTTTATTACAGGGGGTGCACAAGCAATATAAAACACATTCCACGGATACCTCGAACGACAATACGCTTCACCAAAAATACGAAGGAGAGTAACACGAGAGCGACAGGGGCCGCTACGGCACAGTGCGCTACTATAAAAGGAACGAGTAATTAACTGTTTCATAATGCATTCGGAATGCGGACATAAAATTAAGATATTTCGAGTGTAGGCGCATTAGCATAAGGCCGTAAAAATATAACAACACGCGCAGGCCGTGCGGGAGCGTGCGCTTATTTATTAGGAAAGACCGGTGACGTTTAGTGGGGAAGGTGCACCCAGTGTCGTCATATATCGCTATTAACGAGGCAATTCGCGGCTTGCCAACACATGGCGCCACCCGCCCGCGCCTCCGCCTACACTTAACTGGCAATCTATCATAACTGCTCAGCCGGACGCAAACTTCGCTGTTGATTGATACCTTGTCCTAGCTTCCGGAAATATTTAAAAGTGGGCTCTTATTGGATGGCTTGTGGGCTCGCTCGCATTTTCCGTAGAAAGCTGCAGCACCACAGCCTACGCTTTTAGCCTTTATGCGTGCATCTTCTACTTCAGTCGCTGTACATCCGAAGCAACAGATCTATAAACTTCCACACGGTTTTGAAATTAGTTCATAAGTTGCTCTTGAAATGAATGTCACAAATCCATGACTTCTCAAATTCTCATATTGAAAACTGATATCTCTTGCTTTCTATGTTATCAAATCTCCCTCGCATCGAAAGTACGTGCAACAACCATTCGAGTATTCTTTTCTTGTTGGCACCTAATGTGTCAAAATGTACTATGCTACGAATCCATTATTAAAACAAGTTTGCTATTTCAAGACACATAGGAATTAAATACATTAGCTGCCAGTGGACACTGATTTATATCAATGGAGCAAGTTGAAAATTTGTGCCGGACCGGAAATGGAACCCAGGTCTCCTGTTTACTAGGCTGATACGCTGACCACTACGCCGACTGGACAAAGTGATCACCACAACCGCATGGACACCCTAGCACCCTTCTCTGTTTCGATGATCTCGGGTTCTTAAACCTAGAAGCAAAGACAAAAGCGGCATATAAGGCAACGTCCGCTTTGAAATATAGTAACTATTGGAGGACGTAATGTGGCACTCTTTTTAGCATTTACTATAGGTCATCCAGAAAACAAGTTCCACCCATAAAACCAAGCAAAAACGTGATGCGGTTGCCAATATGCAATGTACCACGAGAATGTGGTTACCTTCACTGCTGCAAATATGCCCCACTTTGATTTCATTGTGGTCTGCGTACAAGGTACAAAGGTTTATAAATGTGGAAAACAGAGCCTAAACATCAGTTTCTCTGAAAGTGCATAACACGAGTGCGGTGTACATTCACCGGCAAATCAATGCCTACCCATTGGTCACAGCAGAGTGCAGAAGTTCACTGCAGATTGCAGGCATGTTCACGGTGAATACCAAAACTGCCGAATATCTACAGTGACGGCGGAATTTGCGTAAATGAGTGATGGATTACACAGAAACGATAGAAACTGTCACCAACTAGTAACCTTCGAAAGGGTTGGATCAGTAATAATATTCTCTCGTTAAATAAATTTCTCATCAATGTTAACAAATGTGTAGAAAAGATGTGAAAAGTATCGGAAGTACTTCCATGCTCAAGTATTCCAACAACAGTTTTTAATGCTGCATCGGAAGTTACTATTTGAACTTATTTCTATCGTGATACACTGATTTATTTTAATATGGTATAAGTGAGTAAAACTGTACCAGCAACTTCCTGATTTTATTGTTATTCAGCGCGTTGAATCAAACCGCACATAGTCTAGCAGTCCACGACACACTACAATTTCAACTAAAACTCACCGGGAACATAATTCAAACGTCTACACTACTTCCATTAGGAACTATGCTTAGTGAAACGCTGTATGGGTCATATTAGCCTACGGTTTGAAGACAGCTTTCCGTAAGCTGCTACAAGCCAGTCCGGCTAATTTTCTAATCTTGATGCTATAATTTATTCTTTCGGCTGTTTACTTCTAACTGAGAATTGAGTAGCGCTAGTGTATGACGTTGAGACAAAGTGGGCACGATATTGACAACATCAGTTGACCTCATACTGACCGCATCCACAGCGCCACGGTATATTCCGTCTTTGGCACGCAACTACTAAAGGCCATAAATGAAGTAACACGTGATATGCAAAATTAAATTACAATATAAATCATAAAGTGACTCTTGCTGATTTATGCACATATTTCACACATTCAGGATAATTCTTGTACTTGCCGAAAGTAATATGCATCAATTCGAAAGCTGCAAATGGAGCACAACGATAAAATACAGTTTTCAGATATATACGTGCTAAGTTGGCATACCTTAAAGCTTTAACAGCTGAATAACAAGAGGTAATGTTGGAAACAAGCGGCCTTCTTTTGAAAATAACAGTTCCGTTTAAAGTCAGTTAAACCAAGCAGATGATAGCGAAGATGCCAGAAATATCGGAAACGTCTGCTGTACATAAACTGCACTCTTCCGGACAGGTGGGTAAGTTTTCCTCGGTATCGTGCTACTGAAAAATAAAAGATAAAAAGTAATCTTCGCGGCCTAACGTTACAGCAAGGCTAGCGGGACAGGCGGTAATATTTCACCAAGACACGCCGGTCACCTCGGAGTCCATCACTCGGCCAGGGTACCAATATCAATGTATCAATAGCGCCGGACAATGGCGAGACCTTCCATCCATCACGCAAGATTTTAATAACACTGGCGTGTGGTACCGCGTAGCGACAATATCGCCGCACGTCGCTCCCTCAGAAAGCGCAACCCCACACAACCCCACAACCTAATATTTGCAGCACATAAATTTAACGAATATTGCAAGAATGAGTGTAATGTTGGAAAAGATGGTGGGGAACTCGTAAATATATGGTAGTGATAACATTTGTAAAGGTCTTTTATTTCGTGTACAGAAGAAAGGATATTGTGGCCAGGACGTATTTATCATCGGAATTCCTCAGGGAGCAGGATTTGGGAAAGGACAGGCGGCGATAACTTAGGCGGCCTAATAACGGGATGCTTGAGGCGGCCGGTGGCCGGCGTCCGCACTCTCCCCTCCGCTGTCTTATAGCCCGGCCAATTATGATACAGGACACTCCTACGCCCTGTCCTCTAACCACGGGTTACAACCCTTCCACCGGGTTCATTTTGGCGGCTCGTTTAAGAGGTACTACTTTCAAAATGTGACAACGGTCAATTTCCTCACAACTCTGCATTAAACAGACTACGGAGAGAGGGGGGGGGGGGGGGGAGATTTTCCTGTTCTCCATTATGACACTCAATCGTTAATTTTAACACAACTCGTACAATTGGTGGGGCTCGTGACACGTTCTGCTTGCAGGTGCTTTCTTTCACTTCTTACAGATCGGCACAGTTTGTCACGTGGGCAGTTACGTTTCGAGACAAATTTTACACAGGCAACACTGGTTTTCGTAGGTATATTAAACAATTCTCTGGCGCCTTCTCCATCAACCGGTGAGTGATAACTGTGGATGATATTAACATACACTCAACACATATTTTTCTTGTATTTAATAACATGTATACAATTTTTTCTTCTACAGTGGCGATTTGGCACTGTCAGTATGCTGCCGATCATAAACACACTTTCTCTATGAATTTTCTCCGGGCTTGGTAGTTTTTACTATGTGTTTATCGTACCGAATACCCTTGCAGCCATGCTATATATGGATTTGTAAACTATATTTCATAACCAGTGAGATGGTGCAGTGCCTAAACTACTTAGTCTCTTTTTCCATAGAAGCATGGTTCAAAATCTTGTTGAGTCATCTTCATTTAGATATATTAATGCTGGGATGTTTCTTTTAAAAAGATAATGGCTGTTTCCTATCTCATGTATCTCCAACTGAGATAATGCCCAGTCACTAATGACAATGACTTCAATGGGACGTTAAATTCCAACTTTCTCACATCTTCGATATCACAGCACACGAAATTGGACGCTCTGTTCTTCTGTGTTTTATTTGACTCCGAGTTGTAACGTACAGCTGCTGTCTCTATTTTTATTTCGAAATGCAATGCTTTATTGATTATCTCCGCGTATGTTCTGATCATCTGCGTAAATATTAGAGCCGTGACATATTGTCACTTGTTTCACTTAATGCCCTAAATCGACAATTTGATTAGCCATCCCATTAAAACGTCGTTAATAAGTAAATAATACTGCACAGCTGAGAGCTTGCAATCCAGTGAGAGTGATACAAAGAGATCTCTCCTCTTTCCCGTTTCGTCAGTACCAGAAACACAACAAAGCTGATCTAGTACGTACTTTTAAAACAATGCAATGAGCAAGAGGGAAAGATTTATTCGTTGTATAGTAATCAGCAGCAATCACTATATCCAAGATAAAAATCTTCAATGAAGTACGCAAACTAAAGTAAAACAGTTAATTGCTTATCAGTCACAAGTGACGTCACTGTAGCAAGCACACTTCAATACCTTTACCCCCCCACCCCCTCACGCGCGCAAACACACACACACACACACACACACACACACACACGCAAGCAGGCAGGCAGGCAGAGAGAGAGAGAGAGAGAGAGAGAGAGAGAGAGAGAGAGAGAGAGAGAGACCCCGTATCACTTTCTTGTTACTGCCACTTCTGGAAAGATGCAGGACAAACGTGGTATCGAAACAGTTCAGTTCATCAAAACCATACTTTATTGTCGAAAGCTTCATTTGAAATATGAGGGAAGTAGAATGGGCCCAGTTCGATTAGTAACAAGCCTTTCAAAGTCTGTACAAAGTGGGGCTAAATGGGACAAATCCACAATTCTTTGTTGTTGGCGCATTGAAACTCAAACCCATTCTTTATAATTCACGTATCTCAATTATTCCATAACTGGTGCCTACATAACTGTTGCATTGTAGGTAACATTGCTCAGATGTTCCCTTACGTCTGATAAAAACATCAAGGGGATGTAACGATTTTCTGTTCAAGTTAGAAGAACTTTGAGACTTTATCGCATAACATATGTAGGTTGAATGCCTGACTATACACGTTAAATTTTTCGGTGTGAATGTGGTGGAGCTGCTGATCGACTCATTCACACTATATACTTACTGGCATCGAACAGTCCAACTGTAGTTTCCTTTCCTCAGATACTCATTTTATTTACATATGCACTCCTCCCTTACACTGTTGGCAGCTCGACGACGAATACTGAAACACAATAGTTTCCCGTAACACTGGATATGTATCGGTGATAGGATATCACACTGTTAACGTTACACCTACTTTAAATAGAGTACTTCCAAAACCAATGCTTTTCGCTACTAACGTAATACCCAACAATGAAGACTATCTTGAAATGCTTAAAACGCAAATACTGACCATTTAAGGAACTCCCAAATCTTTCGAGGAAACTAAGATCCGCATTCAGTGTGCAGGTTCGGTGTGCAACATCGTCGTCAACATTATTCCTGTATGTGACTGCCAGGAAACATCGTGACGTTTCCTGTAGAATGACAGGTGTGGGGGTCAGTGTGTGTGTATGTGATGTGCTCTTACCCATCCGGACATTACGAGAAGTGTGTTGGTGTGTGAGTAAGTCTAAGAGTATGAGAGGGTACTAACATGTGCGCGGAAAGATAGGATATGGCGGTAGGCCGAGGGGTAATTGCCAGTGCCACATCTTCATGCCCATGGTGGGCGGCAGCAGCAGCCTCGCGGGCCTGCCGTCCCAGCCGGCCCCGGCCCCATCTGCAAATTCGGAAAAGCCGCACTTAGCACACTGACACTGCACACGCAGATCCAGAAGCTACAACCCTGCCCACGCTGCCCATCACAATCTCTCAGTGCTCAAACTGAAATGACGAGAGGAAAACGCCTACCACTGGGGTTTGCTTTTTAGTCTACTCTCGGACACTATCCGCAAGTGGAAACGAGCTATTTTTGGATAATGGTACCACGACGAACGGAAACATACTCATTTGTCTCCAGAATGAGATTTTTCACTCTGCACCGGAGTGTGCGCTAATATGAAACTTCCTGGCAGATTAAAACTGTGTGCCGGACCGAGACTCGAATTCGGGACCTTTGCCTTTCGCGGGCAAGTGCTCTACCAACTGAGCTACCAAAGCACGACTCACACCCCGTCCTCCGTCCTCACAGCTTTACTTCTGCCAGTACCTCGTCTCCTACCTCCCAAACTTTACAGAAGCTCTCCTGCGAACCTTGCAGAACTAGCATTCCTGCGAGAGCTTCTGTAGTTTGGAAGGCAGGAGACGAGGTACTGGCAGAAGTAAAGCTGTGAGGACGGGGCGTGAGTCGTGCTTGGGTAGCTCAGTTGGTAGAGCACTTGCCCGCGAAAGGCAAAGGTGCCGAGTTCGAGTCTCGTTCCGGTACACAGTTTTAATCTGCCAGGAAGTTTCATCGTAGAAAGTTTCATGCTCATTTGTCATTAGACAATTACGCATTTTCATTTCAACGGCAATTCGAGGAAACAGATAGGAACGCGAGACTAGTAGATCTTTGGTAACCGTGTACTACAAACTATTCCGTCACGATTAACTTTTATTTTTATCTAACCGAGGTGGAAATGTAACCCCTGCTATGAAACGTAGTCCGTGTTCCTTTAGACATTCAGGCAACTTTCATTTGGTACGGTGGGGTTCTTCCAGAAATATTGATATTAGCGAGAACTGCAAATAACTCAAAAAAATCCCACCTAACAAACGTTCATCCAATACTCACTTACTTCTTATTTGGAAACAGATGGACCAGTGTGTGATATTAATCCTATTCGTCATTACAAACAGAAAAATTGTGAAATTTAACCTCTCGTCCATATTTCGTATTAATCAGACAAATCTGCCACCTTAAAATGCGCGATGGGCTAGTGAACAGTGGACAAAAGCAACGTGGGCTTTGAGCTGTAAGTTTCTGATCTGCTGCTTAGTCACACGCTGCTGGCCAGATTGCCTCTCAACCGTGAACGGGATATTTTCTTCTGTGCGATGGCGTCAATAACATTTACTCTGAAGTCGACTAATTCTCATGAGTTTCTCCTTAGTGAAAACTGGCCAAGCTTGGGACACATGTTGAGAATTACAAGAACATTTCTGAAACACAACAAAGAGTTTACTAATATGGTTAGGGATGACCCTTGAATACGCACTATACTGAATTAATGTACACCTTCGAGTTCGACATCTTACCGATGATCACTGAAGGTGAGTGAAATGGATCAGTTCGTGTTAACCCCACGCACAGTTTCAGGTTGAGAAGCAATGGCATAGCTTTAATTATAGTACTACTTGCTTAAGTTTAAACACATACAGACATACAAAGACTGAGGACAGCACCCGAACCTGCCAACACAGAAAGTACGAATCTCATAAAACAAAAGCACAGTTGTTAAATTTGACATACACTGGAACACCATCAGATAAATTTCTCTTCATCGCGAAAATCTGCAATGAAACCGAAAGGACCGAATTTCTGTTTGTCTAATCTCATATTATAAAAATAATAAACATACAGGTGGTTAAATAAAAGTTATAAACAGCTATTTACTGACTGACGTAAATCACTGGACACTGAGAAATGCTCTAATTTGGGATGAGTACTAGTTTATACGATCTTATTTAAAAAAATTATTCCTTAATGCTTTCGAAAAATTGAATGCTGGATGAATCTAAATTGATCCATCGTGCGTAAAAGTGTAGACCTTGGCCTAAAAAAATTAACGTCACCGATTACATTGAAAATGGTCACCTGGCGCTGTGAGTACTACGTACGTTGGTATTTTAAATCAGACCTCAACACCGAAAGTGTGTTGGTCTTACCAGTGGCGACGAACAAATAACCATTTACCGAAAGATGCGTATCGATTGTACGTAAAACCTTACCCATCCTACTTTGTCGGCAATAAGGTGAACTGCTAAACTGTACTGACTAACTTCACCCAACTATAACTGCAGGTGAGAAAGTAACATGATAGTTGACGCAGTACGCATGGACTGAATAAGAGTAAATTGACGCAGGTATATTTCTTTTCAGGCTGACTTCCCCAGTACTTCCGTTACCTCGTGAACATGAATTATTTGTACCGTCTAAGTTTGAATCTGTCGTTATAGATCAACGTCAAAAACTATTCGTTAGAAAACAGCAGATCCCGAGACACTTCCAAGGTAAATAAATGCTCTGCTATTAGTACACACAGGTAACGCGGTGCGATCGTAAGCTGCTTCTTCAACTTTTCCTCTCAAACATGGTATCTTCAAATCAACTGGACCCGTACCAGTCGCGAGACAAAGTCCGCCTATGTCATGGAGACAATAAGAGACACTTGTTCAACTAACGATAATTATGGTGCAGCCACGACTGTGCTTTTGTCCAAGAGCTCTAAAACAGTGAACAAGCGTAGAACTAAAGTCTGACACAAAAGGAAGGGTAATTTCGAAAGAACTATTAACAAAGCGCTGCAACTAAGTACCAACAAGGACAATAAATGGCAATCTAATCATAGAAACAAGACAGTTCAGAAAAATGCATGATGACAATAAATGTGGCGTAGTAAATTGGTATTTTTTGAACCCCCTGCCCCAACCATGGGCCTCACCGTGACGCAATTACATACGACAAGCAAGACTGAAATATGGCACCTAAAGATACAGTAGTCTTCTCAGAAGTTGCAGGGCAACAAGCTAGATGACTGACTGACCTGGTCTTCTAACATTATCCAACATGGCCTTGCTATATTGGTACTGCAAATGGCTAAAAGCAAGGGGAAACTAAAGCAGTTATCATTCCTGAGGACATGCAGCTCTACTTTATGTCTAAATAATAATGCATCCTCTTAGGTAAAAAAATTGTGTGTACGGGTGGGACGTGGAATGTTAGACCCCTTAATATGGTTTAATAGAATTTAAAAAGAAGAACGATTAGGCTGATTTTAGGCGTGGTGAGAGTAAGTGAAGTGCGGTGACAGAAAGAACAGGACTTCTGATCAAGTGAGCATAGGACTGACAAAGAAACTCAATTAGGGTTATCAATTAGGAGTAACGCAAGAGTAGGTCTAATAATGTGCAAGAAAATAGGAATACGGGTGAAACACAACGGACAACACAGTACCGGATTATCATAACCGAGGTATAGATAAAGCCACGACCAACCACAGTAGTAGAAGTATATACGCCTCCCAACTCTGCCGACGATGAAGTGATTGAAAGAATTGTAGAGCAAGTCACCTGCTAGGATTCTGAACACAGTATATTTTAATCATTTCTAAAACTTCATTCAAGAACAATGAAGGAAGGTCGTGGATGTGGGAAAGACCAGGGAGAAACCGGAAGTTTTCAGATAGATTATAAAATGATAGCACAGATTTCGAAACCGGATTTTAAACTGTAAAACATTTCCAGAGGAAGATGTGACTCTGACCATAACTTATTGATTATGAACCGCAGATTAAAACTGAAGTAATTGCAGAAAATTTGAAAATAAAGGAGCGGGGACAACGATAAAGTGAAAGAACCGCTCGTTGTCCAGAGGTGAAATATAAGGGCAGCAGACGATGAAAGAAGAAAAAAAAAAAAACATGGGGCAGCAAAAATTCTTGGATAACAAGTATTCAGTTACCTGACGAAAAGACAAAATACAAAAATGCTGCAAATGAATCAGGTAAAATGGAATACGGATGTACAGAAAATTAGACTGACAGAGTGCAGGTTGGCACAGCAGGAATAGCTAGAGGAGAAATGCAAAGCTGCAGAAGCATGCAAGAGTATGAAAAAGGTAAGTCTATATGAAAATTATACACATCATAGACAAAAAGAGAGATCATGTATGAATATTAATAACTCCGAAGGCAAGTTAGCAGGCTACTAAGCGAAGGAGGGAAGGCTGAAAGGTGGAAGAAATATTTAAAATGGCTATACAACGGAAATGAGCTTCAAGACAACATCATAGAAAAAGATGAAGTAGACGAAGATGAGTTGGGAGACATGATACTGCCAAAAGAATCTGAAAGAACGCTGGAAGTCGAAATAAGGCTCCTGGAGTAGATGACGTTCCCTCAGAATTATAAAGACCCTCGGAAAATAGACAAGACAAAATTATTCCACTCAGCATGCTACATACATATGATCTAGGCAAAATACCCTCACACTTCAAGAAGGACGAAGTAATTGAAATTCCAACGAAAGCAAGTGTCCACAGTTGAACCATCAATTTAAAAAGCCATATTTTGCACAATACTGACACGAATTATTTACAGATAAATGGTAAAAAGTAGTAGTATGCGCCCTGCTGACTGGAATACGATCTTTGAAATTATGAAGGTATCAGGGATTTAAAAAAAAGGGAGCGAAAGATTATCTACAACTTGTACAGAACCCAGATTTCAGTTATAAGAGTCCAAGGATATTAAAAGGGAAGCCATAGTTGAGAAAGGAGTGAGATAGGTTTGCAGGCTATCCCCGATATTAATTAATCTGAACACTGAGCAAGCTGTGAATGTAACTAAAGTGAAATTTGGAAAGAGATTTAAAGCTCAAGGACAAGAATAACTGAGGTCTGCCGACGACAATGTAACTGCCAGAGGCGGTAAAGGATTTGGAAGAGCAGATGGACATGAGAGATAGTGTTTTTAGAAGAGGTTGTAACATGAACATAAACAAAAATGGTTCAAATGGCTCTGAGCACTATGGGACTTAACAGCTGAGGTCATCAGTCCCCTAGAACTTAGAACTACTTAAACCTAACTAACCTAAGGACATCACACACATCCATGCCCGAGGCAGGATTCGAACCTGCGACCGTAGCGGTCTCGCGGTTCCAGACTGTAGCGCCTAGAAACGCATGGCCACTCCGGCCGGCTGAACATAAACAAAAACGAAACAACGGTAATGGAATGTTTTCGGACTAAATCAGATGATTCTAAGGGAATTTTATTACAAAATGAAACACTATAAATATTGGATGAGTTTTGTTATTTGGACAGAAAAATAACTGACACTAGCGAAGGTGTAGAAGACATAATAAAATGCACACCAGCAATAGGTAGAAGAGCTTTTTCAAAAACAGAAATGTGTGAAATCGAATAAAAATTTCAGTTTTCAGGAGTATTTTCTGAAGGTGTTTGTTTGGAGTATACCATCGTACTGAAGCGAAACACAGACGATAAACAATTCAGGCATGGCGTAATTTTTGAAATGTGGCGACAGCATACAGATGAATGCTGGAGAGTAGTGGGTACATACGCTAACTAGTTAAGAGGTACTGGAGCAAAAAGAAAAGCATGGAACAACTTGACTAAAAGAAGGGATCTGCTCGCAGAAAACATGTTGAGCCATCAAGAATAATCAAACTGGTAATACAGGGAAAAAGGGGGGGGGGTGCAGAAATTGTAGAGGGAGACCAAGGCTTGATTACAGCAACAAGTTCAAGTGCATGTACCTTGCAGTAGTAGTGCAGAGGCGAGGAGATGAAGAGGCTAGAAGAGGAGATACTACCGTGGACGGCTTCCATCAAATCGGTTTTCGAAAAGAAGACCAAAACAACAACAACAACAACAACAACTGAATGAGATGTTGGTCATTGTCTATGCACCTAATCATCTGTTTGCTGTTGCAACATCGATCTATTTAACTGTCTTCAGCACCGATTCTTTATCGCACTATGTACTGTACTGCCCGTATGGCTGAAAGCTATTTCTCTGTGAGAAAGTATTCTATAAGAGCTAAAACGGAGTTGTAGTTATTCGCAAAAATTATTGCTGGCTCACTAAACATCATAAGGCCCACTAAACACCAAAACTGAACTAAGAGCCGATTAAGTTGGTCGCCGAATTCTACCACCAAGACATGAGAGAAATGATGAAATAAACAAAGAAAATAAGTTTTTGAAATTAGGGGCAGGAACTTTGATTGGATCAATTGTTTGCAACTAAACATTAATAACATGAGGGAAAAAAGCAGTCGGCCAGTAGAGAATACAGAAAGATGAGAGGTGCAAATGAGGAGAAGTAACGACCAAACTTTTGAGAACAATGTTAAAGATTTGCTATGCTTCAATGAGGGCCTCACAAAAGTAGCAGGAAACAGACATAACAACAAGTAAATATGACGAGGTGCGAATTTCGCTAAGTTATAGCTAACAGAGTGGTGAATTTTATGTCTTAGACGCAAGTCACTTTTAACGTTCATAGCTGCCGAATCATGGCAAAGAGGTTTTTTAATAGCACTAGACACATTTTTATCTATGATATAAGAAATAGCCTTCGAAGAGGACTTCAGGTAAATGATATAACAGCACCGGAAAGCGCGGTCCCGCCGACAGAAGAAGAGGTTCCATAAAGGTCTGCCCCGCAGTGCCAGATATGAACGAACTCCTAACTCACGTAACGGTTCGTGTGCTTACCTGGGCGTCAGAAATCCCTCAGCTTGTTCTGGTGCTGATCTATCCAACAACTTGATCACGTAGCCGTTTAACAACATTTAAGACAGACGAAGAACTGGATATGGATTCATCCACGAATAACGTCGCCAAAGTATTAGAGCGGCAGTCCGGATGTATGCTGAATGGAATTCTGATCGTGAAAATTCCTTACAATCCGTCTTTAGTTAAAAAACTAAAGAAAATGAGTGTGAAGTAAAAAACACGAAAAACAACAACTTACATTTTAGCATCGGTAGCACTCAACCTATATAACAAGGCAGCTTGAACGTGTAAGTGGTAAGTGGGATCAGCCCAAGGAGTGTTCGCGAATATTACATTCCAACGCATTCAATCCTTTCCACAGTTCGCCCCCAACAACTGCTTTACAGCAGTGACATTAAAATCGGTTACAGGTCTTCGAATGGCGCCTACGAAAACTGCGAAGTGACGCAGCGTTTCTAGGAAAGATTTTCTTTGCGGACAACGCACAGTTACAGAACTTGGGTATGTGACTCTTCGCAATATGCACTACTGGTCAGTTGAAAACTCAGAGTGGCTGAGGGAAGTGGATAAACAACGGCACTCGTCTTTCAACGTGTGGTGCAGGCTTTTCACAAATCACAAAACTGATCCGTTTTCTTGAGGAGACGCTAAACATCCACTAGTACACTATCCGATCAAAAGTACCCGGACAGCTATTAGTGAACATTAATATGGGAAGTGTCTTCCCAAAGCCTTTATGACGACTTAAACTCTGCCGGGGACAGTTTCGATGAGGTGTCTGAATGTACGAGGGGCGTTTGGAAAGTCCGTGCAAAAATAAAAACTACTTACGTGTTTGGGGTAAACCTTTTTTATTTTCCGACATAGTCTCCTTTTAGACCTATACACTTCGTCCAACGCTGTTCTAATTTGTTGATCCCTTCCGAATAATAGGAATTGTCCAAGCCTACAAAATAGCTATTAGTTCCTGCAAACACCTCCTCGTTTGAATAAAATCTTTGTCCCGCCAGCCATTTCTTCAAATTGGGGAACAAATAGTAGTCCGACGGAGTCAAGTCTGGAGAACAGGGGGGATGTGAAACGAGTTGGAATCCTATTTCCATTAATTTTGCGACCACAACTTCTGGGGTGTGTGCTGGTGCAATGTCGTGATGGAAAATGACTTTTTTGCGGTCAAATCGCCGGCGTTTTTCTTGCAGCTCTGTTTTCAAACGGTCCAATAACGATGAATAATATTCACCTGTAATAGTTTTACCCTTTTCCACGTAGTCGATGAGAATTATCCCTTGCGAATCCCAAAAGACAGTCCCCATAACCTTTCCGGCCGAAGGAATGGTCTTCGTCTTTTTTGGTGTAGATTCTCCCTTGGTAACCCATTGTTTAGATTGTTCTTTGGTCTCAGGAGTATAGTAACGTATCCATGTTTCATCCACAGTGACGAAACGATGTTTAAAGTCCTGCCGATTCTTCCTGAACAGCTGCAAACCATCCTTGCAACACTTCACACGATTCCGTTTTTGGTGAAGCGTGAGCAATCGCGGAACCCATCTTGCGGATAGCTTTCTCATGTACAAATGTTTATGCAAAATATTATGTACCCGTTTATTCGAGATGCTCACAGCACTAGCAATCTCACGCACCTTAACTCTTCCGTCATCCATAACCATATCATGGATTTTACCAATGATTTCTGGAGTCGTAACCTCCGCAGGGCGTCCGGAACGTTCAGCATCACTTGTGCCCATATGGCCACTCCGAAAATTTTGAAACCACTTATAAACTGTTCTAATCGAAGGTGCAGAGTCGCCGTAATGTTTATCAAGCTTCTCTTTAGTCTCCTGAGGCGTTTTGCCTTTCATAAAGTAATGTTTAACCACCACACGAAATTCTTTTTCGTCCATTTTTTGACAATCACTCGACTTCCTTCATTCACACGAATGCCAGACACAAAGAAATGGACCAATATGGCTGAAACTTGGTGTGCGTTCTTTCCAAAGATGCTACTAACTAAACATGACGTCGATACGCGCTGGTGGTGCCATCTCTCGGACTTTTCAAACGCCCCTCGTCTATGTCGAGGAATGGCAACCCAATCTTTCTCAAGAGCCGAAACCAGAGTATGTAGCGGTGTTGGATGTCACAAGGTTCCTGTAGGAACTCGGGGCAGGCCAGTTCATTTCAGGAATATATTGTCCACAAACCATTCTCTCACAGCTCCTGCTTTATGACAGCGTGCACTGTCATGCTGACACAATCATCGTCTCCGAACTGTTCCTCTGATGTACGCAACACACAATACTGCAAAAATGTCGTTCTGCATTTTGTGTTTTCGTAAGTGATAAGGGGACCACACCCGAACCGCAAAAAACAACCACATACCGTAATACCACCTCTTTCGTACTTCAGTGTTGTCACTATACATGATAGCAGTAACGTCCTGCAGGCATTCGCTAAACCCAAACGCTTCCGTCGGTTTCATACAGGGTACAGTGTGATAAATCACTCCAAATTACTCGTTTCCAGTCACCAACTCACTAGGGGCTTCGCTCTTGACGTGACCTTAACCGTCGCTCATCTTTGACCACAGAAATATGTGGCTCATGAGGAGCTTTTCGACCATTGTACCACACTCTTTTTAACCCACCACGCACAGTCATTGTGCAAACTAGACTGCTGGTAGCATCTCGGAACTCACGAGTTTTTGTTTCCGCTGGTTTCATTCGAGGTTTAACAAACATCATCCCCAATGGTCGACGGTCGCTGTCCGTCAGTACACGAGGTCTGCCTGATCTTGATTAAATATGGTTGCTCATTCGCGTTTCCACTTTACAATCACATTAGGAACAGTCGGCTTGGGCAGCTTTAGAATAGCTCAAACGTCTTCTCGTCTTTTATGGATTTATCACTTAGATGACGTCCAATAAATAGTCCAAGTTGTAAGTCACTCAGCCCTCCTGACCGACCCATTCTGCTGTTACTGCCTGTCTACTGGCAACACAATACTCTCCGTCTCCTTTTACACTGGCGGGTCCGCCTCTCGTGACATCTAGTAATCAATTCCGAATCACACAGGGGTTTCCGGACACTTTTCATCAGAAATTATATATGCAGTTCCTAACATACGAGGGTGAGTCAAATGAAAACTTTAAATATTTTTTAAAATATTATTTATTGTGCAGAAGTGGTACAAAGCTGTTTCACTTTTCAACATAATCTCCCCCACGCTCAATGCAAGTCCTCCAGCGCTTACAAAGTGCATAAATTACTTTAAAAATAATTCTTTTGGTAGTCCGCGCAACCACTCATGCACTGCGTGGCGTACCTCCCCATCAAAACGGAACTTCTTTCCTCCCATTGCGTCTTTGAGTGGTCCAAACATATGGAAATCACTTGGGGGCAAGGACTGGTGAGTATGGTGGATGAGGGAGACACTCAAAATGCAGGTCTGTGATTGTTGCAACTGTTGTACGGGCAGTGTGGGGCCTTGCATTGTCATGCTGCAAAAGGACACTTGCTGACAGCAATCCACGTCACTTTGATTTGATTGCAGACCGCAGATGATTTTTTTTTGTGTATGATGCACTGGTGACAATGGTCCCTCTAGGCATGTAATGCTCCAAAATGACGCCTTTTCGTCCCAAAAGAGAGTCAGCATAACCTTCCCTGCTGATGGTTCTGTTCGAAACTCCTTTGGTTTTGGTGACGAGGAATGGCGCCATTCCTTGCTCGCTCTCTTCGTTTCCGATTGGTGGAAGTGAACCCAGATTTCGTTCCCAGTAACGCTTCTTGCAAGGAAGCCATCACCTTCTCGTTCAAAGCGCCGAAGAAGTTCTTCACAAGCTTCAACATGTCGTTCTCTCATTTCAGGAGTCAGCTGCCGTGGCACCCATCTTGCAGACACTTTGTGAAACTGGAGCTCATCACGCACAATGTGGTGTGGTGACCCATGACTAATCTGTAAACATGCTGCAATGTCATTCAGTGTCACTCGGCAGTTTTCCTTCACTATGGCTTCAACTGCTGCAATGTTCTGTGGAGTCACAACTCGTTATGCCTGACCTGGACGAGGAGCATGTTCCACTGAAGTCACACTTCACACTTGCGAACTTCCTACTCCATTCGTAGACTTGCTGCTTTGACAAACATGCATCACCGTACTGAACCTTCATCCGTCGATGAATTTCAATAGGTTTCACATCTTCACCACGCAAAAACCGAATAACAGAACGCTGTTCTTCCCTGGTGCAGGTCGCAAGTGGGGTGGCCATCTTTATACTGATACTGCGACGGTATGTGTGCATCAGCACAATGCTGCCACCTACAGGCCATTCTGCACGCTGTTTGTAGCACGCTTACAAATTTACAGGATAACGGCGAGAAATTTCGATTTGTTATTACAAATTTAAGGTTTTCATTTGACTCACCCTCTTATGTTACCGCAATTGCTGGAAGACATCCTACTGAGCATGAGGCAATCCATATGACGCCACCAGGAGGGACATCTCCAAATCTCCAACTATACACCCCGTCCATCCCCACCCTCCCCAAGATAATTACAGTCCACATTAACAGCATTTTTAAAGATCTTTGGAAGGGACAACCGGGATACGCCGAACAGCCTGCACGCTCACCACACTGAACGCATCTGGATTTTTATTTGTGAGCAAAATTAAAACAGGAAGTCTACAAGGAAACACTGACAACTTCCGAAGACATCCCATGCCGTGTAACACAAATATGTACTGCGATAAACCCAGTCTACAGTACTGTCTCTCCAGAGCCGGTTTATAGCATGTATCAGTGCTTTCACAGCCCAACATTTTTGCCACTTGGTCAGACAGTAATAATAATAGACTGATGGGCAAAAGATATGAACGACAGTAACTTTCGGATGACGTGTCACTGCCAAGTAACATAGCTCGATGAAACTTTGGACCGTGCATAGAAATAACTGCTACAGTATAGTAAATAACTGAAAGACATACGCAATGAGACAAGAGAAATTACATTTTTATTCAAAACGATAATCACACTGAAGTTGGCGTGAATCATGACGGTCTCCTGGACACTACAAAAGGCGAAATGTGGTTCTTAACTGCGCATGTGATCACCACGGACAGTAATACATGCTCTCCCATGCTAGCCACAAGGTTGGTAAGGAGTTCTTGAGGAGGACGTTTCGTTTCTCTGCCAGCGCGGTTTAAAACTGCTGGACGGTCGTTTGTGTATACGGAAGAGCTGCAAACTTCTTCTCAACGCATCTCACACGTGGTCGATACGATTTAAGTCGGAGGAACGGGCAGGCCAATCCATTAGTCAAATATTCTCTTGTTTTAAGAGCTCCTCCACCTTCGCTGTTCGATGCGATGGCGTATTGTCGTCCGCAGCTCGTGGTCTAGTGGCTAGCGTTGCTGCCTCTGGATCACGGGGTCCCGGGTTCGATTCGCGGCCAGGATGGGGATTTTCTCTGCCCGGGGACTGGGTATCTGTGTTGTCCTCATCATTTCATCACCATCATCATCATCACCACCACCACAATTCGTAAAAGTGGCTAAATTGGACTGTGTAAGGATTGGGACTTTGTACGGGCGCTGATGACCGCGCAGTTGAGCGCCCCACAAACCAAAAACTTCAACACAACATTGCGTATTGTCGATCATATAAATTAAGTCAGGGCCGAATGTCCGTCTGGGAAGATGTACATGGGGAAAGAGTACAGTGCCACAATAACGTCGACCGGTGAGTGTACTGTCTTCAATGATTTGGAGGTCAGTACGCCCACGCAATATTATGCCTCCGCATACCATAACACATGGACCTCAAAAATGATCATGTTCGGCAATGTTCATCGGAGCATTACGTGCTCCTACTTCTCGCCATATGAGAGTACGTCCAGAAGTGTCGAACATGATCGTTTCGGTGGTCCAGAAGATATGGTGTGGGGATACCAATGTTGCATTGGATTACTGACCTCCAAATCTTTGGACACAGCACACTCACCGGTCAACGTTACTGTGACGTTGTACTCTAACCACGTGTGCGTCTTTTCACGGGTGCATTACGCCCTGACTTGATTTTTATGGATGACAACAAGCGATATCACCGAACAGCTCAAGTCTTGGAACGAGAGGGCAGTCAGCGAATGTACTAGCCTCCACGTTCTGCCGACGTAAGCCCCACCGAGCACGTGTGGGATGTGGTGAGCAGACATATTGCAGCAGGTCCATATGCACCAATAACCATCCAGCAGTTGTCAAACGCGCTGCCGGAGGAATGGAACGCACTATCACAAGAACCCCTTACCAACCTTCTGGTCAGCATGAGAGCACGCTGTGGAGTCTGCATTACTGTCCTTGATCACACACGCTATATCTCGCCTTTTGTAATGTCCAGGGAACCATCATGATACACGCCGACTTCCGTATTATTATCGTCTTTGAATAGAAGTTTAATTTCTGTTCGTTTCATTGCGTAGTTTTTTCAGTTACCTTTTTTACTATACTGCAGCAGTTCTTTCTATAAATGGTCGATATTTGAGTTATGATACTTGGCAGCGACACGAACATTAGTTTCATCCTAAAGTTATGAACACCAGTGCGCACATATCATCCGCACCTGACTTGTTTGCTTATAGTTATTATAGTACGGCAGACGTTTGTGGGACCTCTTCTTCCAGCGGAGGGACAACCTCTCGCAGCGCTGTCACCGTGTTACTATTTGATCAAATTCCACACATGTTATGTGGTTAGGCGCTCTTCGAAGGTTCTTTGCAATGGTAGAGGAAAAGTATGTTGTTCCATTTAAAAACAATACCGTAATTCAACAGATTATTGACTTACGTCAGAAAATACGTGAAGCTGTCCGCCATAGTTTAACAAGAACAGCATTTCGATATGTTTACTCGCTCTGGGTATATTTTGGGCGTCCTGTCTCGCAATCCTCACGCTGTTTCTATTTCTTTAGCTGGGTCATGGAATTATAAATTCAACTACCAAACGTCTTTTACAGATATATCTTGTGCGCGGACGTTGTTTTACTCATTTTATTGAGTATTTCATTGAATCATACTAAGTACTGTTCCGACTTCTACTACCATTAAGGGTTACTCGAACTAGTAACCACTTCTCAATCCAAAAATATATCTGTAGGACGAGTACTGTATATTACTTAACGCGATCGAGGAATTAACTGTCCAGTGTGTAGGTAGGAATGCAGGTTCCACAACTGAGACGAACACGCGCTTTTACAATCTTATACATTCCAGGTAGAAGTGGTGGAAAAAGCGTGTGATAAAACTACCTTTTTTTTCTGGAACCGGTATGTATCGAAAACCGTAATACGAAAAAGAGCAGCTCGCAGGATCGTACAGTACTATCCCAAGCTATCCCGCCTCGCGGCTTTCTCCGCTCGCCAATCGTCCCCGTACGACGCCGGAGAACGGTGTATTTATTCGAACTTGTCGGCAACGACACAGAACAAGCCAATCTGATCTCTGGCGGCGGCCGCTACCTAGGAGGCGGTGTAAACAAATGTGGCGACGAGAGCAGAACAGGGGCGATAAGGCGGGGGAGAGAGATAAGTGCGGCGAGAGACGAATTGGCGCCCGCATGCTGGGGCCCCGGCCGATAGCGGGATTACTGGCCGTGATGGGCAGGCGGGCAGGCGCGCACCGCCCCATCATATGCATAACTAACGCGGCCCGCCGCAAAAATTGGCGGCGCCACCCTCGCTGCCACTGCCGCCAGCCCTCACACCCGTTAATAATCCAGTCTCCTCTTCAGTAGCCTCCGCCTACATGGTCGCCTTCTATCTCAACCTGAGGGACAAACGTCTCTGCCGGCAAATTTCGCCTTAGAAGAAACTAAAATGGTCGTTACAAGCAAACGGCATATGAGCCACTGGAGGACAAACTGCCACTTACGGAAACAGACAGCTCGGCCTCGAATACATTAAACCTGCGATTCCCGTCATCTTGTGCAGCAAATTCGAAGTCTTCCCCCTATGCCAGTATTCGTCATCAAAAAAGGATTAGGTTAGACCTTCGACAGATCTGCAAAAATTTTGCCACATTCGCCCTTAAAAGAGCAGACAAAAAGAAAGGCATGGACGAAAGTTAAGTTTATTAACTCTATCTCTTCGAAAACAACTAATGTTTTAAGGACAATTTTTGGGATTGTATGACATGAGTCACATCAAAATCTTGGCCGATGCCCCCCCCCTCCTCCCTCTCTCTCTCTCTCTCTCTCTCTCTCTCTCTCTCTCTAGAGGGTATTTCCGAAATTTAGACTCCTTAAAATACTATTCTAAGGTATGAATACATTTGTTTTGCATCGCTTCAAACGCAGCTAAAGTTGTAAATTGCCACATATGAAAATCTCCGTTTCTGTCGTTTTCTTTTTTCGTCAGAGGTACCAGTGCTTACCGTCACAAATCAAGCACTATATATATCGTGCTCTAGATAGAAGAGGACGCTTCAGATTTCGCTCAATATCTACGGATCAACTGTTCAAATAAACAAGTACGGAGGAAGAAGTCAGTCGTGGCCTTGGTGAAAGAATTATTTCGACATTTGCCTAAAATGGTTTATGGGGACCTTGTAAAATTGCACCCAGATAGCAGTACAGGATTTGAACTCTTCTCCTCCTCCCGAATACGATTCTCCTGCCTCAACCTCACCAGGTCAAAAAAGAATGATACAGTCGCTACAGAAATTTAACTAGAGCGACGAGAAACTCAAATCAAAATATGTAATAGCTCAGCTCATACCGTAACGTTATTACGAGATTCATTCATTCGTTCGTTGGTGATTTAGTTCCATTCTCATTTGTATCAGACTCCCTCTTTCAGCTCAGCAATGCTACTGCTAGTATATCCTTCGACGCTGTCTTTCCTTCTAATCTTAGTCATCAGCAACTCTAAACCCACTAACCTTGTATGTTTTTTTCCATTGTTTAACGAGAAAGAGCTCATTAATTGGTCAAATTAGACTCGCTTTTAGTCTCACCACTCAATGTGGAAAGGTTCGGTCTGATCGTCTGTACGACACGCTTGTTTTCTGTTTTGTGTTCACTTTACTGTTACGAAACTTTTCCAACGCCAATATTCAGGAATAACGACCTTTGTTGGAGACGTTTTACGCGGTACGAACAACAAAACGATATGTGCCTATGAGAAAACTGATAGTCTTTACCAACTTGCATGTGGTTACCATGAGGACGTTCTTATTCTTCCAGCCTTTTCCCCCCAATGTCGTCACTGAGTCCCTTGTAGAGCAAACAGCCGATTGATTTCCAGGATGCAGTCATCTGTGACGTCGATAATAGAAGGAAAACATAAGCACTGACCCTTGAAAATATTCGTCGTGCAGTCTAACATCTGCATGTTCTACTGTGGAAACAAGTACTACTCCGCAAAATCGACTGAGACTACGCAATGTTGCATCAGTAGAAAGAAAGAAATAAAGACATTAAAGAATCGGAAAAGTTATTGAATACATCGCTACTTGTGATGACGCTTTCAGCCAACAAAAAGCTAGCGGCGACATACGGGAAAATAATGAGAGTGGACGATAGCTAGTAGCGGTGAGTGCTTCTCCTATGACACGTCAGGGAAGTGAAGCCGACAGCCGCATAGTGACCGAAAGCGACGGATCAGGGAAGCACATGACGAGGCAGTTGCGGAGCCGGCGAGCAGCTAAGTGCCGCCAAGGGGCTGCTAATGAAACACGCCGCTGTCACGCTCGTCCCTCTCCCCGAGGAACCTAATCTCTTTCATGCGCTCTCACACTCTGAGTACAGCTGACGCACTATGTATCGCATTATTATTATTATTATTATTATTTTACGTCCGTACGACAAGAAACGTCTCTCGGTGAAGTTCAATACGTTTTTACATACATGTTCAGTTTTACGCACTCACAGCAGACAATAACTAGGTGCAGTTCCGACGGGTTTTCGAATTTAGAAAAATGTAACCCGCACGTAGCCCCACAACACCTAGGTACGATATACCTTGATGACTTAAGTCTAGTCGCGGCGATCTTAAGAGAGACAAGCAGAGGCGCCGGTCGCGACGTATCTCGACTGTAAAAATTGCGTTCCCTGTTCCGATTACATGCCCCATCACATACTAAGAGCAGGTTTGAGAAAGAAATTACGGTTTCTGTGTGTGGGGTTTGGGGTTTTGTTATGATATCGTGAGTGTGCGCTTTGTTTCCGTCCCCCAGGCATCAAGCTTCCCCTCCAACAACTGATCCCCAATCTCTTGACAGAAGGGTCAGCGTAGGCTACTCGCTGTAAGCAGCACAGGAGGAAAGTCCTGTGGACGTCACGGCTGCCTTCTAAACAAAACGTCACGTATGTCTGCATACACCGCTAGTAAAACAATAATTTCTTGTAACATCGATGGCTTATTTGCAAAACATGAAAACTGTTTCTCAGATTGTAACGAAACAATGGGTAATCAGTAGCTGTCTGTTTACAACAGATTAAATTTCGAAAGGAATAGGACATTTGCTACTGAAATGCAGAAAGCTGATGGAATTGCAAAATTTCACAATATTCTTACGAACACCACCACGGTCAATCAACATATTCCCTTCCACGTATTAAGTGCTAATAATTCGACTAAATGCAAAAAAAAAATTAAGTGTAGTCCTTATATCCCATGTTTTATTCCAGTTCCAATTGCACATAAAATATTAGACGAATTTCTTCCTAACGTCATCATCATTAATTCTGATGATTGCTTAGTGGCTATTTTTACAGTAAACAAAACAGCAACACACCGAGTATCTCACTTCGACAGACATACTTTTTATCATCTGTATTCTATTCAGCGAACTATTTCTTCCTTCCAGTGGTTAGTTCCTCTCTTAATTGTGTTATCATTCGGTTTCTGTAATATTCATACATACAGGGTGTCCCAGGAGGAATGGTCAATATTCAGGGACATGACAGGAACGTGAATTCGAAGCAAAAGAGTCTAGTAAACACGGTCTCTAAAACGCATATCTTACGAGCTATGAGCACTACATATTTGATAATGTGAAACATATTTCCTCTCCACACTTTGAGAGTTCGTAGTATGAACCAAAACAAAGAAAGAAGTCCAGTAAATATGGGCTTACGAGCCGTGAGCACTTGTTCATCTTCGTCACTGTGTAAGCAAGCCTTCTACTGAACTGATAGTAAGACCCCATAATCGACAAGGTAGTTGAAACTGAAGGGACAAAAGCTGAAAAACCCAAAGATACCTTTTTCCATAGTGAAAGGTACCTGATGCTGACGGGACAATTATGAGAAAATATCTCACATGAAACTGAAGCAAGTATGTAGCATATTTAGAGAACCATTGTGTGGAAATAAGCATGGCGATGGACGGAAGAACTGGGAAGATTACTATATATTAGAAGCGTATTCGTCGTAAGTGTAAAGTTAAGTAATCGTGAGAATTACATGATCATGTACGAAACACAGATGGGAATGATTCTGCGAGCACATACGCTCTACATCTCTTTGAATTCTATTAAGTATTGTCATGCGTTCAAAAAGCAGAGACATAATATGGATAAAATGTCTGAGGGTGAATTTAAGCTCTGTTTCGCAATATAGAGAAAGGTTTTTTAAAGCGGCACTGATATAATAACGCGTAAATTAGCTGCGCCAACATCCTACAATTCCACTAAACCTCATTAGATACTTTAGCTCCTTGTCGTGAGATGTGTGTTGTTATTGTGGTCTTCAGTTCAAAGATTGGTTTGATCCAGCTCTCCATGCTACTCTATCCTGTGCAAGCCTCTTCATCTCCGAGTAACTACTGCATCCCACATCCCTCTCAATCTGCTTACTGTATTCATCTCTAAGGTTTTTCCTCCCCACGCTTCCCTCCAATACTAAATCGGTGATCCCTTGATGCCTCAGAATGTATCCTACCAAACGTTCCCTTCTTCTAGTCAGGTTGTGACACAAATTCCTCTTCTCCTCAGTTCCGTTCAGAACCTCCTCATTAGTTACATGATCTACCCATTCAATCTTCAGCGTTCTTCTGTAGCACCACATTTCAAAAGCTTCTTTTCTCTTCTTGCCCCAAACTGTTTATCGCCCATGTTTCACTTTCATACATGGCTACACTCGATACAAATAGTTTCAGAAAGGACTTCCTGACACTTAAATCTATACGCGACGTTAATAAATTTCTCTTCTTCATAAAAGCTTCTCTTGGCATTGCCAGGTTACATTTTTTATCTTCCCTACCTCGACAATCTTCAGTTATTTTGCTCCCCAAATAGCAAAACTCCTTTACTACTTTAAGTGTCTCATTTCCTAATCTAATTTCCTAAGCATCTCCTGATATTATTAGACTACATTCCATTATCCTCGTTTTGCTTTTATTGATGTTCATCTTGTATCCTCCTGCCCATTCCGTTCAACTGCTCTTCCAAATCGTTTGCTGTCTCTGACAGAACGACAATGTCATCGGCAAACCTGAAAGTTTTTATTTCTTCTCCCAGAATTTTTAATTCCTACTCCAAATTTTTCTTTGGGTTCCTTTACTGCTTGCTCAGTATACAAACTGAATAACATCATGGATAGGCTACAATCCTGTCTCACTCCCTTCTCAACCACTGTTTCCTTTTCGTGCCCATCGACTCTTGTAACTGCCATCTGGTTTCTGTAAAAATTGTAAATAGCCTTTCGCTCCCTGTATTTGACCCCTGCCACCTTTAGAATGTGAAAGAGTATTCCAGTCAACATTGTCAAAAGCTTTCTGTAAGTCTACAAGTGCTATAAACGTAGGTATGTCTTTCCTTAACCTTTCTTCCATGAGGAGTCGTACGGTCAGTACTGCCTCGCGTGTTCCTATATTTCTCCGGAATCCAAACTAATCTTCCCCGAGGGCGGCCTCTATCAGTTTCTCCATTTTTTGTAAAGGATTGGTGTCAGTATTTTGCAGCCGTGACTTATTAAACTGATAGTTCGATAATTTTCATACCTGTCAGTACCTGCTTTCTTTGGAATTGGAATTATTATATTCTCCTTGAAGTCTGAGGGTATTTCGCCTGTCTCATACAACTTGCTCACCAGATGGAAGAGTTTTGTCATGCCTGGCTCTCCCAAGGCTATCAGTAGCTCTAACGGAATGTCGTCTACTGGCGGAGTCGTTTTGACTGAGGTCTTTAAGTGCTCTGTGAAATTCCTCACGCAGTGCCATATCACCGATCTCATCTTCATCTACGTCCTCTTTCATTTCCATAATATTGCCCTCAAGTACATCGCCCTTACACAGACCCTCCATATACTCCTCCCAGCTTTCCGCTTTTCCTTCTTTTCTTAGGACTTGTTTTCCCTCTGAGCTCCTGACATTCATACAGGTGGTTCTCTTTTCTTCAAAGGTCTCTCTAATTTTCCTGTGGGCAGTATCTATCTTATACCTAGTGATACATGGTTCTACATCCTTACGTTTGTCCTCTAACCATTCCTGCCGATCTCATTTTCAGACGTTTTTATTCCCTTTCTCCTGCTTAATTTATTGCGTTTTTATATGTTCTCCTTTCAT
Organism: Schistocerca americana; assembly: GCF_021461395.2. Lineage (NCBI taxonomy): Eukaryota > Metazoa > Arthropoda > Insecta > Orthoptera > Acrididae > Schistocerca > Schistocerca americana. The sequence continues at coordinate 370,295,306 of NC_060130.1, forward strand.
GCATAAAAATTCAATATTTCTTGTGTTACCCACGGATTTCTTCCACCCCTCGTCATTTTACCTGCTTGACCCTCTGCTGCCTTCACTATTTCATCTCTCAAAGCTACCCATTCTGCTTCTACTCCTTTCCTTTACCCTGTTTTTGTCCATCGTTCACTAATGCTCCCTCTGAAACCCTCTATAGTCTCTCAGTTTATCCAGGTCCAATCTCCTTAAATTCCGGCCTTTTTGCAATTTCTTCAGTTTTACTGCCTTTTTGCAGTTTCTTCAGTTTTAATCTACAGTTCATAACGAATAAATTGTGGTAAGAGTCCACATCTGCAGCTGGAAAAGTCTTACGATTCAAAATCTGGTTCCTAAATCTGTCTTACCATTTTATAATCTATCTGAAGCCTTCCGGTGTCTCCAGGTCTCTTCCGCGTATATCGTGAAATATAGAGCAGAGGAAATTGGAGAAGGTGGTAGAGGTATTGGAGCGTGATGTGCTGATGTGTAACATTTCCAAACGCTTTATCAAAGTTAACAACTTAGTGTCACTTAAAGATATACTTCAGATTTATTTGGTATGTTGTCTTGTCCACAATGACAACGATACATTTATGGAGTCCTCTTTATATGTAGGAGGTAAAGAGCAGCGACGCAGTGTGTAAATGTGGATTTACATCCATACTCTGCGAACTACTGTGAAATACATCGCAGAAATGAACCCGTTATTAGGGTTTCTTCCCGTTCCTTTCGCGGATGTAACGCGGGAAGAATCACTATTTAAACGCCTCTGTGCACGCTTGTCCTCGCGATCCCCATAACGGCGACACGTAGAAGGATTTAGTAGACTCCTAGATTCACCAATTAAAACTGTTTCTTGAAACTTTGTAGGTAGGCTTACTCGGGGTAGTTTGCATCCATCTTCTAGTGTTTGCCATTCTCGATCGTGATGGCCTTCTCTGTATATGTCCAGTGCTGCAAATCTAAATGTATCAGAAGTTTTCTAGAATGTTCTTCTGTGACGAATATAAACGAATGCAGACAGTAGTTTTACATCATGTGTTCGCCATGAGACCAACTTGAGCCCGTAAGTATCAATATGAATAGCCGTACACTGGCAAACATGCCAACTTTCAAAAGTGAAAAATAAGGAGTATTTTAGCGGTGTACTATTGTAAATTACAACACATCCGTGACGATTAAAGTTGCAATAATTCAATAACTGTAACAATTCAATTACATTTGCTTTATTATTTACATGTAAATACTACATAATGGACATACCTGAGCCTTCGGAGTGTACAGTTTATCATTCAACATGCTGAACAATATGAATGATGAGCTCTGCAGGTTTCTTTGGATTCACACATATTCAAATGAAGCACTCTCGAGAGAACTACAGTTCGAAATTGCGATCCGAGGAAACAAATTAACGTATATTTCTGTTTTGACATTAGCACAGTTTTTCATGAATAAATCACTGTTAAATGATCACACGTTTTCATTTCATAATGCAACCTATATTTGCATGGCATCCTATATCCGTAAGACATCTTCCCCAAATTTAAATCAATTTTATACAGGATGTACATGTTAGGCTTAGCAAATAATCTAAATAGTTTATCAGTCTGAATTTGTGTGATTGCTTATTCAGCACACTCGTAGCTGACTTAGCGTTCTTCAAAAACTCTGAACTAAATTTCTGCTCAAAGCACTTGCCTTTTTGAACTGATTTTAAAATCAAAAATTTCTCCTAAGACGTTTCTGAAGTCATGGACCTGAACTGATATTCATTTGTCTCCGAACGCTGCCAACGATAAGTTCCTTACTTCCTTGTAGATACGAAGCGCGAGCTACGCCTGCTGCCGCTGCCGACAGCCACCGCACCAATCTACCAAGTTAACATAGACAAGTAGCAGCCATACCTTGTCATCCACCAATATATCAAAGGCGCAGGACTTTCAAATAGTAAGGAAAGTGTTGAAACAGCTCTGAAAATCGGGAGATCGGTCTTCATAGTCGGGAGATCGGGAGGAAGAAGGAAAAATCGGGAGTCTCCCGCTTAAATCGGGAGAGTTGGCACGTCTGCACTAGACAATGGCGTGACTGAAAGTGGCAGCAATTGTGTGCGTACTCACACTGTGGAAGCTTCGTCGTTTCCATCTCCACTGGCACCGAACAACCGCGCCTGGATAACTGAAGGAAACACTGTACTACCCGTCGATGAAAGAAGATTTTGTACGTGATTCCTGTTCAGGCGAGCGATTTGGACGCCGTGTACTGAAGTTTCTAGAGGTGTTTTCATCTGAGATACGCTCTTCTTCCAACAACTGTTGTGGATTAGGGTACATTACAGCGCCCTTTCGCTTTGTGTGTTCGTCGAGGGGCGTCTACCATCGATACGAAAAGCAGGCTTTTCCGCGTCTTTGTACGCATATTCTTCTGGTCGAAAGGATGTTTGCTGTGGCATTTCGACAGAACTCTCCTGAGCACTGCCACTGAACAGTGCATTCTCTGCGAAGTGTGTAGCTACTTCGTAAGCTAGCACGATCGGAGGACTCTCAGTACGTGTCAGGCACTGGCTCGGGGTCTAGCCATTTCGCAACTGTCGTAGGTTGGTACGCGTAAATAGGATTAGTGCACTATTGGGTTCATCAGGGACTTCCGCTGCCGCCTGAAATGAGCATAGCGCGTATTAAAACAATCTCTCAGAAATTGTTTCGACATCTTTTCTACACAAAAGATTGGCATAACGTTCACAAAATGCAGTTATTTCGAGTACACTACCTATATTTTGACTACAGTAAATAAGGAGAAACAGGTGAACTTACGTAGTGTGCTTCAGGAATCATTACCATGAGATAACACAAATAAACGTTTCGAATACGTTTTTTGACGATGTACTGTGTGATATATTGTACTTGAGTATCAGGTTATGAAGAAGGCAACTTGATGTGAAACTTGTGAGAGTACTTCGGCGATGTGGCTTTTGTCTGCCAGAGAGAAGGGAACCCTCGGCTGCGTAAGAGACTGCCACGCCAGGACGCGCAGCAATCGCTCCACTTACTTCCTTTTTCTTCTACAACTTAGGCTTTTTTTGTCACCCTATTTTCTCCCCTTCTTTTTATGGTCAAATCTCTCTTAGATACTGATGAAATTAAACGCCGAGTTTTAATGTTCATTGGGTGGAAAAAAGTTCATATCGTCTCCGAAAGAAGGGAATTTAATTAAGTGAAATTACGCTGCTTGTACTTTAATTATGTTAGTTTCAGATAAAAGGGGGCCACCTCTCCTGCGTTTGTTGCGCAGCAGCAAACTCCCTGTAATAACGACCGTTAGGCTGATAAAGAGGAGCGCTTCAATACTTGACTCCCCCTGGCACGAGCCGGGCTCCGACACACGTCTAGCGCCACGCCACGCAGCGCTCATTACCTGCTCCGCCACTAATAACAAACAAACAAACCTCTCGTACGCCTGCACCCTCAATTCCCGCCAAATAATTTCATTAGACGTTAAATGTTCCGTCTCCAGAACGAGCAGCCTTCCGTTCCAAGAGCGCGCCACACAACAAATTTCTTGTGGCGCTTACTTACCGTTGTATATTTCCGTGAATATACGTTTGCGATACAGAGAGCTTCTTTGGTTTGTCTAGTTCAATGATTGGACAACGAAGAGAGGGACATTAAACTTTTAACGTTCTTATCAACATTTTAAGACACGAGCTGCTTCATAAATAAACTCTACGTCACTGGACCGAAACAAGAACCTAAATTACCTAAATTCAAGCTTTAACGTGCCTTAACGTTTTATTTTTTTTTTACTTTTTGATCCGTCAAAGTCACCTAGAAAGTCTTTGTCACATCTCTCAGACGTTAAAATATATATAATTTTTTGTGAAAGCGCAATGAGAACAAAATGGCCAATGCTCAGAGAGGATTTAGACAAAATGGTTGTAATAGTTTACTCAAAACTTTTAAAATCTGTTTTATAAACACGTCATTGCCGTAAATATAATTTATACAAACGAGAAACATTGTAAACATGTGTTTACATTTAGATGATAGATTTGCTGTCCTCCAACATTTCTAAAACTTTGTTTGAATTTGAGTTAAGTAATCGAAAGTTACGAAGCCGAACGTGTTGTTGGACAACTCTGCAAGTTGAATACGATACACGTGACTCTTTGTTTATGCGATGTAATAGATCGATTAATTATTTCCGTACCTGATAACACAGGGTATGAAAACACTATATTATACTGCATATAGGGAAAGCGGAAAAACATCGTTGCGCGCTAAGTCACAATGGACGGAAGTGCGTGTTGAGTGATCGTGACAGGTTGTCACTGAAGAAGACAAAACTACAGCGCAGACTGCTTGCTCAGGAGTGAAACATAACGGGGGTTCAGCGATAATTTGGGTAGCTGCATCGTGGTATTGCATGGACCCCGTTTGTACTCTGCAAGGTCGCATTACTCCCAAGTATTTTGCGACTATTGGAGCTAATCTGGTCTATCTCATGACACAATGTTTGTTCCCAATGGTGATGCTGTGTTTTAAGATGACATGGCCCCTGTTCACAAAGCTTGCTACCTTCAGGATTGATTCTGTGAGCACAAGAATGAATTCTCGCATATCCCATGGCCACCATCTCAATATTAAGGAGCCTTTGTGGTCTACTTTGGACAGAAGGGTGCGTAATCGCTATCCAACGCAATCATCGTTACCTCAACTTGCCACTATTTTGCAGCAAGAATGGTCTCAGGTTTACAAATATTCTTTTTTTTGCCTTCTTCTCCGCAGTTGCACATATAAAAATTGTGTAGGTTAACTGCCCTCTTTAGCAACTGCAATGAAAATCTTATTAAGACCTTAAGACCTTTATTACAGTTGATAAGACTGCAATTAACCTATACAAGTTAGGTATAACATTTCCTTGAAAATCACACAGGACCTGTTTTTACACGTTCCGAGACGACTGGAAGCTGTTTTGAATACCAACGGCTTTCCTACAGCTTATTAGGCATGGTAATGTGTTGCATTTGGGATGTTTCCATATTATTGTCCACTCCCTGTAATTATATTCAATATTTACTGCTCTCAGTTAACAGTTAAAGTAGATAACGGCAGATACTGACAACGCCTTTTCCACTTATATCTCATTAGTAGTCGATTAGAAGAGCTAAGGTGTGTGTTCAAGGCTCTTACTGGACTCAATGTCGCTGTCTGACCAGTGTTTTTTCGACTGCAGCAGATTAGCCCAAGCTTCACGTGAAAGTGAAACCCTGCGTTCTGCACGGCTGTTTGCCGCATAAGAATTTCCAACAGAGATAAATGGGGCCTCGTATTTGGGAACTAACAATATGAGCAAGGCCAATTTTGTAACCAACTCCGGACGCAACAAATTCGTATCATGAGTTTACTGCATTGAGAAAGAACTACTAGTAGAAAGGCCAAAACTCACATGCGTCATCAGAAAAGTTTCTTATTTCTCAGACAGATGTCTTGGGTGTATGCTAATATAATAAACGTAAACAAAAATCAGAATTTACGGGCTAAAAGATTATATATATGTTCGACGCTGTTAATTCTACACCTAAATTATTTTCGTAAGGTGAACATTATTTCCTCTATTGCTACTTCGCTTGACGTATATCGTATTTGTAATTTTTTTGGACCGTGCAGCAAACAAAAAAAAATATGACCAGATTTGTATCATCATGATGCTTTTAACGTAAACTAAGTAAAAGTACATTACTTTAAAACTGCTTACGAAGCTGTTGCTTTCAAAATCAAAAGTAATACACACTGCATTATGTTGAAGCATCTTTATGTGCAAAGATTCCTACGTCTAAACATCTTGATTCGTATAAAATTCAGAGTGGAATGAACGGCGTATATTAACCGCAGCCAGGAACATCTGAGGTCACTAAGTGTTGATCACTTTTCTTCTTTCGTGTGTACGTACAACTGACAACAAAAATAAAATACGCGTGTTGGAAGCATCTTAAGCTACAGCCATTTGTTACTTAAGTAGCGTACTAACACGTCTAAGGTAAGGTTGAACAGGAGGATGGGCTAAACGGGTAACTGGTATCCAGTTCATGATCACGAGACTCATCGTAGCGCACGTGGGGACCACTAGCGGAATGAGTGATCTTAGCATCTATGAATACAGACTCACGACTTCCATTTAACACCGTTTAGGGAAGGCACGAAAAACCTCAAACTACATGGCATATCGGATCCTTCGAAACACTAGTCTAGCCTTAAATAATAGAGAAACGTGTTACAGCAGCGTCTACGGAGTTGAACATTTTGTTCGCTTTGCAAAACTGGCAAATATTACATGAATAGTTTAACTTTCGAAAAAAAGAGAAAGCAGAAATAGACGCATCTACGTACTATTTAATCAAAATGATGATTTCGCCTGCCAAGGGAACTACGTAACAACCGTTGTAAACGGTGGCGACATTATTCGCCAGGAGGCAGGAAGATGCACTGAAAGATGAATATTAGCTGCCTACATCGTATCATCTCTACTTGACTGTACCGCCATCTGCGTGCTTGTAAAACTGCTCCCGCGAGCCTAGTCAACACCGACTCAAAGGAAGGCCGCGGCGCTTGTTAGTGACGTCACGTCAACTAGGCACGGCGATCGCCAGGTCTGTTGCATGCAGAAGCGCCTGAGCGTGCTTATCACTATAAATCTCTTATTTTTGGAGTTTTTGTTTGGTATTGCTTTGGATTCTGCAGTTTTATTTAGATGAAAGATTTTCTTACTATCGTAAAGCTACAAATGAAGATCATAGTTCTGTATTACTGAATCCTGTCGAAACAAACGTAGATCAATATGAGAAGATGCTTTGCCCCATTGCAAGCTTCGGAAATTTTATATTCAAGTAACTATATTTACTTGACCCATTTTGCTATCGAAACTTACCCCAACCCCCTTACAATGAACTCGTTTCTTTCATTTATTTATTTATTTTCGTTTGACATCGTCACTGGAAATGTGAACTTATTTACATGTGTAAATGTCCAACTGTTGCCAGTCATTAGATTACAGTCGTTTTCAACGAAAGGAATTCTAAACAGGAAACAAAATAGCCTCCTACATCGAAAATACTGCTGAGCTTAAACTTTTTTAAATATGCACATTAGAAAAGATAAATATTCCCCTCTTCCAACTGAAAGGAGGAACTTTATAAGATAAAAAAAATTTATTTGATAAAACAAGTACCTCTCTTTTGCTTCTTCTGTCCCCCACCCCCTCCCCCAACGTGTACAATCGCAAGGTATTTCATTAACATTCAGTGCTCCTCACCCCACAGTCAACCAAGATACCTAAAGAAGAGCATCAATATGTTCACAGTTTTTTGTAAAAGCAACCCAGTACAAACGTAACTTCCTCAGATTTACAAATAAGGTAAAGAAGCACGAATTCTGTTGCTGCTGGACCATGAAGTTGTTTTTCTATGTCAATCCTTAAAACAGGTGGAAATTTAAGTTCAGGAGTACACTATTTCTTAAGAAGCGTAATGAATTGCACAATTAATTGATTGCAAAAATCTCTCAGAACAATGTGTGTTGATCAACTACCGCCAATAGTTTCACATTTTCCTGTGTCAGGGAGGGAGACACCACCATTATGAGTATGCCTGAAACAGACGTGGCTTTCGCCGTGCCTAACTGGCGTGACGTCACCAACAAGCGCCGAGGCCTTCCTTTGAGTCGGTGTTGGCCTAGTGCGCACGATCACCACCAACTTATGTTTCAGTGTTAATGGGAGGACCCCATGGCCCTTCCGATAACTAATGTACACCACTCACGCTAGTAGTTCCCTACCAACGTCACTATGTAAATACCGTCTGCCCTCACAAACTGTCAGATCCTGAACTGTTCGAACAACACTGCTATACGGGATGTGAAAGTGAGTCATAAAGCTACACGAGTCCTGCACGAGGGCGATTCGTGTTTCACACTCGCGATACTTTAGTTCATTCAGTTTCCTATTTCGTGCAAAGACTGACTTGTCAACCGGATTGTCTTCTGCAACAGCGAGTGCACGAAAGATCATTTGAATTTAAAACTCTATAAGGTGAACCCGACTTCCACCGACAAACTTTCAGATGTGATCGTATGGACCAAAACAAGAAAAAAAGTCCAGTAAACACAGGCACTAAAATGCATGCGGCCGGCCGGTGTGGCCGTGCGGTTCTAGGCACTTCAGTCTGGAACCGCGTGACCGCTACGGTCGCAGGTTCGAATCCTGCCTCGGGCATGGATGTGTGTGATGTCCTTAGGTTAGTTAGGTTTAAGTAGTTCTAAGTTCTAGGGGACTGATGACCTCAGAAGTTAAGTCCCATAGGGCTCAGAGCCATTTTTAAAATGCATACCTTAAGGGCTATGAGCACTCGTTCCTCTTCGCTACCGTGGAACGGATCTCTTCTATTGAACAAATGCTCATAGATCTCGAGATCCCGTGTTTGCTGGACACTATTTCCTTTTTTCGTCCATACCATCATCCCTGAAAGTCTGTCGTTTGACTTCTGGTTACTTTTGGCAAGTGACAAGCAAACACGAGCCTATTTCATAACAAGATACAAATTTGTTTTTCGTCATTAAAGATTCAACGTTTTCTTCCCTCACGCGTAACTGAAACATTTTGCGGTTAGGCATGAGGGAAGAAAACGTTGATATTAATTCTTGCAGCTGCGCTTCACGCATGTGTTAGTAAGAGTCTTAGCTGTCACCGGAATATAAAAGGAGAGAGGCGCGGCACGTACCCTACAACGTTTGTAGTTGGAAAATGGAACAAATTTCTCTAGCGAAGTACATTGCGAATACCTATCCCAGGGAATGCAAGCAGGTGTGATGTTTACACGCGGAGAACCACAACAGCACTGAAGTAGAAAGAGTTTTGCAGCGGCACCTGTATATAGTGGTGCTGAAGCCAAAGAAGCAACAGCAAACGAAATTAATTACCTGCAAACCGAGACCGGAAGAGAAAAAAAAAGTGCACACGTACAAGTCATCCAGTGTAAATGAAATAAGGGTCGCGAACGTGGCTTTTGCACTAACGAAAGCACGTCGGCACCCTGGACGACGAAAAAAGGAAACGCTGGATAAATAAAGCCAAGGGTGGCGAGGGGAAAGGGAAGGGCAGGGGAAGGGGAAGGGAAAGGGAAAGGGGCGAACGAAGAGGGAAGCAGGCTGGCTAAGAGGGTGAGAAACGCGCAGCGGGCCGGGAGCCGCGCGGCAGCGGCAGCGGCGAGAGCGGGAGCGGTCAAGCGCAGTTAGGGGCGCGCCAGCTGTCGCCTCGTTACCGTATGCAGATCAGCCTCATTGCGATTCTTCGTGACGTCTCGGACACACGGGCCGTTCGCGCCAGCCGCGCACAAACACGATTTCGACATCCCGCAATCAGGCTCTCCGCACGCCCTGCCACTGCTGGTAGCCCCAGTAAGACGCTGTCCAGCCGCAAACGCAAAAAAAGCCAGCCAAGACCGCCTATTGACCAAGTAGTGAAACTACACGCGCTGTTTACACCTGTCCACTCGAGCTCCGCAGAAAAAAAGACCAACTACTAACAACTGTATTTAATAATTAGAAAGAACAGAAATTTTTGCACACGCTGGTTAAGAAATTTTTATCTTTGTAAGCGCGGTGGAATGGGGGGAGGGAGGGAGGTAAGGGGGAGGGGGAGGGACGGAGGGGGAAGAGGAGGAACGCAGACAGACAGACAGAGAGAGAGCGCACGTTTTATTTCTGAAATTGTTTCCAACTAACTGTTCTTTCCACGCCGACGCTGATGTCGCTGAGTGACGTTTACTGAGACTTTAAGACATAGGCCATGCCAAATACTTTCACAATTTTCGATGAGGAATCGGTAGATAATACAATTGTGTGAAAATATCCTAGTTCTGTTATTGTCGCCAGCCAAGCAACCATCGAAATATATCCTTAAAGGAAGAAAGTCACAAGCAAAAATTGGCCACGTGCGAATAGGACTCGCGCACTTAAGGTTCCGTACAAACTCAGATATGTATATAGGCAGGTCATCCATTCCGGGAATACGGGATCTCTACGACTTTGGCCTGTTATCAACATCGATACTGGCAAGATCGATTCCAAGACTTTGGAGGATGGTTTAATTTCAAGTCTGAAGTCGGATAAAAAAGGGGACGAGAATACTTTTCCGTGTGATATAATTACAAATTAACAAATCCTTTTTTTTTCTCTTCGCGTGAAGTGTGCAGCTTTCCTTCTTGCCAAATTTCATGATTCTACGTCAATGGGAAGTACCCTATAGGTTTCGATGAATGAATTCGCTAGTATCAAAATATTTGACACAAATGGCCGTATCTTTTGACTGCACTGACTGTCACGATAGATCTTAGTGACACAAATTTCAGCTTGAAACTTCTACCCATTGCAGATAAAAAGGGTTTTGAAAAGACGGACAGAGAAACAACAAAGTGAACCTATAAGGATTCTGTTTTCATGCACTGAGGTATGGAGCCTTAAAAATGATGATGATTTCTGCCTAGACTTCTTAAAACTGCACACAGTAACGGTACATTTAAAATCTACGTCCGTGCCCCAAGACTAGACCCGAACCCATAACCACTAGTTACCAGACAGCAGTGCTACCTCTAGATCACAGCGTCTTTCAGACACACCGGGTGATCAAAAAGTCAGTATAAATTTGAAAACTTAATACATCACAGAATAATGTAGATAGAGAGGTAAAAATTGACACACATGCTTAGAATGACATGGGGTTTTATTAGAACAAAAAAAAAATATATATACTGCTAGACGCGTGAAAGATCTCTTGCGCGTGGCGTTTGGTGATGAAGAGACAACATCCGACGCCAATGCCTCACCATAACTCCGGACATGCTTTACAGTGCTGTTCACAACATTATTCCTCGACTACAGCTGTTGTTGAGGAATGATGGTGGACATATTGAGCATTTCCTGTAAAGAACATCATCTTTGCTTTGTCTTACTTTGTTATGCTAATTATTGCTATCCTGATCAGACATTTTTTGAACTTTTGTATTTTTTTGGTTCTAATAAAACCCCATGTCATTCCAAGCATGTGTGTCAATTTGTACCTCTCTATCTACTTTATTCCGTGATTTATTCAGTTTTCAAATTTATACTGACTTTTTGATCAGCCGGTAATTCTCTCTTCATTCATTCATCCTGGATTTTGAAATTTATTTTCGCTGCCAAATGGCCTTCCTATTGTCCTGTAACCATAATAGGAAAGTAGATAGTGCACAAAATTAGACGGTGAAATGTATTTTAACCTTTTAATTCTGTCAGCTCTGAAGCAGCCCGTTATGTACCTCATACGGCATGAAAATCGCCTAAAGGGTATGCTTAAAGCCGTTCGTGTCCAGACAACGGTCGTTAATCGGGTGCAAGGGTCCTATACGTGCTTACTTTCAAATTTGACAAATTATCGCTAAACGAGCTGGTAATCGCTCGTTACATGATTATAGAATTAAATTTGAGATGCCATGCACCATATATTTCACGACATACAGTGCGAGCTGAAACTTAACACACTAGTGCCCAAGTTGCGAATGTACGTTGGTAAAGAAAGCCTTTTAGCTAAGGAGGAGAGACCAGACGCTGAAGACTATACCGGCTGCTCGTATACCAGGAAAATTGTTATGAAACTGCGTATGCTCGCTACTCAGACTGAGTTCTCTGTTCGCCTACACTAGACATTCAAACATGCCAACTCTCCTGCTTCAGTCAGACGTGGTGGCCGAGCGGTTCTAGGCGCTTCAGTCCGGAACCGCGCGACTGCTACGGTCGCAGGTTCGAATCCTGCCACGGGCATGGATGTGTGTGATGTCCTTAGGTTAGTTAGGTTTAAGTAGTTCTAAGTTCTAGGGGACTGATGACCTCTGATGTCTAGTCCAATAGTGCTCAGATTCATTTGAACCATTTTTTTTTTCTCCTGCTTTCCGCGGGCAGTACGCAGCTACAAGGCCACCATGACTAATCTGCACACCACTTAAATACGTTCGTGTCTGGCAGTTGCATATTGTAAACGAAGACACTTGGAAGACGCACTCCCATTCCCATACTCATACTGGGCGTGTCCTGCATTTTGGAAGAATCGCTGCGCTAGTCAGAAGTCGGCATTGGAAGGCAAACCGCTAATTTCGTGGCGCGCTATGCACATTTACATGTATCGTTAAGTGCGGCCGCGGGTGTCACAAGAAGAGAGGAGAGATCCCCGGTAATTAGGCGGCACTGCGGAGCCGGATCACCGTGACGAGCGACAAGCGCACTCCGGAGCTAGCCGGCGACTAATTGCTTCCTCGCACAGTTAATCAATATTACAGTTGCAGCCGGGCAGCCGTAACGAGGATTTGCTAAGTGGAGGTCGCGCGTCTCGCTCTGTCCTGCCGGCCACTCGCGGCCATAAATACATATAGGCAACCGCGGCGCTTAGCCCTAAACCATAGCTATGCTTCTCTTCGTACTTTCTTATTACTTTAATGGCAAAAGAAAAATATTCCTGTCCCATCTGTCGCTATAGTTTCGGCAAACTTCCAGTGTTTTCAAATTTTTCTACGAAGTCACCAAGAGCCGAGAAGCAGCAGCGTGTCGTGGTGTAAGCTGCTGGGAGACTGACTGTCGGCCGCTTAAACGCAACTTCACTCACGCCGCACCGGCTACACTTCGTTAATGACCCAATTGGTCCATTCGCAGCTACTCACGAACGAAGTGGTATCTGTCCTGCTGTGGAATGATGGACGTTGTGGGCAGTTGGCTACCTGCTTTTGGCCTACTGAGGAAACCTCAAACGACGTCCACTTGTCTAGCTACCTCACCTACCCTGTCTCACAATTTCTTCTTTTGCATAGTAAGCAAAGGATTTGACAGTGATGAATGGGACACTCCACAACAAACCGCAACGGCTTTGTGGCATTGGTCAGCTGCCGCTAAATTTCTATAACTAAAAAACTACCCACCTTTCCCACTGAATATCTTACACTAGGGAGGAAGGAAGGAAGGAAAATAGGTATATAAGCAAGTATGGGTTCAACGACCCGTCAACGATGACGTCATTAGCGACAGAGCACCAGCTGTACTCAAGAACGGGTAGCGTAAGGACATCACACACGTCCATGCCCCAGGCAGGTTTCGAACCTGCGACCGTAGCGGTTGCTCGGTTCCAGACTGTAACGCCAAGAACCGCACGGCCACTCCGGCCGGCCAGCACGTATAGGGAAAGAAAACCAGCCTCGTCTTTTTCAAAGGAACAATCTGACGTTTATCTTCGCAGTTTAGGGAAACCGCGGAAGATCTACGTCTGGATGGCCGGACGAGAATCTGAACTGCCGTTCTCCTTAATGCGTTTTATGGTCTTACACTGCGCTACCTCGTTCGATTGTACGTATACATCTACATACATACTCCGCAAATCACCATATGACGTATGGCGAAGGGTACCGTGTATCTCCTTTGTACATGAGCTGCACTTCCCTACAGTTCTCTCCAAAAATCGAAATCGACCAATCATCTTTTTAGTAACGCCCTTACGTACTCGTTCCATTTCACGTCACTTTGCAATGTTACGCCTGGATATTTAATAGACGTGACTCTCTCATGCAGATCATCAAAATACAGTATTCGAACATTACAGGAGTGTTTCTCCTACTCATCTCAATTAACGTACATTTTTCTACATTTAGAGCAAGCTGCCATTCATCGAACCAAACAGAAAATCCGTCTAAGTCATCCTGCATCCTTCTACAGTCATTCACCGACGATACTTTCCCATAAACTACAGCATCATAAGCGAACAGTCGCAGATTGCTGCTCACCCAATTCATCAGACACTAGAAGACTAATCAGTGCAAATAGAAAACAAGTGTGCTATATTATATACTACTTCTTTTCTACTCCCCGACAGAAACGCTGCTTACATGTATGTAAACGAGTCTTTTCATGGTTCAAATGGCTCTGAGCACTATGGGACTTAACATCTGAGGTCATCAGTCCCCTAGAACTTAGAACTACTTAAACCTAACTAACCTAAGGACATCACACACATCCATGCCCGAGGCAGGATTCGAACCTGCGACCGTAGCGGTCCAGCGGTTTCAGACTGTAGTGCCTAGAACCACACGGCCATCCTGGCCGGCGTCTTTTCATGTTTTGTAATTGTCTGTTCACAGAAACTCAAATGTGTAAAGAAAGATACAGTACCAAAAAACGCCAATGTAACATAGTGTTCAGCTCACTTCTTACATTTTGGGAACAAAAAATCTGTTATCACGCACTACCGAGTAGTGGTTGATCGAAAGTTTCCTTCTGGTTTATCTACGGTTATCATCCAGGAAGACGTAGATTACATCTGTAACATATGTACGCTTTATACTGTCTTAAACGCAGCTCCAGTTTAATTAAATGGCTATCATTGGTTCAAATGGCTCTGAGCACTATGGGACTCAACTGCTGAGGTCATTAGTCCCCTAGAACTTAGAACTACTTAAACCTAACTAACCTAAGGACATCACAAACATCCATGCCCGAGGCAGGATTCGAACCTGCGACCGTAGCGGTCTTGCGGTTCCAGACTGCAGCGCCTTTAACCGCATGGACACTTCGGCCGGCGGCTATCATTTTTAAGAAGTTGATCTTCCCACACCCGGATATAAACTCTCGTACTAAATAAATAAAATATATTAGAAAGTACATTTGTCATTTAAAGAAACTCTACGAAATCTAACAAACAACTAGTAGAGCTGTTTAATGAATCTACTATTAACATCGTTCGGACAGGAATACGTCCGTGTAGCTATGTGCTTCTCATATGTACTTATCCCGATTCGTTGCGGCGAAGTCATAACTGTGTAGTAGAAAAAGCATGACAACGTAATTATAAAGAAGTCAATTAGGAAAGTCTTCATTGCTGACTAAATAGGACATTTAGGCACTCTTAGGATTTTGCATCCTGACTGACCTTAAATCCAGGATATCTCAGTTTTGGACATGACAAGTAACTAGGACAGGAAATGAAAACAGTGACGTCCGTACCAGCTGAGAGTCCTTCCAGAATTCCGTAACTATGTATCCCGTCAGGCGTCGCAGGAAACTCTCGCCTACGTGGAAAACACGATACATTTAGGTTGGTTTGGTTTGGTTGTTTGGGGAAGGAGACCAGACAGCGTGGTCATCGGTCTCATCGGATTAGGGAAGGATGGGGAAGGGTGTCGGCCGTGCCCTTTCAAAGGAACCATCCTGGCATTTGCCTGGAGTGATTTAGGGAAATCACGGAAAACCTAAATCAGGATGGCCGGACGCGGGATTGAACCGTCGTCCTCCCGGATACATTTAGGTGTTGTGCCAAGATTATATACAGTGTAATCCAAGGTACTTCATATGCAGGGTGACACCGCCATCAGACACAATTAAACATATGTAGTACCTCAACAAGTGAATGCAACTACGATAGAAAAAAAAGCAGTAAAGAAGTGATTTGGTTCTGATGCACTACTTGCCGGTCTGCTACAACAAGTGTACCTCGAATGGCCACTGACAACTAGCGAAAACTAACAAGAGAATTACCAAATGATCAAATGCCATGTGGGCCCAATGAGAGACCCTGACGGCAAATATGCATACCAAGGATGAAACGACGTCCTGTTTATACATACCATCTACACACCATGGGGTTGAGCACTCTTGTTGGTTTTTAGAAACTATGATTTTGGACTGAGAAATTCTTTGCGACAGCTGTTATTGTTCAAACTATTCTCAATTCGCAGAATCTACGACTGGCCATGATAATGTGGTTTCGCGCTGATCGCACGTAGCGTGGGCCCAGCACAACACCCCAAACTCTATGATGAAACACGACCTTGCACCGTCGACGCCTATGATCATAAAGGACGCATGAATAAAGCTAACGACTTGTGAGCCTGTAAATCGTGCTGTGGAAGAAGTCTCCAAAGCCCTGTATTGAAACGAAGCTCACGAAAGAAACAGATAACCAGTATGCTCCTGGGAACATTTTGGAGCGTCATACTGGAAAAATTGCACGCGTGATGTCACAACTAGCAATCGGAAATAATCTTCTACACCACTAGCGAATGTTCCCGACAGAAATTGCTATATCTCTCTCTCTCTCTCTCTCTCTCTCTCTCTCTCTCTCTCTCTCTCTCTCTCTGTGTGTGTGTGTGTGTGTGTGTGTGTGTGTGTGTGTGTGTGTCAGGCAGAACTAAATGGGAGAACATATGGAATAAGTAGAAACGCGGGAGAACGTCGGAGTGTGCTACTGTTGAACAAGTATACAACGTTTCGCGGCTTCTTGAGAACGGAAGCGTAGCACCGAAAGCAGCAGCTTCTGCTTCTCAGGGTCTTCGCGTTACTAGAGGGTCACTTTCCGAGTGTGTTGGCCCAGATGCCATCGAGGCGACCGTGTAACATTATCAGGCATTTTGTGAGCCGGGCAAACCACGGTTTCCGTAACCGACACTCTCTCTCCATTTCTCCGCCGGTTGGGGACCAGCAACCCAATCTTGCAGCGGACGGGCGTCGTCGGAGCTAGCTAGCCAGCCAGCACTGTAACACTACAAAGAGCGCCATAGCGACGCGGGCGTGTAGTCTCTTCTTTTCTGCGGTTTTCGCCCTGCCACAGGTCGCGTCGTAGCATGCGGGCCGTCCTACTGCAATCTGCCGGGGATTTGTGAGCATTATCACGAATCCGTCCTGCCGGCAGCGTGGAGGAAGAGATTACGTTTAGTTGAGAAAGCCGTGGGGAGGGCCTGCTTCGCCGCAAGATGATACTGAAGCCAATGCGCTGTGCTGCCGTTTGTTCAAAACGACAGCGCAATAATTCTCTAAGCCGCAATCACTTGACAGTGCAGTGTTAATTTCCTTTCCATGACTCTTACGACATCATCAGAAACTAATTTAACAATAAAACCTGAGAAGAGACTGCGTCCGCGCTACGACATATTAGTAAAATCTGAGTGCACGGTTAATCTAACCTTATTATCAGCAAACGAAATTATCAAGTAATTCGCTTTGGTATCAAATAATAACCTCACCGTTCCCTTCAGTGTCATTAGTACACAGTTTATCAGAATTATGGGGTGACGCAAAAGTGAAAGTGAATGTGAAAATCAGCAGATCGGAAAGTACTGCCACCAGTTCAGCGACGCGGTTTCCACAGAAAAATATGAGATTTTCAATAACAGAAAATTTATTGCCAGAATAGTTACCGTTTTCAGCGACAGGTGGCACTGGTGCGGTAGCGCTCGCAGAGCTGCTGCTCGCTGTGATTTAAACAGATTTACTGGCCGGTACAAATGGAAAATGATGCAGAACGGCTGTTAAACGCGCTGTGGACAGGCACTGTGCTCTTTTTCGTAACTAAACTCTACATTCGTTCATCTCACTATACAAGCTACTAATTAATGAAGCGGGGTAACGAAGTCACTAACTACTAATGCAATTATTATTCTATTAGAGCAAATCGCATGTGATATTTTCCTTTATTAATTTCCCTATTACTTTTGCATTATCGGTACCCAAAGGAAGAAACCAACATCGCTTTAGTCGCTGTTATTCCTACGTGCTTTGTGAGAATTATTTTTTCTTTAGAATGAACACGAACCACATGACCAGTTCAGGCATATCCATAATATATCGTAAGGCCGAGATAAATTTAAAATCGTTTCATCATGGTTTCCTTTATTTTTTCCCTTCAGGAAGTCCGTCTCTAATGACCTCTCTATCGACTGGATGTTAAACTCTATAATCTTTCTTTCTTTCTTTCCTTCCTTCCTTCCTTCCTTCCTTCCTTCCTTCCTCCCTCCGTTCCTTGAAGAAGCAGACATATTTTACTTCCTATTACTGCAACTATAAAGGGTGCAACCGTATGGGGGAAGCATGTGGCTCAGTAGTAATACATATTTTATATATACGGAGCAACAATCACGATATAGGCTCTCAATCATATCACAGACGGCACCTTTACTGGGACATAAACATTAATAATTCAAGGAATGGGCGTTCCAGTCGCGGCAAACCTAACGACGCACCGCTTTCTAGGTCCGCTATCCAGAGACGTGCAAAACTTCAGAATTGCACAATCAACGGAGATCGTTGCCTACAAGTAACATTTGTTACGCTCTCTAGTTATGTAATGAGATTTTATCAAGCTGTCGTTGAACAGTAACAGACTTCACTGGAAAGGTGGTACCCGAGTTCTGTTTTATGAGCGCCTTTGAAAAACAAAAGAAAGATACGACTATGTTAAATATGACAGTGGGGAAAGAAACCAGTCATACGGATAACGCTTGAACGTGCCTTCTCTCTTGATTCAGTGATGTTTTGGCACAGTTAGCGAAACAGTTCTTACTCTGTCTCCCTTGGCGCTTTCCTAAATGGAATCGAATCTCATCTCCTTTCTCCGACCTGAGAACCAGCTAGTTATAGAAGAAACCATACTGGGGGAGGGGGGGGGACATGAATTTCAGATTATTTTTCATGACGAATCAGGAGGACTATGCAGATTGGTATTTTTTGTGCAATGCCACAAAAAGAAGAAAAAATGAACAAATTGTTATTGGACATCAACCTTTAGATTACTTACCTTACATCAACCTACCTAACGAACCACACTCGCAACGGTATACCTGCAGTAATATTCAAATGATGTCAGAAATTGTCCCACAAAAAAGGATATTTTCTTAGCTGTTTTATTCTTGTGTAAATACTACCAGCAGGGTCCTGCCATTTTCAGTCTTGACATCAATTAAAATGAGATGAGACTTAACTTATCGCTAACTGGCATTTTTAGCTTCAATATCCCATTAAAAATATGTCAGTCCATTGTGAGGAAGATAAATTCGTCATTTCTCTTTTACTTTCTGAGGTTTCGCCGCATTCCTCTACGCTGCCTTCCCTCGACTGATTAAATTATCATCGCCCTCGAAAGGAAGGACAGTACAAACGCTTCCTTTCTTCAGAGTGAGGCCAAAAATTTACATGCAAATTAATTAACTTAATTCAACTGTAACTGTAATACCAGCAATGACTACTGAACATAGGGATGAAGAAAACTAAATTATGGCTGTGGCATTCGCGTAATTCAAATAGTCGCCAGCTCTTCTAGTGGCGGTCAGTCCGGCGCGGAAAATGTGGCAACTGCGACGAGTGGGTGGCACTCTTAGGAAAAGGCGGCGCGTTGAAT
Organism: Schistocerca americana; assembly: GCF_021461395.2. Lineage (NCBI taxonomy): Eukaryota > Metazoa > Arthropoda > Insecta > Orthoptera > Acrididae > Schistocerca > Schistocerca americana. The sequence continues at coordinate 370,314,536 of NC_060130.1, forward strand.
GAATCCCCCCTGTATACCTGTCAGCCGACCGCATTCCTCGCTTGCTCACAAAGGAACACTTGCGAGCGGCGCGGCGGGCGCGACTTCACCCCGAAAGTAACAGTGCTGCGCACCGTAATTCTCACCTTTTCAAGTCACTTCCTCCGACGCAGACCCGAGGCACCGGCCATACAACGCTGCAGCCATTACAGCAAAAACTACGTTCTTCCAATCTACACGTAACTTCATCTGTATGCTCGTGGCTTCTATCGTCTCTGTATAACACATCGTTACTTACCCTCGTCTGTATTCAACACAATTCCTTCATTTACTTCTGTAGCAAAACACGGTTTTCTGGAATATTATTGTACTTCATTTTCAGCCAAAGAGTGTTTACTGCGAGCATTTCTGACATCCTTATACAAAACTGCCGGTGTTTGCCAGGTGCTGTTTAAAGCTGATGCATTACTGGCATTTGACAAGGAAAGAAGGAAGGAATGAATCGGAGACTGAACAAAAGTTCCTCAATAAACCATCCCGGAGTTTGCCTTAATCCCTTTTAGTGACACTGGTAAATATACAGGGCTATTTAAAAAGAAGGAACAGATTTCAAACGTTTATGGCTTCCAAACTACAAAAAACAGAAACAATTCCAACCTTCCTGAGAAGAGGATAGTTCAAAATTTTACGTATTCAATGTGCTACACGATAAATGTCAAAACGGTGGCTCATTTCCTGCCACACACGAAGCAGGTGGTCTCTAGTTATCGAATTCACAGCTTCAGCAACGCGATGTCACAGACCCCACAGAGAAAAGTCACAAGGTGTGAGGTCTGTGACGTTTGATTAGAAGCGGAGAAGCAGAAGACGAAAGCCGATGGCCTCCCAGGCCTCCAGACCTCACACCTTGTGAGGTTACGTAAAAGACCACGTCTTTAGCCCCCCTACGACTGACACCCTCGAAAGTCTGTGACATCGCATTCTCGAAGCTGTGAATTCGATAGCGAGAGACCAGCTGCTTCGTGTGTGGCAGGAAATGAGCCACCGTTTTGATATTTGTCGTGTAACACATGGAGCTAACATCGAATGCATAAAAATTTGAACTTTTCTCTTTCCAGAAACGTTGGAACTGTGTTTCTGTCACTTGTAGTTTGGAAGCAATATATGTTTGAAATCTGTTCCTCCTTTTCGAATAGCCCTATATGTACCATAGGTCTTAAATGCTGTTTGTTACTTTCTTTACTAAAAAAAATAATTTTATTGGTATTCATTTATGGACAATTGCTTCTCTGATAATATAAACATTTTTATGTTCCCAAGTCGGCAGAGTTGAGATACCAGCGAACAAGTGAGTAACGGTGCGAATATTTACCAGTGGCATTTGAGGCACACTTCCCCAGAGTTCGTTTTGTGTTCAGCTGGCATTTGTCACCTGTGGATTTACTCTTCTGATTCTGAGAAACGATGTCAAGTTCAATTAACAGTAACACTTCGTACATTATAAAGTACAGCATTAATAGGGGAGTAGTTTGTAAGCATATTTACAGCTAGTTTTCTTCCGCGCCGTACACGAAAAAAAAAAAAAAAAAAAACGTGAATTGTCGTGAATTTAGTTCCTAGTTACATCTAATTTGACTGAGTACATGCTGTGAAGTGCTTTTTCTAATGAAGACTGGCCATTGCCGATAACACTGTTTCACAAATTATCTCGAACATGTTTGCCGCTGAGGTAACATAGATTATTTCCGCTGACAGTGCACATGTAAGATGATTACTGAAAACATGCATTACAACGAAAACGGTCTCCTACTTTAGTATATTAGGTATCTTATTTACTAATTTTTGGTTGGTCTTTATAGTTAGAAGGATCATACTGATATTTAAGATCTGTAAGAACGACTTCATCGAGTTGAGGCTGTTCCATGGCAGATGGAGCTCTGACTGATCGTGTAATGAACTGCTGGGAAGAGGTTACGGGAGAACAGGCAGATGATTCGGAATTTGGAGAAGAGACTGATATAGATCATGCAGTTACTATTTCTACAGTTTCAAACATTATTAACGTAATAACTGATTGTAGACTGGGTAACAAAATGTCAAGTGGACCAGTAGGTGAAAAGTCTAGTCAGATGCAGCAGGTAGGGTCGATTGTCCGCGCTTGAAGAAGATTTTCATGGAAGTCGTCAAACTGACATCAAATTTAGATTGATCTCCATTGTCGGAAGTTGGGTTATGAAACCCAATGTTCTGGAAACTGTCTTCCACCTGAAGGCAAATGTTAACTAAACAGAAGCTGAAATTGCAAATTTCCTGCAGATTTTTCCAAGCTTTTCTGAGTTCAGATCTTGTGCTACTGTTTCATTGGTGTGAATACTTACCACCCCACAACTATGGTGACCTCAGATATATATAATAAATTGTGCAGCCTTGCTGATTACTATTTGCAAAGAGTACATACTAACATGTATTTCACTGTTGTGCTGGATGCAACATTTTGTCACTTACAGGATTAAGCTATTTGGAAGAACTGTGGAAAACCTAAATCTGCGTGACCGGAAGAGGATTTGAAACGCCGCCCTCCCGAATGTCCCATGTCTTACCAAGGCAGTACCTTCATCGGTAGACAAGAGGAAACATTAAACAAACATGTTTTTTGGAATGCCAAGATATTCCCAATGAACGAGTTTACGCCCTGCTTTACTGCACACACTACTGTTCGGTTATTTTCAGCCAGCTGTTACACAGTCTTGAGATTGACTCAAAAACTGTTCAAGTAAATGGTCCAAGAGCATCCGCTATAAATTAGAGGAGCTTTGGCATCAGCTGTAATTACTTGAAATCCACGATCACCAAAATGAAGCAAATTTCCTGGCACATTCATAACTACACTTCTTTCACACATCACAGCTCACAACAACGCAAATACAATCCTTACAACAAATCAAAACCAGATCAGTTATTGTTTAAAGTTTGCACGCCAAACTGTACCATAACAAAGAATCCAGCAGGTATGGGTCAAGCTGGTTCCAGATAAACCAGGAAGCATATTTCATCTTCAGATACGTGATTTCTATGCGAAATTGTTTTCTCGCCCCTCTCACATCATTGAAAAACAAATGCTCTCCTTATCAGGCTACAGAATTGAAGGCTCAATGTATATTTAGTTCATCTCACATTATAGGAATCCATCGCTTCAGAGGTCCTCAGTATCAAGTTAATGCTGTCAGTCGAAAGCCACTGGCCGTTCTGCCAGCAATTAGCAGCTTCAGTAATCTGAACATATTCGCAAGGTGAGAAAAATGTAAAATAAGTAAAATAGAGTTCAGATGCTCTGTAAGCATACCACCAAAGATCTACAAAAGTACTGACACGTCTGTCCCAAGTCAAAGCAGTTGCTGCAATGTACTGGGACTTATCACTAAATTACTATGAACAGCACTCCACATGCAGTGGAGTTCAAGAAACTGATCAACGGCAGGCTGATCACCAATGTTCAACGCTAGTAAGGGAGATGTGACTCTGATGCCATCGCACGCGAATTGGTATGGCTTAAGCGCAACCTAAATTCACTACCTGATCAAAAGTATCCAGACATCCCTACGTAATGCTAAACTGAGCACTAGATGTTACGAAAGGTGGACCCGCCAGTATAAAAGAAGACGGGATGTATTGCGTTGTCAGTAGAGATACAGTAACAGCAGAATGGGTCGGGCAGGAGAACTGAGTCACTTCGAACGTGCACTGGTCTTTGGATGCCATTTGACTAACAAATCTATCATCACATTTCAACCCGTTTAAAGCTGTGTAAGTCGACAGAATAATGCTGAAGATTAGGTGGGTAGATCACATAACTAACGAGGTAGTATTCAAATGTTCAAATGTGTGTGAAATCTTATGGGACTTAACTGCTAAGGTCACCAGTCCCTAAACTTACATACTACTTAACCTAAATTATCCGAAGACAAACACACACACACATGCCCGAGGGAGGACTCGAACCTCCGCCGGGACCAGCCGCAGAGGAGGTATTGAATAGAATTGGGGAGGAGTTTGTGACACAACTTGACTAGAAGAAGGGGTCTGTTGGTAGGGCATATTCTGAGGCATCAAGGGATCACCAATTTAGTATTGGAGGGAAGCGTGGAGGGTAAAAATCGTAGATGCAGATACAGAAGGATGTAGGATGCAGTAGGTACTGGGAGATGAAGAAGCTTGCACAAGATAGAGTAGCAGGGAGAGCTGCATCAAACCAGTCTCAGGACTGAAAACCACAACAAGTCGACTGTTGGTGATGTGACTGAAGTGGAAGCCCGAAGCAACAACCACAGCTAAACCAAAATCAGATCGACCTAATGTACTGACTGACAGGTATCGTCAACCATTGCGAAGGGTGAGAGTAAAAATCGCATGAAATAAGCGGAAGCAAAACTCGCGAGTGCCGAAATGCTACCAGCAGTCTAGTTAGCACAATAACTGTACGTAAGTGGTTAAAAAGAACCGGGTACAATGGTCGAGGGGCTCTCATCATGCGCCACACATGTCTGTAGTCAATACTAAGCAACGCTCGAGGTGGTGTAAGAAGCGATGCCACTCATCGGTAGATGACTGGAAACGAGTGATTTGGAATGATGAATCACGCTATACTCCGTATCAATCCGACAGAAGTGTCTGGATATGCTTGGAGAACATTACCTACCACCATGTGTAGTACCAACAGTGAAGACGGAGGTGGTGGTGTTCTGGTATGGGGGTGTTTTTCGTGTGATCATCTTATTGCGCTGAAGAAGACGCTACATACGGAACGATATGTACACATTTTACATCACTGTGTGCTGTATACAGCAGCGGAACTGTTCGGAGACGATGATTGTATCAGCAGGACGAAGCACCCTGTCACAACGCACCATATGGTTTGGGGGTGGGAACATTCCTGGAATGGACTGGCCTCCTCGGAGCCCCGACCTGAATCCAGAGGAACACCTTTGGAGTGATTTAGGACCTAGACTTCGCTCCAGACCCCCAGCGTCCAACATCAATACCTTCTCTAATTTCGGTTCTTGAGGAAGAACAGGTTACCATTCCTCAAAAGACATTCAGACATCTCACTGAAAGTGTTTCCAGCCGTCATAAAGGCAAAGAGTGGACACACACAATGATAATGCCCACTAACAGTTGCGGATACTTTTGATCAGTTGTGAATCATTCACGTTTGACTTGCAGATACTGGCAGATTGTGTTTATAAATAACAATGAACAGTTGTAGCAGTCAATATGTTTCCTTTACCAGGATTTCTTTCTTATGTTTATGGATGGAGGCGGTAAGAAACGAATGAACTTCTCTCTTCTCGTTTCAATTGCAGATGGAGCGTGGAAAGAATGGCAGTTTATACGTCTTTGAGCTAGCTGTTAGTGATCTCAATTCATGTTCAAGGCCTTCTATGAAACAATACGCTAAAGAATATTTGTAGATTTCTCTTTGAAACCAGGTCCGTCGGATCTTCTATGCACGTTTTCGTGAAATACAAGGCGTTTATTCTGGAGTGTCTATTACAGTCTTTCTCCAGCCAATCAGAAAAATCTACCCTGATACACATACCACACACTGGAAGATTGTTTCAGTGTGGGATGAACAACTGTAGACCAACTGGACTTTCGCACTAGCCTACAAATGAATTTAAGTCTGCCACTTGCTTTCTTTGCTATTTAACATAGTGATCGATCCACTTCACGTCCCTACCGACGTTTTTGGAAGCCCCGTTGGCCGCTTGGGTCTACATAGTGTTTAAGCTCTGAATACGTTTTAAAACTGTGAACAGAGGTGAGTACTTCTGCAAATGAGTTGGTGGTCGGTACAACTATCCAATTACAGCTTTCAGCCTACGCCTGATAGTTAAACTTACCGAACTATTCCACCTTACATATAGACGTCACCACTACTAATGTCTGGTTTTGCCCAATTTTGCGTACCGAGTGTTATGTGAGCCGGGTTTTTTAATAGTTATTCAAACCCAGTAACGTTTTTGAGAATGATCATTAACATCTTAAGATTCGCATCTATTTAGTGAAGCTCTCGTCAGGGAGGTTTATAGAAAATACACGGAGACATACCTAATAAAAGATATAAAACTGCAAAGAAATCTAGTGGATGTTCCACCGCTGAATTACCTAGCTTAGGCGTGAAATAAAAGTAACTGCAAAAAGAGCGCTACAATCTACAATTTTGTGTGTCTTTCAGCCACCCGCCACGCTACACAAAGTATAACAGCTCACATTGCAATGCAGTTCGTCATTAAGTCAAAGTACGTTAATCTCTGAGCTAAATATAACTTGTGCCTAGTGTTCTGAAGAGCACTAATTCTTGGTATCGGTAGCAAAAATACAAATTTGGAATTTTGCTACTGCGCCCTTACACTTAGCCATTTATTTAAAGCTTCAGTTGGAATCTATTTTCTGGAAGTCTTTATGTGCTGCGTGTGTTCAGACTCACTCACGTTGCTTTAGGCGATGCACTCGCAACAGTAGTGACGAGAAACTGTCTCGATACAGGTGAATGGCGGCCCAGCTGAAGGGAGAAGACCGCCTGCGACGACACGCGAGGATACTCACTTTGTTTCGTACCAGCTCATAGATAGCGCTTACACAAATAAAACTAATCTACTAAGACTAACAACACGAAATTACACTAATCTACCACCACACTACACTACAGGCACACCTACCAAATACCTAACTACTGTCACAAGTCTCACCCTTAACAGCACAGCCTTCCGTAAAACAAATACTTCACAGTTCTGCAGTTCAGAGTCACGCACTCCACAACACTGACAGCTACTACGTGTTATTGACCGTGCATATAACAGAAACCGGACAAACAATTATCCTATATTCCGGCAGCAGGCGTGTGAGAGATTCTGGTGAATCGGATCACTCAAAGGATTCTACAAGCACGAACATACATGACGATTTTAATGTCATTCGAAAGTGATTAAAGTATTTATAAAAACTAACTTTCGATCGTGAAAGAAAGGAAAGAAAATCCTTCTAGTGTGTCTGAATCAGAAATTAATAAACTACATATCGGAAAGTTTCATATCGATACGATAGTACAAAATATTCGATGGCACAAGCAGAAACACTTAACAAAACAACTCATGTCAGAATTACTGGCACATTAGTGAATTAAGATATCGTGTTTGGAAGTAACTGTAGCAAGTACCGGGATCTCTCAATGAGTAGTCCCTAAATATTTAGTAACATATAAAATGTGCAAAGCAATGGAACAACTTGTAACTAAACAAAGAATCTGTTCTTACAAGCCAGAATCAAACACTAGAGAATAAATTGTTTCTATAATCTAAAAACAATAGGCTACCAGAAAGTAAATTTCATTGATAGACCTTGGCAACACGGCAGAGGGGCTGCAACAGTTTGCATAGGAGAACACGATATTATCATGACTGTGCACGAGTACTGAAACGTGCTTACAAAGATGGACAGCAGCATCAATACGGCAGCCTCATGCGAACCTGGAAAACGACTTTTTTTTTTTCTGCGCGAAACCCAACTGCAATCTTGGTCATATAGTTAATTCCGGGAGAATTATCGAGTCAGGAAGTGCACATGGTCGAGGTGCAGAACAAACGGGCAGTCGTCATGAGTGATTAAGGAACTAGTGCAAAGTGTCAAAAATGGCTCTGAGCACTATGGGACTTAACATCTGTGGTCATCAGTCCCCTAGAACTTAGAACTACTTAAACCTAACTAACCTAAGGACATCACACACATCCATGCCCGAGGCAGGATTCGAACCTGCGACCGTAGCAGTCGCGCGGTTCCGGACTGCGCGCCTAGAACCGCTAGACCACCACGGCCGGCTGCAAAGTGTCGCTGTCGCAGTTGCAGAGGTTATCAGTTTATCTTAACGACACGTTCACTTCTGCGACAATCACGAAATGAAAAACTGTTGAGGTTGAGGTACCTACGTCAAAGGCACAATAAACAAATTTGTGTTTGTTATCTGTGTATATTTCATTACTTTTGGTTATAAGATCAGAGGAAGGGTGGAGTATGTCCCATCCAATCGCGTCATGCCGAGTATATCATTCTGATGACTAATCTTCCACCCCCCCTCCCCCTTTTGACTGAGGACTACTATACATTTTATGAACATTTTTTCCCGAATGGTCATAGTGTAACAATGAAAGGAATAAAAAATGGGGAGTCGGTCAGAACGCAAGAAAGTTATGAGGCCAATAGATTACTTCGTGAGTATATACATTCCTTTTAAGATTAGTCTGAATTCTCGTAGTCCACTATTGTGTGCGCAGGCAACAGTAATAGGCTGACTCATATTCGAAACTCAGTTCCCCAATTTTTTGAGCAATTCAAAAATGGTTCAAATGGCTCTGAGCACTATGGGACTTAACATCTGAGGCCATCAGCTCCCTAGAACACAGAACTACTTAAACCTAACTAACGTAAGGACATCACACACATCCATGCCTCGGGCATGGGATTCGAACCTGCGACCGTACCGGTCGCGTGATTCCTAGAACCGCTCGGTCTCACCGACCGGCTTGAGCAATTCATTTCGCTATACACAACGTCATTTTAACGTCCCCCAATGGACTTAGAACAGCATATCAGTGACACTATCGCTGTGACTAGAGAAATCCGTGACGAATCTTTCAGTTATAGTTTCGCTACCTCCTCAGTTAACCTTTTCATAAGGACACAGACAGAAAACATATTCGTGAACAGGCTAAACGAGTGTCTTGTAACCGATTTTCGCTGCAGATATGTTATACTTTCTAACAATTCTTCCGATGAATCTCGGTCTGGACTCCATTTTCCTGGTTACTAGATATATGTAGTTAATTTATCATGTGTCGTCCTGGACGATAATATCTAAACATCGCATTATTTTAACAGATTTAAATCGCTTACCAAGGAGAGTATAGTTAAATACGTACACGATTTCTTCTCATATTTGTGCACGTACCATCGCATTTTCTTCCATTTAGAGTCAGCTTATTTTTTCTCTAAATCCTGAAAAACCGCAGAAGTTTCTCTCTTCCCCAATGAATTTTTTCGGTGATGGAATCCAATAAAATATGGTACATCAGTCCGTAAACGTCACAGGTAAGAGTTTCATCTAAAATAGTTGTCGGCAATCAGGGGAGTCGAGACGGCAGTCCTACTACGCAGGACTACAAGACGATAGGCTTCTGCTGATTAATGGATTGGTCAGTGTATAGCATAATTTGATTACGACAGGCACTGACCGTAGAACATTGTAACACGAATTTTGCGTACCCCGCGTTTACATCTTCAGGAGCACATTAATGTATATGTGAATTTTTACATTATTTTACCATGCAAGCACTAAACCAAAGTGGACACGAGTAACTCACCTGAGCAAGTGAACGTCGTGCGTGAGAGAACGGCGGTACATTTTTAGCTACTTGTTGCACATTATGTACATACGATCTTTGCTCATTATCTTATATTATCTCTTCACCAAAGGTACGTGCAATACAGAATGTAAAAGGTAATAATTGATACAATTACAATTGCCTTTGATACATAAACAGCTTCTTCTCTTTCCCCTGGAACACAACATGCCAAAGTGCTGTACTTTTTGCAAGGCACACACTTTGCTTCGTCGTTCGGTAAGACTGCTAAATGTATCACAACCATCCAATGGCGCCCGTAAGGGAGGGGGTGGGAGTGGGGACGGGGGTGGGGGGCGGGCATGTCAGTGGGGACAGCCGCCCCTAGCGAGAATTCATTTAGTTTACGAATATAAAAAGGATATGCATGGCATACAATACAGCGAAAATTATCACTAAAATGACCTGCGATATAACGACGTAAAATGTATTACAAATAAGCTATAATAAATCGACATGAAGCTGTCGATAGATTGACAAAACTCGTTAGCATGTACGCGGTCTACAACTACTATTAAATCTGCATCTACATCTGCATACATAGACCCAAGCCACCATATGGAGAATGGCGGAGGGTACCTTGAATCACAACTAGTCATTCTCTTTCCTGCTCCACTCGCAAATGGAGCAACGGGGAAACGACTATGCCTTATCTTTGTGGTTCTTACGCAAAATGTATCCTGACGGCAGTAGAATCGTTCTGCAATCTGCCACAAATACTGTTTCATAAATTTTCTGAATAGTGTTTCGCGAAAAGAACGTCGACTTCCCTCCAGAGACTCCCATCTGAGTTCACGAAGCATCTCCGTGACACCTGCTTGTTAATCGAACCTACCTCGTAACAAATCTAGCACAATACCTCTGAAGTTCATCGATGTCTTTCTTTAATTCGACGTAGTGTGGATCCTGGACACTCGAGGTATACTCAATAATGACTGCAACTAGTGTTTTATAAGTCGTCTGCTTTATAGATGCGCCAGGGTTTCGTAAAATTGACCCAATAAACTGAAACCGACCACACGCCTTTTCCACTACCGATGTTACGTGCAAATTCCATTTCATATCGCTTAGCACAAGCTAGGTATTTAATCAACGTGACTGTATCAAACAGCACACCACAAGTACTGTATTGGAACATTACAGGAGCGTTTTTCTTACTCATTTGCATTATGTTATATTTTCTTACATGTACAGCAAACAGCCATTCATCAAACCAAATAGAAATTCTCTGGAAGTAACCTTGTATCCTCCTGCAGTTACTTAACGATGGCACTTTCCCGTAAACTACAGCGTCATCAGCAAAGTCACAGCCTGCAGACCACCCTATCCGTCAGACAATTTATGTATACAGGGAACAAGAGCAGTCCTCCTATCACACTTCCATAGAGCACTCCCGACGATACCATTTTGTCCGTGATGAACACTCACCACCCTGCACACGTACTGGGTTCTATTACTTACGAAATCTTCCAGCCGCTCACATATCTGAGAACCCATTCCTTAAGCTTGAACCTTCAATAACAAAGTCTACTATGGTGGCACTGTGTCTAACGCTTTCTCGAAGTCTAAGAATACGGATTAGCTTTTTAACCGTGATTCGCTAGATATCGTGTGAGAAAATGGTAAGCTGGGTTTCGTATACCGATTTTTGGACAGAAGCTTTTTTGTGTCGACGAGCTTACAAATGCTCAAGAACCCTGCAAGTAAGCCGATGTTACGGATTTGGTCTGCTACTTTACAGGTCCGTTCGTTTTTCTTACGGAGAATTCACCTTCGCCTCTTTCGAGTCACTCGCGCAGGGCGACGGATTCGCGACGAATTTAGGCTAAGTTAAGGCGCCAATGCCGAAGAGCACACTCTGAAAACCCGAACTGGGATTCCATACGGACCTGGCGACTTGTTATTCTGAACGCCTGGGATGCCTATTTCTATATCCTCCATATGATAGTCAGAGCTACGGTCGAACGATGACTTTCCTATTGCTGTCTTCTTTTACCACACCAGACAGGTCGACGAGTAACTGGATTGTCGCGTCCCACCATCCTTCTAGGACGGTGTGGCCTGCATGGCGCAGTCATGACGTTGAAGACAATGTGGACTGAAATCTGTTAATATCTCTTCAGCAGAGTGACAAGGAGAAAGTCCTAGGATATTTAGTAAAGGTGATGTTGGAACGGAGAGAAGCTGTAGGAAGTAAATAAGGGCGCCAACACTTCCAAATACAATTTAAGAATATTTTACTTTTCAATAGTTCAACCTTGCTCTGAGAGGCTTTTTAGGCATCAATGATTACACTATCACTGTAGCAACCTCAGTTCCTGTGCACTACCTTTTACTATCAGAGGCGAGTGCTTTGCTGGCAATTCGTTCCGACGATACCACCAAATACTTGAATAATGAGAAGAGACGAGTGCGAGACAGCGCTCGTTCATTCCTAGACACAGAAAACTAACAATTAGTCCCCACTGCGATTCGTGCAACTAGACACCAGAAGGCAAGCTATGGCAGCACTTGTTCCTCTGTATATCGAGCTACAGAAATGCTACTACTATTTGCTACGTCTACAGGTAAACTACAAAGTTGATTCTCTACTAACAGGTAGACAGCTCAATGTAAGAACTGTGTTACATATCTATTGGAAAATCAGTTCCTCCCTAGAATGTGTATAGTTTTCTCATTGATTATTGCAGCATCATCAAAGTGTTACTTTACAATGACAGCTCCCGACAATTAGGCTGTTCCTGGTGACGACTACGGCTCCAACTGTGTGACTCTCTCGCTAACACTCTCACTGCTCATCTGCTACTTGCCTCCAATTGCCGTTTATATACTGCTTTTTCAGGGTCATGGAGGAGTTTCTCCTGCTTCCATCGAAGGTCCTTTTAATAATTAAAATATTTCCTAATGCTTCTCGAACTGTCTAGAAACGCCCCACTTGGAGCAGAACTTTCTTCTTTTCGCCTCCGTCAGCTGGCCGTGGCTATTTCCACTGCTTAAAACACGTTGTCGCCTGGGGTGTGATAACCGTTGAGTTCGCTTGCTCTGCTTCCTGCTAGCCATATGAAGGTCTCTCTACAGCACCCTACCTGTGCCTCATTACTTCATACAGTTCCCATTCTTTTCATAGCATCCATGACGATTATTATATCAATAACACTTGATTTCTCATATTAATAAACCTTGACAGTAATGACAGCATAGAAACAGTGCTTTCACATAGGGGCAGAATTCTCTCAATTTACTACGTATACCGGTCTCTTTACAGATGCACGAATTTCTACAAAATTTTGCAGGTCGACATTTCTGCTTTGTCTTTTGAACCGAGAATTGAACAACCTGTTTCCTCAACATTTTCTGAATTTTGTTAATAAACCAGGGTGGATCATTTTTATCCTTAATTCACATACCCGGCACACAATTATCTCATTAGGGATATCCATGGTGAGAGTTCCATGTAGAAAACGTTGCCTTTCTAGTAAACGAAAAAGTCACCATCACAGTTCCCGCTTCACTAGGTGCGCATGTCTTCAAAAATCTCAAATGGCTGTTGCTGTAGCAAAACAGTTGCACGACAAAACACACTCGTCAGAAGTTTACCTCTTCAAAAATCAAAAGCTAGTAAGCAACTATCAGGCGCTAAGTTAAACTAACTTATTGTGTTGTATTTCTTTTCGTTTGCTGAAGGGATGTTCATCTATACTACAGGGTTGTGATACTTAAAACTTTCGTTACTTGAGCCAATGTAGATGGAAAACTATCATATGGGTACGCAACTTTATACAATGATGTTCAGACTGTGCTCTTCAGGATCTGCGTTGTTTGTAGTATGAATCTCATGACTTGCCGTTAGGAGCCGGAACTGGTATGGCGACGTAGGGATGAAACACAAATCAGTGTGCATTACGGGTGTAGTCAGTCATCATGGGTTTGGACTACGAGAGCAGGGCATTACTCACAAAACTGTTTTATCAAAACAGCAAAAGTGCTGCTGCTCTTCGCGCGTATTGACGCATTGAAGGAATACGGAGAGGTTCTCTTTCCGCACAGGGGTTGAAAAGCACGATTCCGAAGTTAGAATTAACTGGCAATTTGGGAACTGCTCCTGGGAGAGGTCGACGCCCAATTGCGCCAAAAATTGTTGGAGTAGTTACTGTTGCCATGGCTGAGAACGCTGGACACACTGTGCGATCTTCAAGCAGTATACCAACTGTATGACAACAGCTAAACATGTAATGGTCCTGTGTTCGGTAAGTGCTGCGAACAATTGTGAAATGGCATCTCGGTCCAGGTTGTTGTGGATGCAAATGGTCGTCACACTAAGCAACGTTTGTAACCTGGAACGTAAGCATTCTACGCAATTAACAAATGTTAACCTCTCATGTGGAAATTCATATGTGCTTCTTTCAAAGGTTTATTCGTTATTTCTCTTCCGCATACATTTACAAATGTTTCCACAAAATTTCATCGTCCTATCACCACTCATTTTTCTGGGGGGCAAGGAGGTGGCTCCTCCAAGCAGCGAAAGTTTAATTATAACCACTCTGTGTGTAGCTGCTGATCGGTACAAGTGGGAAGTAGTGGTCACTGGAGTTACTGCCAACCAATGCGATCTAACAGTGGGATATACTTATTGAGTACCTGTTGTACAAAAGTTTTCATTTAATTAATTTGATAGCCACAACTGCAAAGAAGCACCACACAGAGCATGGACGTTTCTACTTGAGTGCATGAATGTGATTTACGTAGAATTTTGTAGATAGTCAGGTGTAAAAGAATTAGTGAATTAAGTGAGAAAAGGGGTTGGGGTTGGGTTGTTTGGGAATGGAGACCAGACAGCGAGGTCATCAGTCTCATTGGATTAGGCAAGTAAGGGGAAGGAAGTCGGCCGTGCCCTTTCAAAGGAACCATCCTGGTATTTGCCTGGAGTGATTTAGGGAAATCACGGAAAACCTAAATCATGATGACCGGACGCGGGATTGAACCGTCGTCCTCCCGAATGCGAGTCCAGTGGTGAGAAAATGAGCAGTGTTCGTAAGTTTTTTGTACATCATAAACGAATAAAAACCCAAAATGAAAGTGAGTGATTCGAAAAATATACTACCTGCGATGAAATAATATACGAAAAGGGCGAGTCAAACCAAATCCCTATAAAAGTCCCAGTAACTGTACTCATGCAGAAAATCTAGATCGAGCCACAGCATCTACTGGCTTGATGTGCTTTGATGAAAATGGTAGTGATATCCCTGGTCATTATTCGTAATGTTGGAAATTGAGTTTAAAACAGAAAATAAAGATTGACATTTCCTGAAGTATACGATTTTATTGAATCTAGGGCAACCTGACAAAAGTTATAATTTCGAGAATGACGTGGATGGCATACACAGAACAATTCGATTGGACTGGCTGTCGTTATACTCAGGGTTAGTTTATTCTAAAGCAGTTAAAAATGCACTTTCTATGTTGCGTATGCATTTCCGGCCACGTATAACACATGGCAATCAACATGGCGCATTCATAAGGCATCAACAATTTCAAGAAGTTTCATTAGTCTGCAAAAATGAATATGAATTCGAATGACATAAAGATGCAGTTGAAAAGTCAAATAATTTTTGTAATATTATAACAAGCCAAATTAAGTTTGTAGAACTACTCGTCAATCAGAATCTTCCAAAATTACTACAAATTAATCGCGCTAAGTTGAAATGAATTGCATTTTGCGCAGTTTTTTGTAGAAACTTTACTTGGATTTAAAAGTGAAAAACCCATTAAAATGTTATTTTTGATGATTCACTGCAGTGTAGATACAGTCCTGTGACGAAATGTTGCGGAAACATTTAGAAAGTGCCCTAAAAATGCGAGAAATATTTCTTTTCTAACTAAAAATCATCCAGATTCTGAAATAAACTGTACAGTTTTATGTTACGCATTATCCTATAGATGGTGCGTGAGAAGTTACATGATATAGTTTCCACATAATCGATTTGGAAATCTATGCTGAAGCTTGTGGTCGTGGCGCACCCCATGTGGGAAATGTTATCCAAACTAAATTTTCAATGGCAGGAAAACAGGTAACTGATAGAACAGAGCCAACGAAACATAACGTAAATGGCGGGAAAACATAAAAATTGGAAATGTAAAAGCAAGTTTTACTATAATTATACAGTTAGGTTGTTTATGTTTGTAACAATGACCAAATACTAGACGCGCACTGTAGAAATCAATAGGATAAAACGACGAGCAGGTGACAATGCCCTAAAGATTTATAAATCGCATGAACGGGGAAATAGTTTTGCCCCTATTGACATAAAAACCTGCGGGCGTCCGTGTAACCGCCTAACAATTCGGTGCGCTAGGAAGAGTTAACTGCACCACACGCGACTATCAGGAAAATGAGTGGTAAAGCATTTGCCTGTTACTATAGCAGAACCCACAGCAAAACGTCTGGCAAAAGCTAAAACACCTTTTTCTTCGCTGGGGCCAGCATTACCACGACAGAAGTGCTAAATTCGCCGTTCACTTAACAATAGACTGTTACACTCCATGACAAAAAAAAGGACGCACCGCGAAGGAATTACCCGAGTGGGAAGAATGGTTCAAATGGCTCTGAATACTATGGGACTTAAATGTTGAGGTCGTGCACCCACGAATGGCTCTGAGCACTATGGGACTTAACATCTGTGGTCATCAGTCCCCTAGAACTTAGAACTACTTAAACCTAACTAACCTAAGGACATCACACACATCCATGCCCGAGGCAGGATTCGTACTTGCGACCGTAGCGGTCGCGCGGCTCCAGACTGTAGCGCTTAGAACCGCTCCGCAACTTCGGCCGGCAGTGGTAAGAAAATCGGTAGATGTGATGTATATGTACAGACAAACGAATGATTACAATTTCATGAAAAACAGGGTGATTTACTCAAGAGAAAGAGCTTCACAAATCACACGTTGGTCCACCTCTGGTCTTTATGCAAGCAATTATTCGGCTTGGCATTAATTCATAGAGTTGTTGGATGTCCTCATGGAGATATAGTGCCAAATTCTGTGAAAATTTCTCGTTAGCTCGCCAAAATACCGATCTGGTCTGAGGGTCCTGCCCATAATGCTCAGAACGTTCTCAGTTGGGGAGAGATCCGGCAAGTATGGAGACAAGCAGTAGATACTCTGACAGTGTGCGGGTGGGCATTATTTTCTTGAAATGTACGTGCTGCGAATGACAACCCTACCTTGCAAGGTCGCCGGATCTCTCCCAACTGAGAACGTCTGGGGCATTATGGGCACGGCTCTCCAACTGGCCCGCGATTTTGACGATCTAACGCGCCAGTTGGACATAATTAGGCACGATATCTTTCAGGAGGGCAAACAACAACTCTGCCAAGCAATGCCAAATCGAATAACTGCTTGCGTAAGGGCCAATAGTGGACCAACACGTCACTGACTTCCTCAGCATGTGAAGCTCTTTCTCTTGAATATATAATCCACTTTTTCTGAAATTTTAATCATTTTTTTGTCAGTACACGTACTTCACATCTACAGATTTTCGTCCTATCCGGATAATTCCTTCGTGGCGTGTCGGTTTTTGTTCTCGTTTTCGTTGTTTGTTTTAGAGCGTATTTTTTCCTCAGTACGAAGAACAGTTTGCCGCAGATGTCTGCGCTACTCTACTACAATTCGTCCTCACGCCACTCTCCCACCCCAAACTCCCTCAATTACCAAATTAACTGCTTAATGCCTTAATTAAGGTGCGTGCCATCAACGTATTTATTCTTTTGGCCATGTTGTGCTATAAACTATCTTTGCAGTTCTGTTCAGCCTCTCTTCATCAGTTATCCGATCTACCCATATAATCTTCAGCACTCTTTTACAGTTCAAAGCTTCTATTCTCATCTTATCCGCAATGTTTACCGTGCCTGTTTCACTATCAGCTTTTCGGCTACGCTCCAAAACATAGTTATGAAAAGGTTTCCCAGTACTTAAATTCTATTAGATTTTAATATATCTATCTCCCCTCGCTACTGACAGTCTGCATTTTATTTCGCCCTTATTTTTGTCCATAGTCAGTTACTTTGTTGACCCAACACACGCGTAATAAATGCAATTACAGATAGCTGCTGTGTTGGAGAAAATGTGTACCTGACAACACGGCGAATCGAATAGTTCGGTGTTTCACGTGGCTGGGATGTCGTCAGACCTTCCGTTGTTCGTCAGCATGACGGTCGAGGGCAGAGTAAGCTAATGACTGATATCAGCGCAATTGATCGCAGTCCAATCGTTGTTCCCAAACGCATGAGACACTATCGCCGAGGTCGTATAGGCACCGGGCTTAACACGTGGCGCCGCATTAAGGGTGTACTGTGATCACCCCGACTCGGGGAAAGCCGCGGCAGCAGAGTCAACAGCTGTAGGCGATAACGTGTCAATCAAATGCGCCGCCGTCGATCACTGCGAATACGTGGGTTGTAATAGCTGAGAGATGGGCCAAAGTGGCAAATTAATACCCAGTTCAATGCTGCACAACGTAACAATATCATATCCTCGCTATGAGATACAGAAGTGCAAGACACCGCCACTGGACGCTCGGAGCATGGCAAAATCTCGTCTTAACCGGTGGCACGTGGTATATAATGGTACACGCCGACGGCGGGGTACGGGTAAGAACAAAACCACAGGATGTGAGGCACCCTGCTGGTTGATATCGTACAGTTCAGCAAGCGATACAGATGCGGGATGTTTATATTGGATAAAACGAGACTGCTCATACGTCTGTCACTGCACCTAAGCGGCGACGATACAGACACCTATCACATATTCAGTTGTTCAAAAAAATGGCTCTGAGCACTATGCGACTTAACTTCTCAGGTCATCAGGCGCCTAGAACTTAGAACTAATTAAACCTAACTAACCTAAGCACATCACACACATCCATGCCCGAGGCAGGATTCGAACCTGCGACCGTAGAGGTCGCTCGGTTCCAGACTGTAGCGCCCAGAAACGCACGGCCACCCCGGCCGGCTTATTCAGTTGTGTGTTCTGACAAACAAAGCCATAAGTTGAAATGTATCAGTCATTCCAGCTAATTAAAGCCAGAATATAGCGATTACGTGAATTTAGAACCTTATTTTCCACTAAACTTGCCGCAACCCAAAATGCCGTCCAGCCACAGCAAATTAATTCAAGTAGGAAACTAGAGCATCACAAATAAGTTGATAAATCAAGCTGCAATTCATTTGGAATTGCATTCCGAAACGGAGACACTCTGTAAACCGCAATAGTCTCTTGAAATAATACGCTGCGCACAAATGTATGGTAGTAATATAACAAACAAACCACATGCTGAAGTAAATTTGAAATTTGTGGTAAGGCTCTATGTGACTAAACTGCTCAGGTCATCGGTCTCTAGGCTTACACACTAATTAATGTAAGTTAAACTAATTTAAGGACAACACACACACACACACACACACACACACACACACACACACACACACACACATGTCCGAGGGAGGATTCGAACCTCCGACGGGGGGAGCCACACGAACCGTGACAAGGCGCCTGAGATCGCGTGGCTTTGCTGAAGTATTTCAAGCCATAGACGCTGGTTCAATGTAAATCGTATAACTACATAGAAATCGGAAACAGAAATGAACTCTGAGAAACATCGCATGAACAGGGTTCAATAAATGGTTCAAATGGCGCTAAGCACTATGGGACTTAACATCTGAGGTCATCAGCCCCCTAAACTTAGAACTACGTAAACCTAACTAACCTAAGGACATCACACACATCCATGACCGAGGCAGGATCCGAATCTGCGACCGTAGCAGCAGCGTGGTGCCGGACTGAAGCGTCTAGAACCGCTCGGCCACAAGGTTCGGCTCATGAACAGGGTTTCTACTAAATAACATATCATCCATGATACTGTGACAGGCTTGGACTCATATGTCGCCTAATTTTTTTTTTTTTTTTACAATTAAGATGGGTGTACTTTAAACAAGACTCTTCACAACACTGACTATCACTGACCATGACTGATTTTTAACAGATACGAGACAGAGTGTTACAGGAAAAGGGCGGTGGCGTAAGATGGAGCAGATTTCTTATTTTCGCTAAGGATGTTTTTGTTTTCATCTCACTGAGGTAGATCTTGTATCGACGAATCAATGTCGGTCTTGGAAGGGAATGTATTCTAACACAGTGAACACAAGATTTAGTCCTCACTTCGATCTCAGATTCGAATGACTCTGCCGGCCTGTTTGGCCGAGCGGTTCTAAGCGCTTCAGTCTGAAACCGCGCGACCGCTACGGTCGTAGGTTCGAATCCAGCCTCGGGCGTGGCTGTGTGTGACGTCCTTAGGTTAGTTAGGATTAAGTAGTTCTAAGTTCTAGGGGACTGATGACCTCAGATGTTAAGTCCCATAGTGCTCAGACCCATTTTCGAATCACTCTAGCCTTTTTCTTTCTTTTTCCTCCTCGCCATGGGTTAATAATCCACTGACGACAAAGTAACCAAGATTATGATAATGTGGCGAGGTCACTATTTGTGAAGAGAGTAATGCTGATCTGTTGATCTCGACTTCTATATTTATCAAACCACAAGTATGCAACAAACTTAGAAACAACAAAGTTTTCCCCAACGGCGTGCATCCGTACCAACGTGTTCAAAACAGGCCAACCACAACGTCTGTCGTCCACTAAAGGCCGTTATCACAACAGTAAGGCTTTCCTGAACACTTTGGAGAAATAATTTTTCGTGGTTACCACTCAATATTCACCCATACACTCCACGACAACATTTATTCGGAAATGCTATTGACAAATAATAATCATCGATTCGGTGTCCTTCATGCGTGCTGTACTTGGCATGGCCCTGTGCAAGTTGCTATTTTACACACATACACACACACACACACACACACACTGTAAGCACAGAGAAGCGTATTCTAAACACCAATACTTAGAGCACCATCTACGTCAATAGCTGCAGTCTATAGAACTCAAACAATTGATCATAAATAACGATAACTTGCAGCAACCCGAGTGCCACGTCCTATTGTTAACAGCTGACACTGGAAATTCAGCTTCTCAAGTAACGTGCTCATCAAATGATACTGATGTGTGGGACAAATAGAATAAAATGAAAGTACCTTGAAATTTTTACACGGCATCTTCTCAGATGTTTTAATATCATTCCCGAGAAAGTCATAATAACTTTGTATCACTGACGTTTGGCTTGTAGGGTTTAACCGTTAAAATAGCACAATTGGAAGAGATCAGCTGAACGTGTTCGTACATATGTCGAGGATTTTTTGGCAATACACAAAAAAGCAGAATACCATGCAAGATAGGGCTTCCTCTGTTTATCGGCTGAAAATTTTGTCAAGCAATTGCACTACCTGTCTCTGTACTGTGCAGTTGATTAAGCCACACAGTCATGCATCATTATTGGTTGGTTGGTTGTTTGGGGAAGGAGACCAGACAGCGTGGTCATCGGTCTCATCGGATTAGGGAAGGATGGGAAAGGAAGTCGGCCGTGCCCTTTCAGAGGAACCATCCCGGCATTTGTCTGGAGTGATTTAGGGAAATCACGGAAAACCTAAATCAGGATGGCCAGACGCGGGATTGAACCGTCGTCCTCCCGAATGCGAGTCCAGTGTCTAACCACTGCGCCACCTCGCTCGGTGCATCATTATTATCTATATGATATCTACTACTGGATAAATGTCTCCCTCCAGACTTCTTTGTGAAAGATTTTGAGCAATATATAATTATTATCAAAACTATGTCATACTGCCAATATTTATTTGAGCAGAGGGGACGAATACCGTAAGTTATCCTAAAAGCAGTAACCTGAAGATTATTATTGTTATTATCTGACTGTTTGGTAGTACGTTAAATGTTTCGCACTATTCTCTCATTTCAAACGAGGCAGTTATACAGGTGGAAACAATATTTTTTTTTTAATTTATCTTATATGATGTAGGGGTTAGGCATTAGTACAAAGTCTGACACTTGGTTTTGTGAGAATATACTACAGCTACTAATCTTCCGCGGTAACAATTTTTTCCACTCCGTTCTCTCAGAAATTATCCATTACACGTCATGCACTATACACGGAATTGCAAAAATCAAACGCAGATTTCGTAGTGAACAATATGAATCCGAGAAGCCGGAGTTTTCATAGCTGGCTTTAGGAGGTCAGCGCAGAAACTAGGCACTCACATCGTTTATCCTCTTCAGCTCTGTTTACAAGTTATGTTATCAAAGTGTAACTTTTTACGAATCTCCCAGCGTGTATTCGAGCACCTAGTATTTAACTGTAATTCTGGCAATAACCAGTATTATGACAGTTTTCGTTAGGGTATTGGATACTTTTATACCCTTCCTAAGAACCACTGATTATGGTACCCCCGCTGTCACAACACACAGTTAAACGTTATCAGGAGTGCTTCCAAGAGAATTATGAGAATCAGCCAAAATTTCCCACCTCTGTCCCCCATTTTTTACAGTGATTGAATATCACCGCTTCCATCTTTCATGAGCCACACCAAAATAGTTAATACGACCAGATGCAAATCAACCAACCTCTCTACTGGATGTACAGAATACCGGAACTTTTGTTTTCCTTTTATCGGTGCATTCCACAACACACAAAATTCTCTGCTAAGTTTAAACTAGATCAAATACAGTTGGCTGTAGATAATTCGTCCCTCCGGAATAGGAGGGGCAAAAGAAAATAGCAAAGAATCTGAGCTGCGAAGATGAATGAAACGAGAGTAGGCTTAATGGGAACATTCTTCAGGGAGTGGGAGCTGTCAGGCGGCGCTCACCTTGCGCCGGGGAACAAGGCGTAATTAATTTGCTGTGACAAAGCCTGCGCGATCACCCCACACTTTAAAAAAAATTGCTTCGCCAATTGAAACAGACGACGCACGATGAATGAATAGCACTGCCTGTATCTGCCCCTTGTGGCTCTCGTTTCAACGCGCTCCACGCCCTGTAACACCATTTGAAAGTCGTTTATTTGTGTTCGAGACAGTCTCTGTCGCCCCCACCCCCCCCCCCTCTCTCTCTCTCTCTCTCTCTCTCTCTCTCTCTCTCTCTCTCTCCCCCCCCCCCCCCAAATCCCGTCCTCCATTCTTTCTGCGTTTCGTGATTCTTAGTTCCGGCGCTGATGTCCCAGCAAGAAATCAAAAGATGTTGTGTCATCATATAATTTTAAAGGAAGCACAAGAAGGCTCATTGTACCGTGCTTCACATTACATCTACAAACAAATAACTTCAATGAACCACTAAAATTTAAAGTTGTAACTTATTTCACAGAGCACCAAAAGTTTCAGAAGTTAAGTAAAATGTGAAATTCTTTCACAATTCATTTTCGCTTCTATTAGCAAAGTAGATGTCTTCAGGACGTTTGTATATGAAATAACATTTTTCCAAGACACATAGGCGCCATCCTTTCCAGAAACAATTTACAACAGGTACCTTTTAGTTTTACTGTAATATTAAAACTGAATAATAACGCTAAACTTTCATGCTGACAGTATAAAAGTGATGCTTCTATGAGCACATACACACAAGCAACATTCATTCACTCACTCTTGTCTGCTTCCGATTTTTCTCCCACATGAATTGAGTTCTTGAGATCAATTAGCCCTTGCCCTTTTGATTAAACACTGTGAATTAACTATGACATTGTGTGTACTTAACTTTCCGCTGACTACTAATAGCTGTCTTTTTTGATAATTCATGACTGTCTTTAAAGTTACAAGTAAGTATATTAGCTGAAAGAATCAGTTTTTACAGTAGACATAGAAAGTCGAGGAAATACTCCAGTTTTCCACTTTTTGATCTATTTAAGTATATGGTTAATTAACTGCAAATTCCCAGAAATGTGGTACCAAATTATATAAATTTCCCACTCAGTATGCGAAAGATACCTGTTAGCATATGGTATCTGAA
This sequence comes from Schistocerca americana, assembly GCF_021461395.2. Taxonomy (NCBI): domain Eukaryota; kingdom Metazoa; phylum Arthropoda; class Insecta; order Orthoptera; family Acrididae; genus Schistocerca; species Schistocerca americana. The sequence goes on from NC_060130.1 coordinate 370,337,922, forward strand.
TTTTTAAATTATTTCCTGTATACAGCAGTATACCTTTAGGATCATTGCAAAACCTTGACAATATTTTGCTATTCGAAATATGCACTTAATTTTACGAATAATCCTACCTACATCGCTTTTCAATTATATTCTTAATTACTTGTTTCAAATTCATCGAACTTCGGGTACAGCAGATAAGAATGGAAGCAATACAAACAGGAATACTATGAAATATTTCTATTGCTTTGGTTAGTAAGTACAGTGTACGTAGACGGTAAGAGCCGGAATATGCAAATACATCGCCGTTCCAAAGTAGTGTCATTAATCACATGACAGTTATGGAGAAATGTCTTAAGTTACGTGTTAGTGTGTTAGTGTTTTTTTTTTTAACGTCCCGTCGACAACGAGGTCATTAGAGACGGAGCACAAGCTCGGGTTAGGGAAGGATGGGGAAGGAAATCGGCCGTGCCCTTTCAAAGGAACCATCCCGGCATTTGCCTGAAACGATTTAGGGAAATCACGGAAAACCTAAATCAGGATGGCTGGAGACTGGATTGAACCGTCGTCCTCCCGAATGCGAGTCCAGTGTGCTAACCACTGCGCCACCTCGCTCGGTCTAAAGTTACGAAGAGATACGATACATTTCTCGTCCGGTTCCAGAGAGAAGATAACAAACAAAATGAAATGTTGGCAGCAGCGACAAATACACCCCAACCGCAACTGTCTATGAATTAATGGTGTGCGGTATTTCTCTCCTCTGCATTAAACTAAAGCGAATACATCACTCGCATACAGTATTTCTTCCGTTACCTTCCTCATTCCCTCTAATATGTCGCATACACTATCAACGAATGGCGATTACTACTATATTTTTAAGCAGAATACAACATTACCTAAATGTCTAATGCCTCTTATTCAGTTATCAGTCATCTGTCTACGTTTATCCGAATATCATTCAACATAATCGAATCCCACTGAACTACAAATCACTTAATTTCCCCATTCATCGGTTTTTTTTTTCTGTTCGCAGTTTTGCTTTTCCTTCGACGGTGCATCCGGATATGCAGGACATACAGAGCTCCTCCCGTTGCGCGCAATCACTCTGGTGTGTCGTTCAGCGGCCTCTGTACGAGATAATTCAGCCATAATTATCGAGTAGCACAGCAGACAGACGCTGCTTTACTCGGCCATTTCTACATCGCAAACAATTTCCAGCGTATACATTATGCAAATCGCGCAAAAAATACGCGTAAAAGACGGGAGAGAGGCGTAATCGATAACCGAGTGTAGACAATTTCGGGGCGATATTTAACAGCGGTAAGTATTTACACACAATGGCGATGAAATGTGGGGCGCTGCTAACTACCGCGAGGCCGGCCGAGCCGCGACTGCAATTTATTTCCACGGCCAGACAAACACGGTGCACCAAAAGGAAGCGTACACGATTTGTCTTGCCTGCCTCGTGACGTGGTATTTCAACCACCGGCAACGGTATTCTTTAAATTGAAAGCTTCGCAGAGTGAAGCTGTGGCAGATAAGGCTCCGTGCCGCGGAGGATGGGAGGACAGGCAAAGGGCGCCGCCCAGCGGTTACAACAAAGGGCACATTGTTGGAGCCCCGCTCCTCCCCGCGCCGACGTCGTCGTCGCCAGCATTCTTATTAAATCTCTCCCTGAGGCCAGATACTCCAGCTCACTGCTCCTGGAGGCCAGCAGCGGCGCAACTCCTTGCTGCTGTTTCACTCACAGTGGGGCCGTGGCCAGGTAAATACAAAAGGTACTTGCGAGGCTCCGACTGGATAAGGCACAACCTGTTTCCGTGCCTCTGTTGATCAGACAGCTCTCACTGGAAAAAGGAATAGCACGCACTTTGCGGCACGGCTTTTTTCGAAAGCTGATGGAGAACAATTCCGTCGAGGAAAGTACTCCAGTGGCTGAGGAGGACTGTCCATATTTCTGTATCCAGCGCAGATGGTTAAGACGCTCTCCGCTAGAGGAAAATGAAGGAAATGAGATTATTAGGCACGGAGCACGAACTCTAAGAAGTGGACCGTGTTCTTTACATAGGACCCATTCCTGTATTCGTCTCTATCTATTTACGGAAAGGACGGAAAACATAAGTGTGGGTGGTGGGAAAGGGATTTGCACCCCACTCTTCCAGAAGCCGAGTCAATACCTTAGCCACGGTCCAATCAAAAATGGTTCAAATGGCTCTGAGTACTATGGGACTTAACATCTGAGGTCATCAGTCCCCTAGAACTTAGAACTACTTAAACCTAACTAACTTAAGGACAGCACACGCAGCCAAGCCCGAGGCAGGATTCGAATCTGCGACCATAGCAGTCGCGCGGATCAAGACTGAAGCGCCTAGGACCGCTCGGCTACAACGGCCGGCACGGTCCAATCTCATTTAGTGTCCTCGTCGAACCCTCTCCTCGGTCAAACATATCACTACGAATTGGAAAGCGTGTTGCTGTTGCATGGAGACGAACGAGATGCGCTCAATTTTTGTATCATCTCAGAGATACCTTCGAACGCCGGCCGTGGTGGCCGAAGGGTTCTAAGCGCTACAGTCTGGAACCGCGCGACCGCTACGGTCGCAGGTTCGAATCCTGCCTCGGACATGGATGTGTGTGATGTCCTTAGGTTTAAGTAGTTCTAAGTTCTAGGGGACTGATGACCTCAGAAGTTAAGTCCCATAGTGCTCAGAGCCATTTTTTTTTTTTTTTTTTTTTTTTTTGAACACTTTGAACAGGTCTGCGCCTGCAGTTCATACAATTCTCCAAGGAGTAGTGAAACTTTGGTATGTGAACAGCTCAGCTACACGGAACTAAGTTTTTCATTTCTAAAAGGGAAGTCCAACCAAGCCACAAAACAAGGACACACCGGCGGTTATTTTGTTCGCTGTATTTCACTCCAAGTATATGCGTTGGTATTAACTGATATTGTGGTCAAAGTTCGACATCGCGTCCTCAACTCGTTCACCAGAGACTGCACAATAACACAATTCTGACAAGAGGAAGGCACCGGTCTTAGTCTTTTAGAATGGCATTCCCTGCCACACGACTGAAGCAACCTTGCAAAATATTGCCACAATCAGCCACCCAGCCGTTCTCACATGTGAATCCATTTCTAGCACTACACTTAACAGTCTGCAGCGCAGTGTTTGTACAAATGTACCTCCCAAGAGATTAAAACTGCACGGCGCACGCAGATTTTAACGCACCGCAAGTAACGCTCTAACCTTGCTTCGGAAGAGCATATTTGAGGCCTTAAATGTACATTATATACTGGCATTCCGAAGCCTAGGACAGTGAGTTACGTGCATCTGGGGCGGCTGGTAAGGCTTTGGCCGCGAAAATAAAAATCTAAAATAGAGACAAAGTACGGAAAAATATCGTTAACTACCAGAAATGCTTACAGATTCAGCGTTCTATCTCACAATTCCCCCCTCCCCCACAATGCACGAATAAAAATGGTAAAGTTTCTAGCAAGTCACAGCTTTATTAACATTTATGTTGATTTTAAATTACACTTTCGAATGTTACGAGTGTGTTGCACAACGATAAAACAGATAATACCGCATCGAATAATTTACATTACTGAGAATGGAAGGTACATAAAATTTTTAAGTAAAAAAAAATGCAATATAGTTAGCACACAATCATCAAGTGCGGAGAAAAGGAACTATTTGTTGTAGTGAAAAATTATTACCACCTTATCTCAATGCAATACCACGACTGTCTACCTTTAAGATAACAATAGAGAATCCTCGAAATACAAAGTGGAATAAATAAATGGTACTGCTGAGTGTGTGCTCTTCTTATTGGTCATTTACGTCTTGGATTTACCTTTGCCGAAAAAATGGGCAAGAAAACAAGCTTGTCATTTTCTGTAGGATGTTAAGTTGTTAAGTTCCATATCTATTCTTATTCTGCATAAAAATTATTGGGGGGGGGGGGGGAAGAGAGGGGGAAGGGGGGGAAGAGAGGGGGAGGGGGGGAGGGAGGGAGGGAGAGAGAGAGAGAGAGAGAGAGAGAGAGAGAGAGAGAGAGAGAAGTACCAGATGGATAAGAAAGAATATGGGCTGAGATAATTACTGAAAAGTACAAACCCATGTTTGGTAGAGCGCAAACTACGGGCAAGTACACTGTCCACCTGCGTGATATGGTAATCCTATTGATAAAGACGTTTTACAAGAAGTGAAATGCTGTGTCGCACTGACTGATATTCAGTGTAAGTTATACAACTTACAAAAAAAGAGTGATGCTGCACTTGGTCTCTAAAGCGAAACTTTCAAAGGACACTGCTGCTGATGTCCACGTTAACTTTTTCCACGTGTGCGAATTTCAGAGAAATACTGCAGAGTTTTCAAGGCAAGCGAAACAAGTGTGTGGCAGTAAGACTCTTGTAACAGGCATGAGTGTGTGTAGCCGATGCAGGAAGCACCGCTCGCTAAGCGAGACGCCACTAACCTGAGGGTTACAAGTTCGATTCTCACCTTTCAATGTGATTCTTTAAAAATTTTATTCTGATGGTGCCTATGCGCAATTCTGACGTCCTCACCAGAGATGTCAAAGAAATTAATGGTGGAAACATTGAAAGGGAATTAAGCTGCAGACTTAGATACGGGTTATAACGCTGCAATGACGTACAGTTTTAACATTACAGTTCTTTCACCGACATACAGAGATTCCGAAGAGTAGAAACTGCATGACCGTCTCGAATGCATTATACTGAAATGCTACTTATACAATTAAATATTAATCACGGATGAAATTTTCCACAAAACTGGAAGCAGAAGGATAAGAGAGGTGAGATGAGACACCACAGATTGCTCTGAGCCAAAAGCCTCTGCCGAACTGTAACAAGTAACCGTGATAATACCCATTTTATAAACTGTATAAATTCGGCCACTGCATAATTCATGGCTCTCATTCCCTTCTCCGCCAGAGAGAGAGACCAATCATGATGGACGGCGTGATAAGAGCCTTGTTATTACTGCTCGGATTAAGGATTTAGTCACAACGGGCTTCACACTTCCCATTTGTCTCCACGTAATGGTACACTTTTATGGGGCAGAGATTTATACGGCGAAAAGGCGAGAACAATATTACCTTAAAACGCTACACAAGTTGTTTCGATTGTAAAAACTAATGCCGGCTAAACAAAGGGGGAATACCACAATGTGCGGCGGTATCTGGCGAGAGGCTTCACCTGAGACATAAAACATGGGGCGCACACCAACCGGCTGTGAAAAATGGCCGCATATTTCAGAGTATCTGAAGCATCTGCGGTAAGATACCACAGCCGGCCGCTCGTTTGCGTACAATGAAGCTGCTCCAGGGCAAGCGCCGACACACGCTTCTTTTTAACTTACGGACCGCTGCTGTCCGCAATGAACGACATCATATAGCCTACGGAATGTTCAGAATGTCTGTATCCTGCACACACACGTATAGTGTGGTTCAAAAAACAAGGCTAAGGATTGGTAAAAGAAAAGTAATGAGCAAAAGGGACGGCTGAATCGTGTGCAAGATAACTTCACACTCGGTAAAACTTTAGTGTCACTGAAACTCCAGTCTCACGTTCGAGACCTTTGTGGTCACTAGTAACTCTCTTCCCGTTCTGTATTCACTTACCTATTAATTCTGCACCAACAAAAAATGAAAATGAGTATGAAATGCTGATCTTTTCTTTCTAGCAATTCAGGAAGATATGGAGAGCTCCAGTGACACAGTTATCTTTTTTTTTTAAAAAAAAAAAAAAAAAAGAGCTTATCTCCCCTAGTTATTATTTAACCTAACAGCAGCATTGAGCTCCTGTAGACGTGCGGCAGTAGTTCTGTTAGAGGAAACATTGTTGTTTTATAGTCGCTCTGAAATAGTATTCGAAACTGCTCCCCACATACAGTGTGCTTCACAATTCCTATTACATCCTTCGAGACGTTGTGGAGGGGACTTAATCTATTAGTTGTGATAACGAATCCATGTACCGTTTGGACATAAAATAAGTTTGAAGATCGCAACTCTCTCAAATCTCCTGCTTCAAGGCACGCACACGAACTGACAAGACTGCCACTGTTCTAATTATGTTATATTATCATACGACATTTTCGACCGACTACAACGGCTGAGAGATGGTTGACTATTGTGCTTCAACGGACGCGCCGACTACTCCAATTTGGAAAGAACGTCCAGTGTCATACAGAAGAGAATCTTACGACTACTCTAAGCTCTGACCGTGCCACGGGCTCCTGTAGAGCACACAGGTCAGAGCTTATTGCCTCTACTGAGTGCGTACCGTGATGCGGTGGACATATGAAAGAGGTCAAATCTCCCACCTTATTTTATACACAACCGGTACAGTTCGGACATGGGTATCCGATCAAAACTTTAGCTACTGAGTCTCTTCTACAACCCCTCAACTTTTGTAATAGGAATTGTGAAAAACACTGTATATAGCGTCAACACTGTGAGAACAAGACGAGATAAATAAGGGTGTGCCGTAAGGTGTATAAACAGACAGCTTTCCCGCGTACTACCTCTTAAGCGATAAGAAAGACCAATAATGTAGAATAAAGCAAGGAAATTTGTTTTTGGAGGCATCCGTCTCAAATGACAAACTGCAGAAAATAGAATTCGGGTCACTATACACCGACTGGCATCTAGTGCCTACAGAGTTTCAGGTCATTGTGTAATAGCACGGTAGCAGGGGACCTTCAGGAAGACAGGCAGATTGTAATCTCTCTGGGCAAACGCACAAGAGCTTAAGTTTTAGCTGGTCGGCTGACACCCAGGAAAATGCAGATGCTACTCGAGGGAGAGGGGACGGCGCCAAGATTTGAGATAATGAATGAACTACCCAAGAAAAATCGGAGACCGCCCTAGCAAGTAGAAAACAGACAGTGAACGAGAAAAAACAGGGTAGGCTTTTAAATGTTACAATTTTAAAAAGACACGTCTAGGGAAATAGTATTGCAAAGGGTTTAATGTTAGCAATAGAAGTGGTTTGGAGCAATAATTTTTATAACAAACATTTGGACTAGAACTGTCTGTGCACGCCTGCCACCAATCAGAACGATACAGATGCCAGAGAGGTCTGCTGGATGCTAATAAAGGGAAAAGGAGAGGAGCAATCTGCGGAAGAGACTTTCGTTCGAGCAATACACTAACGAGCCAAAACATTACGACAACCTGTTTAATAGCCTGTTGTTCCACTTTCCAAACACAGTGCAACATAGATTCTGCCTGTCATGGATTCTCAAGTCCTTGGCGGAATTCCAGAAGTATGTGGCACGAGATGTATACGTACAGGTCAAACACTTCCCGCAAATTACGGAATGGTAGTTTACGGGCACGCAGCTGGTGCCTGTTGTGTGTTCCAATGGGTATAGATCAGGCACATTTGCTAGCCAAGGCATCAATACGAGTTCACTGTAATGCCTCTCAGACCACTGCAGCACGAATCTTACCTTGCAACACAGACCATTATCATGCTGTAAGATGTCATCGGTGTAAGGGGAGACTTCAAGCATGAAGCGAGGCCGGTAGCCCGCAATAATGTTCACATAGTTCACTGGTGTCATGATGCCTTCGATTACCACCATAGATCCCGTGGAAGCCCAACTCAATGTACCCCATAGCATAATTCTGCCTCACCGGCCTGCATCTGTGGCGCGGTGCATGTTTCATGCAGCCATTCGCCTGGCTGACGGCGTGTAAGAAACCAACCATTGACCTGGTGTAACAAGAAATGCGATTCATTTGACAGATGAAACTTTCCTATTGATTCACAGTTAAAACTCAGTGACGCCGTGCCCATTCCAATCAGAACTGATGGCTCCGATGGGTCAACACAGGAACACGTACAAGGTCGTGTGATGTGGAGCTCCATGTTCAACAATGGCCTTTGAACGGTGTGCTCCTAAGCCTTTGTGCCTGCATCAGCCTGTTGTCAGATCTGTCACAGATCGCTGCCAATCCTGGGTTAACAGTGAGGGATCCTCCGACATCTACGTTTTGTGATGAGACGTGGTCGTCCAATATCATAGGGGCTACTCGTTATCTCACCATAGGTGCTCACGTCAGTAGCACGCCAACAGGCGACCAGCTTCGCCGTATCAGAGATTCTAGTTTCCAGCCGCAGTGCCAAACCAGTGTGTCCCTTGACAAAATCGCTTATATTGGTGTATTTCCGCATTTGTCGCCCGTACTTCCACTATAATGACTGCCCACTCGTCTGCTTTCCGCTTACTTCTTTCCTTACTGCGTCACGTGCCCGCAACACCACCAGGATTCAAAAAAGCAGATAAAAATTCACTTGACGCCTTCCTGAGAGACAATCTCCACTAATTCCAAATTAATAATATAAGTGTAGACCAGATGTGGCTTAAATTCAAAGAAATAGTATCGGCCCGCAATTGAGAGATTTACACCAAATAAATTAACAAACGACGGAGCTGATCCTCCTTGGTACACAAAACGGGTTAGAGCACTGTTGCAGAAACAATAAAACAAACATGCCAAATTTAAACAGGCGCAAAAATCCCCAAGATTGGCGTTCTTTTACAGAAGCTCGAAATTTAGCGCGGACTTCAATGCGAGATGCCTATAACAGTTTCCACAACGAAACTTTGTCTCGAAACCTGGCAGAAAATCCAAAGAGATTCTGGTCGTATGTGAAATATGTTAGCAGCAATAATATCGAAGACAGTGCTGCCAAAGCAGAGTTACTAAACACAGCCTTCCGAAATGCCTTCACAAAAGAAGACGATGTAAATATTCCAGAATTCGAATCGAGAACAGCTGTCAACATGAGTAACGTAGAAGTAAATATCCTCGGAGTAGTGAAGCATCTTAAATCACCTAATAAAAGCAAGTCTTCTGGTCCAGACTGTATACCAATTAGGTTCCTTTCGGAGTATGCTGATGCATTAGCTCCATACTTAACAATCATATACAACCGTTCGCTCGACGAAAGATCCGTACCCAAAGACAGGAAAGTTGCACAGGTCACACCAATATTCAAGAAAGGTGATGGTGACGATGATGATGTCCCATACTCCGAAGAGCGCAGGGGACGATGCGGGAGACCCGCACTGCTGTACTAGGCAAGGTCCTAGTGGAGGTGGTTTGCCATTGTCTTCCTCCGACCGTGAAGGGGATGAATGATGATGAAGAAGGCGACACAACAACACCCAGTCATCACGATGCAGGAAAAATCCCTGACCCCGCCGGGAATCGAACCCGGGACCGCGTGCGTGGGAAGCGAGAACGCTACCGCAAGACCACGAGCTGCGAACTCAACAAAGGTAGTAGGAGTAATCCACTAAATTACAGACCCATACCGTTAACGTCGATATGCAACAGGATTTTAGAACATATATTGTGTTCGAACATAATGAATTACCTCGAAGAAAACGGTCTATTGACACACAGTCAACATGGGTTTAGAAAACATCGTTCTTGTGAAACACAACTAGCTCTTTATTCACATGAAGTGCTGAGTGCTACTGATACGATTCCGTATTTATGGATTTCCGGGAGGCTGTATCACACAAGCGGCTCGTAGGGAAATTGCGTGCTTATGGAATATCGTCGGACTTATCTGACTGGATCTGTGATTTCCTGTCAGAGAGGTCACAGTTCGTAGTAATTGACGGAAAGTCATCGAGTAAAACAGAAGTGATTTCTGGCGTTCCCCAAGGTAGTGTTATAGGCCCATTGCTGTTCCTTATCTATATAAACGATTTGGGAGACAATCTGAGCAGCCGTCTTAGGTTGTCTGCAGATGACGCTGTCGTTTATCGGCTAATAAAGTCATCAGAAGCCGGCCGCGGTGGTCTCGCGGTTCTAGGCGCTCAGTCCGGAACCGCGCGACTGCTACGGTCGCAGGTTCGAATCCTGCCTCGGGCATAGATGTGTGTGGTGTCCTTAGGTTAGTTAGGTTTAAGTAGTTCTAAGTTCTAGGGGACTGATGACCATAGATGTTAAGTCCCATAGTGCTCAGAGCCATTTGAACCATTTGAGTCATCAGAAGATTAAAAGGAACTGCAAAACGATTTAGAAGAAATATCGGAATGGTGCGATAAGTGACAGTTGACCTTAAATGACGAAAAGCTTCAGGTTATCCACATGAGTGCTAAAAGGAACTCAAACTTAGGTTACACGATAAATCAGTCTAATCTATAAGCCGTAAATTCAACTAAATACCTAGGTATTACAATTACGAACAACTTAAATTGGAAGGAACACACAGAAAATGTTGTGGGGAAGGCTAACCAAAGACTGCGTTTTATTGGCAGGACACTTAGAAAATGTAACAGACCTACTAAGGAGACTGCCTACACTACGCTTGTCCGTCCTCTTTTAGAATACTGCTGCGCGATGTGGGATCCTTACCAGATAGGACTAACGGAGCACATCGAAAAAGTTCAAACAAAGGCAGCACGTTTTGTATTATCGCGAAATATGGGAGAGAGTGTCACAGAAATGATACAGGATTTGGGATGGGCATCATTAAAAGAAAGACGTTTTTCGTTGCGACGGAATCTTCTCACGAAATTACGGTCACCAACCTTCCCCTCCGAATGCGAAAATATTTTGTTGACACCGACCTACATAGGGAGGAACGATCACCACGATAAAATAAGGGAAATCAGAGCTCGTACGGAAAGATATAGGTGTTCATTCTTTCCGCGCGCTATACGAGATTAAAATAATAGAGAATTGTGAAGGTGGTTCTATGAGCCCTCTTCCAGGCACTTAAATGTGATTTGCAGAGTGTCCATGTAGATGTAGGATGCATTCAGCCTCGCGGTGGGCAGTGGTTATAATGTTTTGGCTCATCAGTGTATTTAGCCAATGTACTTGTGTCATTCAACTGATTAAACAATGTGTTCTGGGAACTTGTGACAGGCTATGTTGAAGATATCAGTTATAGACTTCATACTTCAAACCGTCACAATTGGGACGATCCTGTTGCCACCTTCGTCACTTGATAATGACGAATGTTGCAGCCTGTCATGTTCCGAAAGCGTGCCTGAAAGCCAGAGAATCCGGAGAAGCTAAAGTAATGTGGATCATTCGAAGTAATGATTCATTCATTTGAAATAAGTTTTCTTTTTCCTTGGAAAATTCTTAAATATTCTGTATTGGCGCACTTTAGTTGGATCTGAAAACGAAAATAGAAGTCCAGAATTTACTTGGCTCAGTTAAAACTACAACAGGGCAATGAAAGATGACTGCTCTCTGTGTATTTCCTTTCTTTCCAGCTGACAGATCAGTTCACATTATTGTATTTAATTACCGTTTTCACTGTCGACAGGAGTACCGTAATTAATTCACTATACAAAACGGCTCTCTATGTGTATCGATGTTTTTGTAACTGAGTGATTGATTAATTGATTAACTATAGTACACCAAAATAACTTAATCATGCTGAAACTAAACTGTGAAAATAAGAAACGGAAAGAAAAATTTCGTCGTTAATCCATGGCTAGAATTCAATTTCACTACAGTTAAGAAACATAACATTACGTCATTAGCACATTTGGAGGAAAATTTTTGTAAATTCGAACTATTCAACCTCTCGCGACGAATTGCAACAACTAATGCCAACAGATGCACAATAACAGAAAACTGCGAAATATACAGCAATTTGGAATTTAACAGGTTCCCGAATAAGAAGCTCGAGATGTTTCCTGACTGTGGTTTACTAACGGGATTATTTGGCAATTTCCAATGCGGGAACCATTCTAAAAGATCTCGCCAGTTTATACGGATCAATTATCCGGAAAGCTAAAACGTACTATTTCAGTGTTTCATTGATTTCTAATTTATCTGCTGAGTAGGAGATTATATGTCGAAGAAGTATTTCCATTGTTTCACACATACTCTATCTACTCGCAGTTCCGCGGTGTTGTTTACAGAACAACATACGACCTGACCAAGTATCGGATCAGATTTGTGACTGGATTCGGGAATCCTTAGAAGAAAGATTCAACACGATAATTTTAAAGGAATGAATGAAATGGACGCATGTAGAGGTAATTGCAGGAGCACCCCAAGGGAGTGCAATAGCGCCGTTACTGTTTACAATATGCACTGATAAGTCAAAATACGAGGGTTGGAACTTAAATAGTGGCAACTATTTATTCACAACCGATCCAAAAGAGTTACATGTTTGCACCTGTTACTGTCCTTCAAAGTAGTCACCAGCGTTGTGTAGAAACCGTTGCCAGCGATGTGGAAGGTTTAGTACACCGTCAGCAGAGCCCGTTCTGTGGACGGTGCGAATGGAGCGGTCTACTGTCTGTCGAATCTCTGGAACTGTTCTGAAGCGAATGCCACGAAGTGGTTCCTTCGTATTCGGAATCAAATCAGAGTCACAAGGACTTAAGTCATATTACTGTTCGTCTTTGGAGCATCACCTGCTATCAGCTTTGCGAAAGAAGCTGCGACACTTTCTGCACAACCCACCCATCATTTTGCACGACAATGCGCGGGCGCATACAGCGCAAGCTGTGACTGCTCTGTTCGATCGATGGTACTGGGAAGTACTGTACCATCCATCATACTCCCCGGACTTAAGTCCTTGTGACTTTGATTTGATTCCGAAGATGAAGTAACCACTTCGTGGCATTTGCTTCAAAACTGTTCCAGAGATTCGACAGGCAGTAGACCGCTCCATTCGCACCATCAACAGAACAGGCTCTGCTAACGGTATGCTACGCCTTCTACATCGCTGGCAACTGGTTCTACACAACGCTGGTGACTACTTTGAAGGACAGTAATAGGTGCAAACATGTAACCCTTCTGTATCGGTTGTGAATACATAGTTGGCACTATTTAAGTTCTAACCCTCGTATTTCATCCGCCTGCTTAATAACGACTTGGTCTGACTTTGAAACGCAATACAGCATTGATTGTGCGTGGTGTGGATTCGTCAAGTCCTTTCCAGGCTTCCGAAAGTGAGTGGCTCTAAGCGTCTACGCACAGGTCACGCAGTTCCTGTTAATTATTGGCCGGCAGTTTGTGGGCGATGAGCTTGCGTCCCAGATGTGTTCCATCGGGTTCAGATCAGGCGAATTCGGTGGCCAAGACATCAACGTGAGTACACAATCATCCGTATCAAACCACTGTAGCACTATTCTGGGCTTGTGACACGAACAGTTATCCTGTTGGAAGACGCCAGCGCCCTCGGGGAAGACAATATGCATGAAGGGATGCAGGTGGTTCTCAATAAAGTTCGCGTAGCACACAGCTGTTATGGTGGCTCCGAATACTACCGTAGGTGTATGGAGATCCTGGTGAACGTGATGTGTGGCATACATGTCCTCCATGCAATAGTGTTGTAATCCCTTGCCCGCCTCTCGTTCCCTACCGCGGGGCCATAATGATTTGCTCTTTGCTAAAGTCGCTTATGTGTCTGGATTTCTCCATTTGTCGTCGTTCCACTTACATGCTTTCCTTACCAAGTCACGAGCCCGCAACGTCATCAGACGACATTCAAGCTCCTGTTGGGCAATGGGCATTAATATTGTACATAATGATCTGTGGGATGCTCCGTGAGGCTTCCTGCAGACGATACTGTAATCTATAGAAAGGTTTAAACGCCAGAAGACTAGCGAAACATACGAACACCTGCTGAGGATCAAAGTTAGCTGCAGGTACGGGCAATTAACCTTGAACGTAAATAAATGCAATATACTGCACGTAAACAGACAAAGAAGCCAATTTCTGCCCGATTGGTGAAATATTACAGGAAAGAGTAACAACCGTCAGAACACCCAGGAGTAACCGTCCGGAGTAGAAAGACCACATTAAACAAACTGTAGGAAAATAAGGGTCTAGGGTGAGATCCACTGGAAATATTTTAAGAAAACAAAATTCATCCGCAAAAGAAGTGGCTTACGAATCATTTGTGGGATTAATATGAAAGATAAACAAGACCCAACGAAAAGCGGCACGTTTCGTCTCAGGATCAAACTCCAATGGCATTCCACGAAGTGACCACGACAAAGAAATAATAATAATAATAATAATAATAATAATAATGGTTCATACGGAAATTTACTGACAACGTTTTTTGCACACGCACCATTAGCGGAAAGAAACAGATAAACAGAAGGGGGATGGGCGAGTCTAATGATACTGTAAGTACCTTTCGTCACACACTGTAAGGTGTAGAATAGATTTAGACCTTGCCGAGTGACAGGCTCGCCGTAGCCGACGGTTTATCTTTTTTTTCTTCTTTTTATTACGATTACGATTAACGAGTCATATAGCGGAAAGATATTCGCCTGAAGAAACAAAAAGTGTGTTGCGGAAACGGCGACACGAGGGCGGCTTCCCTGAGAATTAACATAACCCTCCCAGAGTCGCCTTACGGTTAACAGCGCCGGATTTGATTAATTTCTACTAAAGTCCGTTTCGTATGAATAAGACGGAGTGTCGCTGAGGAATTAAAGCGCAGCCGACCGCCGCAGAGCTGACAGCTTAAACCGGCGATATTTTTTGCACGCGCCGGGGGCAGCCGAGCGCCTTTTGTGACGGATCAGTGCGAATTTAAATTGTTAATAAGGCGGAGCGGGCTAACGAATGCTGTCCGCCACCGTCGGCAGCTGCGGAGCAGCAAATATTTACGCTCTGCCCACTGCTGACTTGCGCCTAATTGGTGACACCTATTTTTACCGCTGACGGGAAGCTCCAAGCACCCGCCACTTGCACGTCTCAGTACCCAAAAGCAGCAACCCTCCGTGGCGTTCTCGCGGCGTCATGCAACAACAATGCGTATCCCCCACCCCATGAATGGGAACGGTGTTACAAGCCATTATCACCAGGCTCCGCGGCTAATTCAGTCGCAGGACGTTATATCTAAAGAAACTTCCGACGTGGAAGATGCTAGTTACTTAGGAAACGCTAGCGTTCGAAATGGAAGAGGGGAGGAAATCGGCTGTAGCATTGTGTAATGAAACATCCCGACATTTGCCTCAGTTTTCGGAAGCCACTGATATAGTCCCGAATACGACATCACACTCTCCACTAGTTCTTCTCCCCACTCGGTACAAAATTACATCTATTGGTACAAATAAAAAGCCAAAAGCACGTAAATGTATTATGAATAAGTAGCCTGCACCATTAACATCTGTTTCTAAATTTCAAATAATTTGTTAATTTTCAGATGTTCGCATCTTTAGTTAAAAATTACCTGCAACTGTGAATCCTGCGTTAAATAATCTCTAAATTACCGCTCAGTTATCATAAGGAAGCAATATCTCCGTGGAGTTCCTAGTAATATGTTAGTCTCTATCGTTTATAAAAATGTGGGAATTCCTAAGGGACCAAACTGCTGAAGTCATCGGTCCTTAGACTTTCACACTACTTAAACTAACTTATGCTAAGAACAACACACACACCCATGCCCGAGGGTGGACTCGAACCTCCGGCGGGAGAGGCCGCGCAGTGACATGGTGTCTCTAAACGCGCGGCCACTCCGCGCGGCTATCGTTTATATCTGTGTGACATAGCTCCCAGAGCGAAAAGCAGATTCTAAATGCTCGGAGCTACGCGCTCATTCTTGACTGTGAAAGAGACAAAAGCTAATATCGGCACCATCTACTTTCTCTACTATATATATCTTAGTCACAACTTAAAAAAACTTTACAGAAAAAGGTTCCGTCAATGTTCGCCGCAGTTCTCCACTCTCAACAATACGAAGCGACATTTAAAACATGAAAATTATTCTACGTGTTCCAAAGTGATTAGTTTAATTCAGTGCATTCAATTTCTCCAATTGAAGGCGGCTATTTCCTCTATATAGATTCTGTAGTACTTTTAACAGGCACGTGCGACATAGTAACGTCTGATGTTACATAATAAGGTCTCTGGCTTAGCTATTACGCCTAACCAGTAGCCACAAGAGTTGCTTCGTTCTATTTTTCTAAGCGCTTCGCTGCAATTCTGTCCTTAATGAATTCGTTACTCTTGGAAAGTTAAAAAGCGTGTCATTCCCCACTAAAGACTTTTACAGATGGTTTAGTAACACTATTCTCTTTCGTAAATGTTGCCGAGAAAAAACAAGATATTTCAGAAAAAATCTCATTATCTGCACATAGTTTAATTCCCCTGCGACCAGAAATCTTTGTAATCGGGGTAACAGATTTTTAAAAAATTAAATAGCGAAGTAGTAGGCCCACATAAAATATGGACGACTCCACTCTTCCACCCACAAAAACGTAAAATAACCTAACTTGGATCAGACCGCCTCTGAAACTGAAATTAAGCCAGCACACCACGGGCAGAGTTGTGCGGCAGGCTAATGTATATTACAGTGGAATCACTGCCCTCCATTTTGGACGTTAAGATTTAATGATCGTCAAGTTCGCACCATTGGCGACATGCTTTCTGTCTCCCTGGTTTCGCATAACGCGTCATCCGTCCTCTCTCTATATATATGCATAATGTAATATCCACATCCGCACAATCGTGTTCCTCTTCCCAGTGCCTCATTGCGTTGTGACACACACACACACACACACACACACACACACACAGTTTTCGTAATGACGCATACCACTGGCTTTGCAGGCCATTAGCTGAAAATGAATAAGAAATTAACATGTTGCAAACTTTTCTTTGACGACACGCAAAAATAGACGCTTTTTCAACACAGCGTTGAAGGCTCTTCCGTAAACAACGGAATATTAACGCACTGTGAGCAATGAATTCAAGACATAGTTGAACTCAAGCATGACATTTGACAGTATGGATATTTGTAACATATACAGACTGGAATCAGCGCATTTGTCATGGTGATTAAGAGAAACTGCGTATGTAACAAATGATTCAAGGGTATTTGAAGTTTGGCACTAGCTTCTGCTACGAAAGTTTCTTTAATTCGGTTAACACCTACGACAGAAAAGTTTTAGTACGCTCACGACGAGAAACCAATATCAGGAAAGCTACGACACAGAAAGCTTCAAAGTTATGAAGCGTAGTTCAACAAAAAAGTCTCAAAGTTCAGTTGTCAGACAAAAGTACATTTACAGCCTATATTACTTCCCTTCCGATGTCGAAAATTGTACTATACTACTCCCTTGGTATGCAGTACAAAGAAGCAGATCAACGACCGAACAATGAACTACGATCGCAGACAAATGCTTCTGTGAACTGCTCCTTCGAAGTGCGTTTCTATTCATAATAGTCCCTGCAGACACACACCATTCAATTTGCCGACGAATAAGAACTTCAGGCGCGCCGTTTAGTTCGTGGAGCTGGGTTCTATGGAATCTGAGAACGAAAACGGCCGCATAAACTTTCTCATAGACGCCAGTAGTCGGAAGCACAAACCGCATACTCGTACTCCCGCTGCTGCATTACCAACAAGAGAGAATCGAAGCATACACCAGAAACAGAATTATGCCGTTTCTGTATCATGCAACAATAATATGAAAATTGAAATAAAATAACAACTATTTATATATGTTTAGTTACACAGCCAAACAGATTTCAGGTCGAAGCCTACTCTCACATGCTAGCATAAAGGCCTTGCTATACTCCGCTACACATTAGATTACGACTTACTACAATACTTGACAAGAACTAAATTCAACTAACGTGTAAATACCTTACCGTTAGAATAATATGACACAGGGCATATGGCGCTATCTGAATATGGGATTAGCTATTGCTAAATAATTATTTATATAAAAACTTGAGACTCGTGGTAGTTTTATCAGTTCACCATACGAACAGTCTCCGGTTTCATCTGGAGTCATAACGTGTAAAACAGTCCGACCGTTTTTCGTAATAATCTTACTGTACAAGAATTTCGCAGCCTCTTCACTTGTAATCGCCAATACAGTTCGACAAATCGCAGCGCTCAAGTTATTAAAATGGCTGCTGAGATCATGAATTAAAAGTTCAGGTCTTCTCTGTTGACACATGACTTGTAGACACTGACGTGAAGGAGAACCCCGGGCCAAATAATAGTGATGAGCATTGTTCAAAAAGAGAAAAACAAGTTTTAATGTCCGGTAGACGACGTGGTGTTTACAACAATTGGAACTATGTCATTGGATATCCCAGATACCTAGCAAATTCTCTTCACTGTTTTTAAAACACATGGTACGAAGCGCAGCAAGCAAGTACTCGTTCTAGAAAACATAATCTAGTGCATAATCTCCACATCACGAGCGGACTAAAAAGGAGACTAGATGTAGGAACACAGAAGTACACCAGAGAGGGCTCGCAGCATATCTGGTCCACGCATCTGCTACCTCGCACCTCGCTGTTACAACCACTATTTTTTTTATATATGCCACAAGATTTTAATTAATGACAGTAATTAAATACCCTGCTACTGAACGACACCTAATGCCAAAAAACAGCGAAGCAAAATTTAAAAAGTTAATTCTGGCCAGGATTTAAGAGAATTTGCGCGTCAAACGGGTAAAAATGACGCCGGCACCTGTCAACCGCAACGCCATCAGCGATCCCAGCTGAAGCCGGGGACGCCGCTCTCGTGTCGATGACAAGATTCGGCATACAGCCCCACCTGTCAGCGCGGAAAAAACTAGCTGAGGACAGGTGTTCATCCTCTGCTCACCTTCACAATTGGAACACGTCAAGAAGTTTAAGGCTCGTTTACAATCGACTAAAAATCGAAATCTTATTTGCATGATGGAGTTTCATCAAATGGAAAAAAACTAGCCGAGGACAAGTGTCCAACCTCCGCTCAGCTTCATAATTAGAACATGTCAAAAAGAGTCAGGCCCGTTTATAGCATCAAAATCCATAAAAAATCAAAGGCTTATTTGCGAAGTGTGGTTTCACTAATATTTTAGTTCTACGTATACATCTATAATCTGTGGCACCTCCCAGTGGATGGTAGAAGATATTTCTGGAACCGCTATCATTTCCTTACTTTTTGTCTGTTCACGAATGGTTCACGTGAGTAACTACTGTCGGTAAGGCTCCGTATCTAATTTTTCCATCGCGGTCATTGTAAGAGATTATGTACGACGAATGTGCATTCTCGGAATTTTTAACAGTGACGCACAACTCTCGACCTAAGTCTGCATTGGACTGAATCCTCATCCCAGAGACGCTATCGGTCTTACTAAACGAACCAATGTCGTAATGTTGCGCTCGCCTATGGATATTCATCCCCCTCCCCTCCCTATTAATCCTACCAAGTACGACTTCCACACCGACGATCAGTACTCAAGAATCGGTAGAACAAGGTTTTTGTAGGCTAGTTCCTTAAATGGATTACCTTTCACTTATTCTTGTAATGAATCTGTCGGGCACCTATCTTTCCCGCAATATGTTGCATATGGTCGTTCCACATACTCTTTCTGAATGTTCCTAAATATTTAAAAGTTGTTATTGTTTCCAGTGATGAAAGTTCAATTGTAAAATGTAACAATAAGTGTGCTTTCCGCCTGCGCAACAGATTATATTAGTTTATGTTGAGAGTAAACTGCCACTTCTTCAACTAGTGTTGACCCTCTGCAGGTCTTCCTGCACGTCGCTAAGATTTTCTGGTGTTGAAACACGTACAGGATGAACCGGAACTCCACCGAAGAAATTTCGGAGGTTGTTCAGGGATATTTTCCGAGTATTTTGGTAGAGAGAGCAGTGGTCTCTTGTGGCACCTTACGGACTGAATGCATTTCGTTTGATTTCTGAGCCCCAGTAATCTTTATATCTGCGTTGCACTAAAAATATCTTACAGCTGTGCAAATGTTGACGTTATCCGCGGTGTGCCTTGTTCAGAAAGAAATTTGTTCAATTCCCTTACGGTACTTGCTGCTGACAACAGTAATGGCCACTTTATTCTTTGACCTCACGCTTGCATTCAGTACTTCTCGGATCAGTCTCGGGTTTGTTTTCCGGCAGTGTTAGATACAGCGGTGTGGGTTGATTCACTGATGAGGGGTTGGCATGTATGCACCTCGTGTATCCGTTCACTGAGTGCAATAGAAGAGCGGCGCAACGGCGCTACGCTGAACTGTTCCCAGGGATGGTAACTATGCTATTTCACTTTTAATTACGCTGCTTTGTGCTGTACGATGTTTTGATTGCATATTGCACTGTAATATTTTCACAGGAACTACGATAATTGGGGTAATAAACTGAATGAACCACTCTTATAATTTTCCTGTGTAACGAGTCACCGGAAATTTTTTTTGTAGGCGGAGTTGACCCTGTATACAAAAAGCGAGTATTATGTAACAAGATTGTTCCCCGTGTAATCCATATTGATTCCTAAAGCAGAGATGTTCAGTCTCCAAAAAGGTCCCAATACGTTAGCAAAAACCTCTTAAAATTCTACAGTAGACTGACGTCAGAAATATAGGCCTATAGTTATGATAATTCGTCTGGTCATCTTTCTTGAAAACAAGAATGTCCTGTGTCTTTTTCACCTAGCCTCGAATTCATTATTGTTCCAACAACCTACCACAAACTGCCGCCAGAAGGAGAGCACGTCCTTTCATAGACTACACAAAGAATCGTAAAGGTATCCAATGTGGTCCATTCAGCTTCCTTCTGCTGAACGCTTTTTGCATACTTTCTGTTCCGCGATCATCGGAGCACCGAATTTAGTAGTCTGTCCCGTGTGTCGGTTTCCATTTCGGTTACGTATTGTTAATGGGCGGCTGTATAAATGACCTTGATCCATTTGTAACATTCACGAAGACCAGGCATGGTCAATCTTTCGTGACCCGCGAGCCTGATTCTCACCACTTACTTAAGCTCGCGGGCCGCCTCGTCGCGTAACACGACAGCTGCGCTCCTAGCGCATTAATTCAAAACTATAACGCCCGTCACGTTATTGTTCAAGTGGTTACGCATCGATTTGAACGGCACCCCGCTCCAAAAAGCCACGCCAACAAGTAAGTTCTCAAAACCCGTGTTCTTGAGAGGACATTCATATTACGTTCACCTCATCTACAAACGTTTGTATTTATTTAAGCGTCGTGAACGTTTCTTTACTTACCACGTTTTACATTGGTTGTCTTAAAAACTTCCGTTGCAAATTCTTGCACGTAAATAAATGTACATATCTGAAGATGGGATGTCAAATGGCTCTGAGCACTATGCGACTTAACTTCTGAAGTCATCAAGCGCCTAGAACTTAGAACTAATTACACCTAACTAACCTAAGGACATCACACACATCCATGCCCGAGGCAGGATTCAAACCTGCGACCGTAGCGGTCGCTCGGCTCCAGACTGCAGCGCCTAGAACCGCACGGCCACTATGACCGGCGGAGATGGGATGTCAGTCACCCTGAAACGTCATCGTGGAAAAATAAACACCTATAAAAGTAACTGGCTGCAAGCAATTAATGATAAATTACTAACAGTTTCAGTACTGCAGTTTTCTACATGTCCCGAGCGGAGAGGTACTATGCGAGAGCTTCGCCTGCTGCAACACTAACTTCTTCCGCGGGCCGGAACCGTCTCGCAGGCCGCCGGTTGCCCAACTGTGACGTAGACTGGAATATCTTGGGATTTTCTTCAGCTCGGTGGACAGTTTATTTTTTTACTTCCGAATTAATTAAAAACTTGTCCTATCGCTAATCTTACAACAATTTTGAATTCATACATTTTTTCTCCTCCAATAGAAAGATGCGTTAAATCCGTGACTGACTATATTTGATACCGTAGGAACTTTGTAAACTGACTACTCATCTACGGCTGTTATTTCCTATTCTTCATAACCTTTCTTGGCACGTACAGGCACGTACACTGATTAACCAGCCAGCCGCTGTGGCCGAGCGGTTCTAGGCGCTTCAGTCCGGAATCGCGCTGCTGCTCCGGTCGCAGGTTCGAATCCTGCCTCGGGCATGGATGTGTGTGATGTCCTTAGGTTAGTTAGGTTTAAGTAGCTCTAAGTCTAGGGGACTGATGACCTCATATGTTGAGTCCCATAGTGCTCAGAGCCACTTGAACTGATGAACCGAAACGTTCTAACCTCTGTCTGTTGATCCATTGTGACATGTGACAGTAGCCGATCAAATATTTACCACGTAAAATCGGCAAACAGGTTTTGGGAAGCTATTTTATTTAGACAACCAGTTTCGGCGTCTCAACAATGCTAACTACAGGATGCGATTCACTCCAAGTATAGACAATCCAATACATCGATACTTGCATAATTGGAGCCATCAATATCTGGATCCGTGAATTTGTTTCTGGAGTGTTTACTTCGAAGACTTACAAGTCGCGACGCACATAACAGCTAACATTATACCTTAGCAAAAGATCTTGCCAAGAACACGAGAGTAAATTTCGAGTGTAATAAATCGCTCACGCAGAGTGTGGTGTCACCGCCAGACACCACACTTGCTAGGTGGTAGCTTAAATCGGCCGCGGTCCATTTAGTACATGTCGGACCCGCGTGTCGCCACTGTGCGATCGCAGACCGAGCGCCACCACAAGGCAGGTCTCGAGATACGATATAGCACTCGACCCCAGTTGTACGACGACTTTGCTAGCGACTACACTGACTAAGCTTTCTCTCATTTGCCGAGAGACAGTTAGAATAGCCTTCTGCTAAGTCCATGGCTACGACCTAGCAAGGCGCCATTAACCGTATCTGAAGATAGTCTTATTTGTATTATCAAGAGCGATGTACCACTAGGATGGAATAAAGATAAGTATTCGAGGAGCTGCATACTTTTCTTATTAGAATTCACTACTTATCCTGTTCCAGAATTCAGGCCCGTCTGCGTTAGATAGCGTGCATTTCGGGCCCTTCTATCTACAAGGTGTTGGCACATTTGCCAACACATCACAGAGAAATCGCAAATGTACCATCATTCAACCATCGCTCCCGTATGGAGATGGAGGACATAGTGACAGGCATCCCTGGCGTAGAGAAACAACTGAAACAGATGAAAAAACGTAAGTCGTCAAGGCCGGATAGAGTCCCAATACGGTTTTGCATTGGTCCCTTAGCTTACATTTATCGCGAATCTCTGGCTAGCGCAAAGTCCCACGCGAGCGAAAAAATGCACAGGTGACTCCTGTATATAAGAAGGGTAAAAGAACGGACCCGCAAAACATTCTTGAACATATCCTCAGTTCAAATATAACAAATCTCCTTGAGACGGACAAGCTTCTGTCCACAAATTAGCACGGTTTTAGAAAGCATCGCTTGTGCGAAACTCAGCGTGCGCTTTTCGCCCATGATATCTTGTGAACAATGGATGAAGGACGACAGATAGATTCCATATTCCTGGATTTCCGAAAACCGTTTGACACTATGTGTCCCACGGCAGACTGTTAACGAAGGTAAGAGCATACGGAATAGGTTCCCAGATATGCGAGTGGCTCAATGACTTCTTAACTAGTACTCGTAGAAACTAGAACGCTGTCTTCGACGGCGAGTGTTCGTCAGAGACAGTGGTAACGTCCGGAGTGCCCCAGGGAAGAGTAACAGAACGACTGGTTTTCTCTTTATACACAGACGATTTGACGTATAGGGCGAGCAGCAATCTGTGGCTGTTTGCTGACAATGCTGTGGTGTGTGGTAAGATGTCTAAGTTGAGTGACTGTAGGGGGATACAAAGGTGACTTAAACAAAATTTCTAGATGGTGTGATAACTGGCAGCTAGCTCTAAACGTAGGAAAATCTCAGTTACTGCAGATGAGTTGGAAAAACAATCCCGTGATGTAACAATGCTGCTTGATACTGTAACGTCGATTAAGTATCTAAGGGTAACGCTACAAAGCCATATGAAACGGAACGAGCACGTAAGGATTGTAGTAGGGAAGGTGAATGGTCAATTTCGGTTTATTGGGAGAATTTTAGGAAAATGTGGTTTATCTTTGCACGAGACCGCGTATATGACACTAGTGTGACCTATTCTTTTGAGTACTGCTCCAATGCTTAGAATCTGTATCTGGTCGGATTTAGAGAAAACATCGCAGCAGTTCAGCGGCAGGGTGCTAAATTTGTTACCAGTAGGTCTGAACAACACGTACTATGGAGGTGGTTCGGGAACTCAAATTGGAAACCATGGAGAGAAGGTGATGTTCTTTTCGAGGAACACTATTGAGAAAATTTGGAGAACCGTATTAATTTTTCTCATTATGGGAAGAAAGAAGAAGCGATCTGTTTTGCTTGCTATAGCCTTTCTAATGACAAAATCGCATAAATATTTCTTTATTTAAAATAAACAATTTTGACAGACATTGCTGTCATCTACAGGTCTTAAGAAAATCTTTTTGTTATGAAACGTATTCGTTTAAGTTGGACCTCACGCCAAGTTGTCATGCGGAGGTCCAACTTAAGAAGAACACTTTTTATAACAAAACGATTTTTAAGACCTGAAGGTGACAGCAAAGTCTGTCGAAACCTGTTGTCTTAAATACAGAAATGTTTATGCAAACTTGGCTTTAGAAAGGTTTTAGTTAGAGAACAGACTTTTGAAGCTGATTGCAGAACGATTCAACTGCCGCCAACGTACATTTCGCATAAGGACCATGACGATAAAATAAGATAAATTAGGGCTCATATGGAGGCATATAGACAGTAGGTTTTCTCTCGCACTACCTGAGTGGAACAGAAAAAGGAAATGACTAGTAATGTACAAGGTACCCTCCGTCACGCACCGTAAGGTGGCCTGCGGAGTACGTATGCAGATGTGGATGGAAATTACTCATTTTGGCAGCAGTTACTGATGCGAATTCTCGAATATTTATTTCATTTTCTTTGTGAAGGAATTTTGGAAAACCGTATTTAGCAACACCGCTATCGAGGCGCTGTCATCGATAGTAATAATATTCCTATCTCGCAGTGAATGTACTGACTGTGTATAGCCGCTGGTGTACTTTATGTACGAGCAGAACCTCTCTGTATTTTCTGCCAGATTTCGAGACAGAGCTTTGCTGCGATACGTATTGGAAGAACCTGACAAAGTCCGTGCTAAATTTCGAACTTCTGTAAAACTTCGCCTGTCTTGGGGATTTTGCATTCTTTTACATTTGGCGTGCTATTTTCGTTGGTTTTACAACGGAGTTCTGATCTGTCTTGTGTACCATAGTGGGTCATTTCCGTCTCTTATTAATTTGCTTGGTATAAATCTTTCCGTTGCTGTCGATACTATTTCTTTCAATCCAAGCCACACCTGGTCAACGCTTATGTAGTTTGTTCAAAAGAAGTGGAAACTGTGTCTTCGGAAGGCGTCAAGCTAAGTTATCTGCCTTTTTAAATAGACGTTACGTGTGCAGTATTTCAGACCACCTGCATCCCTTCACGCTTGATCTCTTACCCTACGCCAATGATATCTTCCAGCAGGATAACTGTCTGTGTAGCAAGCCCAGAATCGTGCTATAGTGGTTTCAGGAGCACTCACGGCGTCTTGGCCACCTAATTATCCTGATCTGAACAATGCAACGCATCTGGGACGCAAACTCCGCGCCCACAAACCGCCGGCCCGTAATTTACAGGGACTGCGTGACCCGTGCGTAGAAACGCGGTGCCACACACCTTCGGAAACCTAGCAAGGACTTTTCGAATCCATGTCACTTAGAATTGCTGGTGTGTCGCGTTCCAAAGGTGGACCAACACGCTTTTAATCAGATGGTAATAATGTTTTGGCTTATCAGGATACACGGGGAATGATCACTCCACGGTCGCACATTATACGGTGGGTGGTTTGTTTCTCATGGGCATCTAAATTTATAATTTGCTTATGCTCATTACATTCTTTTTTGCTAATACTTTGGGCTAAGATGCCAGTTCTTACGTTCAGCGCCATTTTATTTTTGAGTTTCCTAAGATTTAGCAATAAGTTATCTGTACACTACAGCGACACGAGTAACAGCTTTGCATGCGAACGGCCAAAGAACTGATATCTGGCACGATATCTACGTTTACTTCAAACAGCTGCGACTTGAAAACATTTTCTTCAGAAATATACAATAGTGTGGGCGTTTTCAATTAAGACTCTCTATGCACAAAATAAATAAAACTTTCACCCGGTTGTTAATTTGTATTGTTGGTGTCAGTCTGAAGACCACAGTTCTAACCCTGAAGCAGACCTGACATCTTTCGGACGTTTGATTCCACGCTTTATGTTTTTTTTTTCTGT
Organism: Schistocerca americana; assembly: GCF_021461395.2. Taxonomy (NCBI): domain Eukaryota; kingdom Metazoa; phylum Arthropoda; class Insecta; order Orthoptera; family Acrididae; genus Schistocerca; species Schistocerca americana. The sequence continues at coordinate 370,364,015 of NC_060130.1, forward strand.
TTCCATGAAGTGCTTCTCTCCTTGTCGAAATTACTGAAAAAACAATGGGGAAAATATCATGCTTTCAAACTGTCTGATTTGTTGTTACCTTCAGATAGTTGGTTTCGATCCACAGCTCAAATTCATTTTTTGGTTGTCGGTATCGCTGTCTGAATCAAGACTCAGACATAACAATGGCTTCAATTCCATGATCAAAACCGTTGCATGGACTGACTCAGCTACATCCTGCTACAGCTATTTCAATAATTTTGTATAAACCTCTTCGGCCGTCCAAAATGAGAAAGTCTGTCGCTTACGTATTTCATACGGTTTTTACCACTCATGAAACCAAACATCTCTCAAAATTACAGCTCTGCGCTTACTACTGTGTTCAAAATTAATCACCACACCTTTTTAAAATTTTGTTTCGTAATGATGCGGAATATAGCTTTCTTCTAAAAGTATTTCGTATCATAAAAGTGACTGTGGGACTTAACACTTCTTGAGCAAAGTCATTTAAAGTAATCGCAGATGAACATAGTGATCACTTTCAACTAGTTCGTTGATAACTACGTTCTCAAGCGCGATCACGTTATATATCCTTGACACTTAATTCCTGCCACGTAATCAAAAATTTTTGTCTCTACCGATAGTATTGCTACACCTATGTATATTTCAATTTTCTACTTTTTGGTTTCCGGACTTCGCTGCTCAGTGTCTATAAAGTTTTATTAGGCCCTAAACGCCTCCTGAAATATATGTGCTGTTAATCTGCATTTAAGACGTCAGATAACGGCCCGCCATCTCAAATCCTGGAAAGCAATTACAAAAGATCTGCTGTAGGCATACTCCCCGCCTTCTCCCTCCGCCTTGAGAAATACTCTGAACGAGTTTTTTCTGAATTTTATAACAAATTATGTTTTCTTTCGGCAAGGAACTACATTACTAAGAGCCCCTTACCATCCCTCAAGGAGGGATGTATGTAAAGTCCGCCAAAAATGTTGAAATTTTTTCTTGTCACCAGACAGGTCTGCAGAATGTTATAAATATTGTTTCCAATTTTCAAGAGTTTAATTCATGCTACAAATAATATAAAAGCTATCTTGTTTCAATCAATGTCCAGTGCCACGCCCACTTTTCTATACGATTCTCTTCTTCTTCTTCTTCTTCTTCTTCTTCTTCCTATCAGAGAAGAAGACATCTAGAGTATAGAAGGCTGTGAGCCCATTTACGATGCGATTAATTAAATTTTATTAAAAAAATGCGCACATGTTGCGGAAACCAAACCTCATTTAGAAGAGACGCCCAAAGACATCACTTTGCTTCATCTACTATCGTTACGATTTGCTCATATGATGGTAACACCGGAAGAATCAGGACCATTATGAGACTAGGATTTGACGCACATTTCTTCACTGAAAAAGTACTGAAGAACGTTGATAATGTTCGTACTACTGGTTGCGAAATATTAGTGAAGGATACTGGCAAACGGACACGACAGAAGGAACAGTCTACAAGAAAAGAGGTACACGAAGACCAAAAAAAACCAAATGTATGGTTATAGCCAACATTAAGGTCCTTGTTTCTGGCCTAAATACCAATAAAATCCTTTTACTTTATTTCCCACAACAATCATTTTTCAGTGTATAAGGAATATTATCTGCTGAACCATTGCAGACGAAAAGGTGAAATTTGTTACCGGCTTTGTTCAAACTGTAACGCAACTCCTGCGGTTCAAAATTTTCTAATGTGCATTACTGTCAAATTTATTTAAATTTTTGTGAAATAAAAATTGCCGTGTATTGTACACGGATATTCCAAAATCTTACGAGAGTTCTTTAAGACGTACACAGATTTGTTTACCTAATTACTAAGAATAACTTCCCCCATTTTGAAAGTGATAAGGAAAGAAACCTTTTAGATGATGTTCCTTGTGTGATACTGTTCCTTGTGTTCTAGAAGTATCCAGCAACGTCCTGATCACATCATTTGACAAAAAAATTAAAAAAATGCAGATCTTACGTAGCAACATAATGAAATGTGTAAAATTTCGTTCAGTTATATCTCAAACAATAAAAGTAACGTTAGCTTATATGCACCTGCATATTTTCTCGTACGTCCCCCCTTGCCAGTTTGAACAGCGTGGAAAGAAAAATACACAGCCAACACCGTAGAACAAAAAAAGTAAGCTGACATATGCACGAAAAAAAGAAATTGCACAACGCTCCAAACAACACATAACCAAAGGTAAACGGCTGCTACAGCGACCTGCTCACCGACGTACTGTCCACACAGACTGCAGTGGCAAGAATTAAAACAAATTTTTTTTTTAATTATTTCACGTGTTAGACGGATTCCCAAGCGTTTCTTCACTCGTAGGTACAGCAGTAGTTACTACTGGTGTATTCGTTTCAAGAGATCAAGTGTAAATGAAGTTGGCTAGGCGTGTACAGAAGCATGTATCGGTTATACAAATACACGATCGGAGATGGACAGTCATGTACAACTGACCTCGCCATCGAAATAAAACTGGCGTTACACGTTGGATTTCTCAGTACGGTTTATCATGAAACACATCCTAAGTTCAATTTGGGGTCTCTCTTAAGCACAATACTTTAATTACGGTTGAAACAACTGTAGCATATATTACTAAATCTACGATAAAAGCAGGATAACGTAAATTAAAAGACAAAGAAGATGATTAAAATGGCAACCTGTACTAAGAAATCTTTCTCAACAGATATCTCAGGAAAATTTTTAAAATCTGTTAGTCAGGGTGATACAGAATACAGATGTTTGGAATCGAACGAGAGAAGGCCATATCGCAATCTAAATCAAGAGAAGCGTGTGGAAGTGGATCGGACACACACTCCGAAAAAGCAAGGATGCTGTACAGAGACAAGCGCTCTGTTGGAACCCACAGGGTAAAAGAAAAAGGGGAAAACCAAGCGCATCATGGGGGATGGCAGCGGAGGAAGAAGCCAAGAAGAGGGGGAAAAACGTTTGCACACTTAAAAATCCTTGCTCGGAATCGAGTGCGATGGCGGAGCTTCATCGAAGCCCTATGCTCTGCGTAAGCGCAACAGGAAATAAATAAGTCAAGTACTCAGAAATAAGTCTTATGTACATAACAATTCGCTGGACAAATAAAAATGCCTTGCTACCGCGTCAATTCTATCGCACCAGAAGCAGAAGTGCCAGTTGTCTACGACAACAATAGGAGAATTACAACACTGTACACGGCAAGGATATCAAGGGAAAGATGCAATAAATCACCATCACTGATTCTTTTCCGACGTACGATAGTCTTTCGGCTCGGATGCAATACGTCCCGCAAATAAGAACAAGACGAATTTCAGCAAGTAACAGCACTTCAAATAGGATGATAAAGAAACAACAAAGACAAAAAGTTTGAAGAAGCGCTGTTCTTTCATATTCGAGTAGTAGCGCAGATACCAGAATGGCAATAATCTCTTTAGCACGGAAAATGTTTAGCACACGAGAGCAATTGAAGAAATAATGCTTGGCTCTAGTGCTGGTGATCTCTTGCGGGAGCACTGATACCACTCCAGGACTATTACTCAATAGAGCCAATTGTGAACCCTGCAGCTGCGAGGACTAAAGCTAGTAATGGACACTGCTACGGCTTGGTGTTCATGAAACTATGTTAACTGACTAATACAAACGGGTCGTGCCGATGGCAGAAACGGCAGAACTAGTTTCTGAGTCACTGAAATATTATAGGACGACTGTAAGCAAAATGTGGAAAAAGAACACTGGGCAAAGGTGAGTGGAAGCAGAACATACTCTCTAGAGAGGAAAAAGAAGACGGTAAGTGGTCATCTTAAGTTTTTCTTTAGGACGGGGGCGATCTGTACGGTTGTAATCCGAAGCTGCTGTTCCTTTGACGTTGTGATAAGTATTTGAGAATACCAACTCTATGCAGACACACATTTTGTGGCATAGAGGTCGACTTATACACAAACACATGAGCATTATTTTGTCCGCGCAATTTCATTTTAAGAATTGCCAGGGTAGATGAGTGAACGGCCGAACATACAATCCAAAACTGAATTTTACGATAAACCGAAGCGTCAAGAGGTTAAACAAAGCTTGGCTTACTTACATTGGAATGTGCATTCACATAAACGCAGCGTGTAAGTGCTGTCAAGGAGACAATACTGTTACAGCAAAACAACATCATCAGTCAACGTTTGATTGTTGCGCCTTCTCCTCTGCTTCATAAAGCCTCTGTATCACCATCCAGAGTGACATCTGGAGAAACATGCTTCATAATCGCCATCGTCGCGAGACATTTGACATTGACTATTGGACAGACATCACCATCTTCGGCTACACGCCTCCACGTCTTTCAAGCTTTTATTTATTTCGTCTAGCCCCACTTTCCATTAGGTCGTCTCTGACTTTTCTTATTTCTTTGAATCTAAGTGTTTTCTTGGCCTATGCACCAACCATTCGACTGACCTCACGACATGCCAACGCCCACTTCATTTTCAACACACTCATAACTACATATTTCAACGTACGTTTGTCACTTGATCCATTTGTAAGTTTCCGTATCACTCCCAGTAATTCCATCAGACGTTATCTCTATTGCTTGCTGAACAACCCTGAAGTTTGGAATGGTTTGCGCATTTATAGACCGATGTAAGTAAAAACTGGTTATTTGAAAGTATTATAAACGTTCAGTTTGAGACATATCAGAAATTAAGTTTTGAAAACTATTTGTTTACGAAGACTCTTTCAGCAATTTTTTCTCTTCATTTTATATGGTCTTACGATTTTGCTGTAATTTAGTTAGACGAAAAGAGTTATGTATTGTTAGAGAGGAGCGTAATGATATACTTTGCAATTAGTCTCGGAAGAAGACAGTTCCACGATCACAAATAACAGAGACCGAAAAATCGTAAAAACAATAGCTGCGTAGATATTTCTTGCGAAACATTGTTAGCAGCAGAGAAACAAAAACCTGTTTCTTATTTTGGAGAGAATTTGGCAGTTTCTTCAGCGATGATTTACGCGAGTGGGAGAGTGCTGTTTGACTGCGCTTTATTTGCGAAAATATCAGGCCAAGCTCGTTTTCTGTCTTTCGCGGACACAAAGGCGGCAGTGCTCACACTGTTGCCCGGACCATACTTTACCTTGTCGTGTAGTACAAACACGACAGCTGCAAGAAACGGCGAAAACGAGCGGTCAGTTTTGGAGAAGGAATCTGGTGGCCCGTTGCTGCCTTCGGAGGCGAGGAGAGGCGAGCCGGGCTGCGCGGGATGCTATCTGCGGGCAGTGTTAATGCTGTGCAGAGATCCCCGACACAGCACAGGCGCCATCCCTGGCGCTAAGCCACAAAGCGGCCCCGATAATGCCCGTATCAGGAACACATAGAACGGAGCTGGCGGGCCATCTGTCGCGGCGTCTGCTAACGCCGCCAGCTTTGTTTCCGACGCAACGACGTGTTAAGGCCGCCCGCCGGACACTGTCCGCGCTCGAATCCCGACACACGTCCAACTCAGTCGCCCTTCTCTCCGCTAAGGCCCGATAGATCCACCGTACAACAATGCCGACTATCGCACGGCTGCCCTGCGTTATAAGTCTTCCGTAAGGAGCTGAAATTACACCGCGCAACATCTCTCTAGAGCACTTTTCGAACATAAATTCATTTGACGACTTTTATCATTTATACAGGAGGCTGCTACATACTAGTATTTCTTCGCTGCCGAATAACGCCACTATGGAAGAAAATGTTATCTTTTCACCTCCTTTTATATTATCCTCAACGTATCTACATTTTGATACCTCGCACCCAATCATATTTTAATACACTCTTATTAAAATCAACTTTAGCGACATCGGTGATATTGTTTGAAATACTTTTCTTTCTAAACGTACCCAGTTCCAGTCACTTCATTAAAAACAGCAATAATGCCGAGTTCCTCATCGTTTCGGCTTTATGCTGTATCTCTTCCTCCACTCGGATTTTCCCTAGCCTACAGTAACTATCGGAAATATTCGCCGTATTTTTAATGTGTACCTCCTTTCAAAAATGGTTCAAATGGCTCTGAGCACTATGGGATTCAATATCTGAGGTCATCAGTCCCCTAGAACTTAGAACTACTTAAACCTAACTAACCTAAGGACATCACACACATCCATGCCCGAGGCAGGATTCGAACTTGCGACCGTAGCGGTCCGACGGTTCCAGACTGAAGCGCCTAGAATAGCTCGGCCACACCGGCCGGCTGTAGCTCCTGCTCGGTGTATTAAATAGTATAATACCACTCATTTAAAGCTGCTCTTCGCCAAACTTGCAGCCAGATGACAGGATGCTCGATAGCAACCCAGTCGTGAACATCCAGTTTCTGGTCGGAATTACCCCACCCGATTTCGACGTCTTCGCTTCACGAAAAGCTTCATCTCAGGTGTCTCCCCCTTAGTGAAGTAAAAGGTGGACGAGTAGCCTCAACACTGACAAGAACTAGAACTGACAGGATACCACCAAAAGAGGAGCTACCCCCAGGAAATAGAAAGTCATGGCCAACATGGAGATCACTTAGTCGTCTTCGTTTGGGCATTAGCCTAAGTAAAGCTGCTATGTTAAAATGGGAGCTAGGGGAGAAACAAGACGTGTCCTGTTGAGCGGACGATGACACTTCCTTCACTGCCCTGTCTACACCATCGCCTCAGGCATCGTGATGCAAGACGATCTGGCATCAGGCAGCCCAAAAGCAGTGCACCTTGCTGAAGCAATACACTTCATTTAAATGGTTGTAATTGATGCGCTAAGTAGTAGTCTTAAAACGTATGCGCTTATGAGTACAAATGTGCGAACATTCAGTGGACTCGTTTTTATAATTCCCATCAGTTGGTTTCTGGTCCACTCAAATATTTCCCCACGAAACGCTTGCAGGAGAACGATGGTACGAAAGAGTGGGGAAAAGTTATAAAGACCAGGTAGGTCTCTGATGTGGAAGATTTTCGGACCCTGCTACGAAGGCAGCTGAAGACAACGTGACCAGCATATAAGGAAGATGCACGATTATTGGAAGATGGATTTCATCAAGACGAGGACTGGAAAAGCGACTGGCGAAGAGTAAATCCACAGAATATTATTTGTGCGATGGTCAACATAGTTAAGAGTCGTTGGGGAGCACCCACCAAGAACGTTGCGGGTCCATTTGAATCGGTGTCGCAGGGTGCAGAGATTGTGCAACAACATCAAGCACAAAGAGGGCTTCAGAGAGGTGCCTATCATGTAATAGCGAAATACTGATGTTAATACCCCACTTACTGCCTCAATAAGTAAATAGTTTAAACATTCGACGTAATTTCAGAAAAACTTTAAGTGCTATATTAACAGTCTTTTCTAACGGGATCATTAACATCTGGCTCTCAAAACAACGCTTTAATAATCATAGTGGAAGTATTCTGCAGGACCCACTTGATATATGAGCCTGAATTGGCTCTGATCCAGGAATGAAGATAAGTATTACAGTATGTGACAGGTTGCATTTTTTCTGTAGCCATAATTAGCGCACTATACAGGCATTAAATTCAGGGACAACGGTTGTCATTAATCACAATTTGAGTCTAGAATCTAGAAGTTATCACATTGTCATTATCTCTCGAGATGTGTTCCTCACTGAGTAGTATTTCGCCACAACTCCCGTACTTCAAAGGGCCAATCATAAGCGTTTCACCACTTGCGACTCAAATGAAATACTGTATGCGACTTAAATCTCTATAAACTGCCCACAGAAATTCTTCTGAATAAATTAATTTCTACCTGAGTGCATGCCAGACATTCATACGCTGTAGGCAGGCTACCATTTGTTTTAGAAGGCTGCTTTCAATAAAGGATAGAAAAAATAGAATCAAAAAATGAAAAAATATTGCCTGGGCGAAGAGCGTCTACGTTATTCCAAGTTCCAACCCGAAAAGGTATCTCATTTGGTACTATGCAAGAAAATACAAAAAAGCCATTGTGTCATTAACTTTTGTTTTATATGCAAGTTAAGCAATAGGGGATTATAGTGAGTTTTGTTAATTGTTACCATAATGCTGCAAAGTTACACGGAACTAGCACTTTTTTTTCTAACGAAAACAGAGTGCTTAGAAAACAAAAAAGAAAGGAAACTGAAGTTTTGACGTCCCGTCTACGACGAGGTCGTTGGAAACGGGCACTAGTGCCAGCTGATGAAACAAAGAAACCATTCCGGAATCCGCCTAAAATATTTCGGGAAATCCTAAATCCGGGTCAACCGATGTCAGTAACCGAATGATCTGATACGCATATTCTGAAGATATTGTTTGTTGTACCTTACCAGCAATAACGTGATGAATCCGCTCCACGTGGGAACAAATGAAGTCACTTTTACTGCAGTGGTCACTTAGCTATCGCATAACAGGCAAAATAGCGAACTTGAAACACATGATTCTTACATGTTTCGTAGTGTGTACCAACATGCGAATTCGACTCAAACAGAGGTCATCAAAGTCTTCTTTGTGCTGCAGTTACCTGTAGCTATGCTCCGTAGTATCGTCCTGGCTGTATGCCTGCCGCTGACGGTAATCTGTGGTACCTTCACACCTCATAGTCTAAAATTTGGAAGTTGGCGTGCTCGAACAGAGTAAGGCTAGAGAGAATTTCCGTGCAAAAACAAAGGCTGGGAGTCAGTTCACATTATCACAGGACACAAACGGTTGAAAGACTTCACGAGCAGCCGTTTGCCTTCGGCCAGTACGGTCAGGCGCAAACTAGCAAGCTTAACTCAAGCTAAGAGCTACGTTCTTCAGCACACGGCCGTAAAATTAATCAGTCCAGCTAAATAGTCAGCGGCAAAGCGTTAGCGGCGCCACAGAGCTACAGCTAGAAATCACTAACTAAAACAGCAAATGCTCTGTATAATTAAATTACAGAATCAAAGATACTTAGTGTGCAGTGAACATAAGCCTCCGAATAAATTGCACTGTACGCCAGTGCGTCAAAAGTTTAAATGTTGATTGACAGTACGTTTCCTGAATAATGGTATGACATAGCGTCGAGATGCAGCTTGTAATCAACGCACCTTCCTGCCGGCCGCAGTGGCCGAGCAGTTCTAGGCGCTACAGTCTGGAACCGCACGACCGCTACGGTCGCAGGTTCGAATCCTGCCTCGGGCATGGATGTGTGTGATGTCCTTAGGCTAGTTACGTTTAAGTAGTTGAAAGTTCTAGGGGACTGATGACCTCAGAAGTTAAGTCCCATAGTGCTCAGAGCCATTTGAACCCAACGCACCTTCCGAATTTTTTTTTTCTATCAAGAGACTGAGTTATCGGATTAATATTGCATTGTAACAACGACTGCCTTTCTTACTTTTTCTGATGACGAACAGCTTGATAAATCACAAACATGTTGGCATTCTCAGTTATGGATCGCGACACTGCTGGCTTTCCTAAGGGTTGCTCGCGAGAAGATTGCAGTAAATGGGGTCAACCTCTATCTTGTACAATAAGCGACGATAGAAAATGGTTGGAAGGCGTAATCTTGTGTTTTAATTATTACAGATAGATACCGTACAGAAAGGAGACGAAAGGCCAAAATTTGGAACTTGCACACAATGTACTAGTCCGAAAGCAAAGAGGAGGCAGAACTTAACCTCTGCACTCGACAAATACACGGTCCAGTCACATTAATGTGACCTCTGCCTGAGTCCGACGTCAAATGCAATAACCACGCACTGACGGCAAGTGAGAGCACTAGCTGTGGAGGGTGTATATCGCGAGTCGGGGGGAGGAGGAAAAAACTGGAGTCGTTGTCGTAACCCGAAAACGGAGCGATTTATCCGACGTCCAAAAGGTCATGATCATTGGCTTTTGGGCCAAGGGTGGAAGCATTACAGAAAAGGCCAAGTTCGTAAAATGCTTGCGTGCGGCCGTGGTTAACGTATAGTGTCGGAAGTTCCATGCGGCTTTTCGCGGATGATGCTGTAGCATACAGAGAAGTTGCAGGATTCGAAAATTGCAGTGAAATGCAGGAAGATCTGTAGCGGATAGGCAATTGATGCATGGAGTGGCAACTGGTCCTTAACATAGACAAATGTAATGTATTGCGAATACATACAAAGAAGGATCCTTTATTGTATGATTATATGATAGCGGAACAAACACTGGTAGCAGTTACTTCTGTAAAATATCTGGGAGTACGCGTACGGAACGATTTGAAGTGAAGAAGTGGAATGATCATATAAAATTAATTGTTGGTAAGGCGGGTGCCAGGTTGAGATTCACTGGGAGAGGCCTTAGAAAATGTAGTCCATCAACAAAGGAGGTGGCTTACAAAACACTCGTTCGACCTATATTTGAGTATTGCTCATCAGTGGGGGATCCATACGAGGTCGGGCTGACAGAGGAGATAGAGAAGATGCAAAGAAGAGCGGCGCGTTTCGTCACAGGGTTATTTGGTAAGCGTGATAGCGTTACGGAGATGTTTAGCAAACTCAAGTGGCAGACTCTGCAAGAGAGGCGCTCTGCATCGCGGTATAGCTTGCTGTTCAGGTTTCGAGAGTTTGCGTTTCTGGATGAGGTATCGAATATATTTCTCCCCCCTACTTATACCTCCCGAGGAGATCACGAATGTAAAATTAGAGAGATTCGAGCGCGCACGGAGGCTTTCCGGCAGTCGTTCTTCCCGCGAACCATACGCGACTGGAACAGGGAGGTAATGACAGTGGCACGTAAAGTGCCCTCCGCCACACACCGTTGGGAGGCTTCCGGAGTATAAATGTAGATGCCAAAATGGCTTTACCCTCAACCGGCGAAGAGGCAACTGCGGTGCACCATGGGCCATACATACATGACAGGGGTGAACGACGGCTGCGGAGACGTGTACGAGCGAACAGACGTGCAACTGTTAAGCAACTGAGAGCCCAGGTGAAACAAGGGGTCTGCCGAGCAGCGCTTCCGCAACGACCGTTCAGCGAACGTTGCTGCGTATTGGCCTGGACAACAGGCGCCTGGTTCGTGCACCCATGCTGCCTGCTGTTCAACGGCGACGGAGGCTGGAATTTGCACGCCAGTATACCAACTGGACGTCCACTGAGAGGCGACAGGTAGCCTGTTCAGATGAATCATCTTTCATGCTCCATCTGACGGATGGTCATTGGTGTGTATGGCCCTGCAACAATCAGCGTAAGAGTCCAGACAGGAGGTGGGAGCGTTATGGTGAAAGGAATGTTTTCGTTGCATTTCCTGGATGATCTCGTTATTCTGGAAGACACTGTGGATCAACAGTAGTATGGCTCTATCGTTGGGGACCATGTCAACCCCTACCTGCACATTCCTTTTTTCCTCGGCGCGATGGCATCTACCAGCAGGACAATGCAACGTGTCACACAGAATAGAAGAGCACCACGATGAGTATACCGTGTTTCCCTGTCCACCGAACTCATTCGATTTAAACCCAATTGAGAATCTGTGGGGCCATCTCGAACGGGGTGTTCGCGCCGTGGATTCTCAACCGGCACACGTAGCGCAGTTGGCCACGGCACAGCAGTCGGCATGGTATACATCCCTGTCGGATCTTCCAGAACCTCAAAAATGGTTCAAATGGCTCTGAGCACTATGCGACTTAACTTCTGAGGTCATCAGTCCCCTAGAACTTACAACTACTTAAACCTACCTAACCTAAGGACATCACACACATCCATGCCCGAGGCAGGATTCGAACCTGCGACCGTAGCGGTCGCCCGGTTCCAGACTGAAGCGCCTAGAACCGTTCGGCCACTCCGGCCGGCTTCCAGAACCTCAGTGACACTGTTCTTGCACGTCTGCTCGGCAAAACGCGTTATTCAGGCTTTTGAAAGGTGGTCACATTAACGTGACTGGGCCGTGAACTATAAACAGTTTACCATACGGCACACCAGCGCAGTTTACTACCCAGGAATTCCACGCTATTATTTATCATATCCTTACCGACAACATCGGGGAAGGGGGGGGGGGGGGGGGGGCTGGAATCATTCCTTCTACCAACGGACCTCTAATCACCTATTATCATACATTTAGGGACCTTGGCTTCTGAGCCAGCTAACTATACAGGATATACGACTATAATGAGTGCGTATCAAGTCTAACGTTCAATTTCTATCGTTAAGGATCAACATGGGAGGTAACTTGCACATCTGACGAACGATTCACGATTTCTGTGATTATTACTTCGATTCTGTAAAACCCAAATTACACGAAGAACGAACTATTGAACGCGCGATCGCGACACCTTACAACGGGTTGTGCCCGGCATAAAGCAATTACAAGAAGCACTCAGGTGCAGTAGAATGTGCGAACCTGGTCGGTTCACGCGCATTTTGCAGTGCGCCTGTCTAGTAGCTCGAGCACTTGTCTTGTATTTTGAGCATAAAACGTAGCAGAGCGGCTTGGAATTTACGCCAAACCCCTGAAACTATTTCTACTACCCCCGTTAGCCACTCTGAACTGACAATAATTCTTTCCAGCGTCAGAATTCCGACTACGCACTTATCTCATATCACAACAGACTTGTTATAGAATATGCACAAGAGTGTGAAAGAAATGCGCCAATAGGTACAGCAAAATAGTTAGTATAACAACTAGATCAAGCTCAAACACACGTAAAAATTCGATAATGTGAATGCGACTTCAGTATGTATAGCCACTACACACCATAGTACACTGCATCAAGAAATATATGAATAATTTGGAAAATTTGAACTGCAAATGGTACTAAAATACATATTCGATCATATAGATAAAAAACCAGCTAAAGAAGAAAGAGAGAGACGAGGAGGAGGAAATAAAATTGAAAATAGGCCAACATAATCCCAAATATGATAGCAAGGGGTGTAACTCATATGTAAGAGCGTATGCCACGATTTATGAAATAGCTCCACACAAGCCAATTTCAACGCTAACAAGATGTGTTCAAGGCCACCCGTGAAAAATTAAATGGAAACAGAATAGTATTACGCAAACTGATGACAGAAGAACAGTTAAGTTCTACAAGAACTGTAATCTGACGACAACGCAGAGTCGAATGTGGTACATCAATGATTCCAGACGGCAACTGAAACCATGCACGGCATAAACTGAATTTAGAGAAGCCATTAATGTTAACGAAATGCATTTCGATCAGTCGAAATCTGGAACATACTCACATGACAGTTTGCGGCTACAAAAACCTGGAGGATGTAATTCTAAAAGGCAGGCGTACGAACGTTACTGATCTAGCTGAAGAAGGAGCGGACAGCTAAACTTTCCGGTAAATCATATTCATTTTAGCATTCAGCTTCCTGCGTACCGCAATTAAAACAACAATTTTAGTACAATTAAAATATCTGCCAACGCCGCAGAACGTCTTCCAGCTTGTATGACAAGTATAAACGTACCAGTCCTTAGAGCATTGGTTGGTTCAAATGGCTCTGAGCACTATGGGACTTAACTTCTGAGGTCATCAGTCCTCTAGAACTTAGAACTACTTAAACCTAACTAACCTAAGGACATCACACACATCCATGCCAGAGGCAGGATTCGAACCTGTGACCGTAGCGGTCGCGCTGTTCCAGACTGAAGCGCCTAGAACCGCTCGGCCACTCCAGCCGGCTGTGGTATTGTACTTCAGGAACAAAAAACATAATACATACAGGCATTTACACATTTAAAAGTCTAGTTTCACAAGGATGTGGTAGGTAGTGAGCCGGTGTAGGAACCATCCCGGCATTTACCTGTAGTAATTTAGAGAAACCATTGAAAATCTGAATCAGGACGGTCGGCTGGAGATTAATAGCTTCTGTGCTCGCGAATACCAAACAAGTCAGTTTAAAACAGCAACACTTAATCCCGTTTATCCCTAGCATGTAATACGGTTTTGTTCATATAGTCTTACAAAGAAGTTATTTAAGAACATAATGCTATACCATTCGCTAATTTCTCATCAATATGCACATTACACATACATTATTTCACAACGTAAAAGGCTAGAATCACTTCAAACACTATACACGAACTAGCAGCTGACATCAGGACGGTAACGTTTGGTTTCCATTTGGTGTAACGCAACTTCCCACTAGCTCGCGTGAAAAACTGAGTCAGCACCCGTCCATTATGAGCGAGACATTAAGCTTACGAAGTAGATGTTTATGTTTAGTATTATCAATTACGGAGCTTGGTGAAAGGCGTTCCAAGGAAGAAAAGAAACTAGTGTGAAAGTATGTTATGACAAAAATAGGCGATTTACTATTGCTTACTTGTGTCACATTTTCAACTATGTAACGTAGCGGACTATGAACACACAAGCGGAAACGTCATTCGCCTGACCCCGTAAGCCTTACGGTTTAATATATGCCTTCCTGCATTATACTGGGGAAACATTTGAGCGCAAAGTGAGTAAAGGCTTTTTACATTATATTTAGAAGGAACTTTTTTTTGTTTTTTCCAGAACATCTCAGTACAGCACGCAGTGTGTAAATGTTATTCCCACAGCGAAAAGTAACACAAGCATTCTAGACGTGTTTCAGTAGTCAGTGAAGATGGGATTGCGAGTATATGAATAAAAAAAAACTAATATAACGCAAAACCGGTAAAACTGTACATATTCGGCTTCACAGTGATAATTTTAGACAGGCAAGTATCCCAATCGGCCTTACATCTGAGTGCAAGCATTGGTTCTTAAAACCACCAGTGGTACACGGGAGCCAAATGCCCAGTCCAATCTTGCAAACGGGAGAAGAGTTTCGCTGGACAAAATTTCAGTCGCCGGCATCCTATCCTGAGGAAAGGAAGCGGGAGCTCGAGCAACAGCGCAACAGATCTCTTAAAGCCACGACTAGATGTCTTTCGCAAGAAAAAAGGAAAAAACTGGAGTTCAGTGCGGTGCGCTGCTGCGCGGCCCGTGACGAGCATGCCATAATGACGGCTGAGGTGCGAACAGAGGGCGACCGAAGATTTCATTCCGCGCCGCAATTTATGTGGAGCAGCAGCTGCGGGCTCCGTCCCCTCATCACTTTCCATAATCGAAGTTGCCGCCGGCATACAGCGCTGAGGAGAATCCAATGCCCGTTAACGGCATCCCGCCGCCAAAACGCTCCCGCCACTCACGTCTTGTTTATTTCGCCACGACACACACACACACACACACACACACACACACACGCACACACACACAAAGCAAACACCATTCAACATCATGCTAATTCTGGTTTGAAATGGACGAGCGAGATTATGCAGAAGTTAATGCTAGACTGAAATATCCTCTGGCTATTACTAATTAACGTTTCCACGTCTTTCGCCGGCGAAAGTCGCGACAGCTCCTCCAAAACCGTATCGGCCGTTTGCCTCCCCGATTCTTGTCTAATCTGAGCTTGTGCTCCACATCTAACAACCTCTAAGTTGAAGGTACTGAACCCCTAAATGTGTCCGGTTTTTCTGCATTAACCTACACGTTCCCAATATTTGTCCCGGCACGCACTAGCTTCGAACCAGCAAATGGTAAACATTGATTACTTGGAATCCAATAGCGTTTTTTTCTAGGGTAACCAGTACCACTTGACACACAAATCGCTGCCTCGAAGCTTCCTATCCGAACAGGTTTTTCTCATTACAAGAATTACGTTTCGACAGGTATACCACGTACTAGAGAGAAGCTGTTTTTCCGTCGACATAACGAGTAAAAACTCGTTTTCCTCCTGTTTCGATGTTTGTTCCGGTACTCCTGCTGCTGTTGCTGGGAACTTTATCTTCCACAGCTACAACTAGAGGTATGTTTCCCCAACTTTAATCAACACTAGAATAATTTATCCACTGTTCACATGCACGAACAGAATTATCCTTGTCTAGATGTTAAGCGAGAGCAAGTGATGAGTCAGCAGCTCATAACGATTTCAATACATTTACCATAAGCCTCGCAAATTCGAAGAATTTTTTAGTTTTCTACGATTAAAATTCCTGCCCTTAGCTTCTAAAAATAATCTGAATTCCTCGTCTGAACATGGAATTACAGGTAACACGCTCGATCTCTGGATTACCACAGGGTATAAGAACCGAAAAATTCCAGACAAAAATCGTTGAATCTGGGTATTATCGTCAGAAAGGTCCAGCGCAGAGACTCGCGGAACAAAATCGTCAAAGCCAATTGCATCGAAAATTGCCTGGGTAGAAAAATTAGAATGTGGGGGGAGGGGGCGAGAAATAAAGGAGAATAAAATTCAGATATGATGGGAAGATCAAACCCAGCTGTGTTTTGTGGACTGATTACCGATTGCGATTGAATATGAATAAGCTGCAACATATCATAGGCAAAAACCGGGTGGTGCAAATACCTTTTGCCAGCTTCACCCGCCGCCGGAACTAGTCATTCGCGATGTATGTATTTCGAACCCACTGTTGATAGCCTACAAGCGCTCGAGGAGCGAGAAAAATGGAAGCAAGTGTTCACTGTGTATATAAATGACTGCATGATAGAAGCAACCTTTCTGAAGCCGCTTCCTTTAAAAATAATGTTCGTCAAAATTTTCGGGACATTAAAATGTGTTTCTCAGGCTATGTTGAATGCACGCGAGAATATACGCAAATTTAGAATTATTAAGTTTAATTCAAATTAGCTGTATACCATAGTACAAATTCCTCTTGGTGTATCACATCTAATTAATAGCTGTGTCCAGATAAATTATCTGTCAGTGGCTAATTCGTTACACTGAAACAGTTTAGGCTATGACACAACGATGGACGACTTTTGTATTCATAGATGAAACGGATGCCAGTAAAAGGTCTACAAGATGTATTGCAGCCTTGGGGATTTCGCTTCGAATGAGACTATTATCATCGAAAGAAGCATAAATTTTGTTGTATACTTTTTAACTCTGAGTTATGCTGCGGTAATGAATTCTAAATATTACAACCGACCTTTTTAAACGTGCGCAGCATGATGCCATGCTGTTTCTCTTTCTCCGTGTAGTTAGCTTTCTGTACTCTTTCACGTTGGTTACCGAAATTTCGTATTTCTCAAGTCCTATTTCTTTCTTGTACGGAGTTGTTGCTAGTACACATGAACTGATACATTGCATGCTTGCCTTGAGTGAAGCATGAAGTAGTCTCATAAATGACAAAAAAGATCGACATTCTAAGGGTAGATGCAAAAAATACTTTTTAACATTTCGAACACACAAGGTATGAACAGTTGCTCTCCCTGATCACAACTGATCTGCTAACTGGACATGTCCCACTCTACAAAATACAGGTTTTCTGCTTGCGCGCCGGCCGAAGTGGCCGTGCGGTTATAGGCGCTGCAGTCTGGAACCGCGAGGCCGCTACGGTCGCAGGTTCGAATCCTGCCTCGGGCATGGATGTGTGTGATGTCCTTAGGTTAGTTAGGTTTAAGTAGCTCTAAGTTCTAGGCGACTAATGACCTCAGAAGTTGAGTCCCATAGTGCTCAGAGCCATTTGAACCATTTTTTTCTGCTTGCGAATGCAAATTTCCAAATTTTAGAGTCTCTCCTACGATCCTACAATATTAACAAATCTTTGAAAAAAGACCTGGCAAGTAAAGGCAGGACTTAAATCTAATGTATTATTTTATGAATGAGATACTCTCTGATCAGCGAGATAGCCGCCGGAAACACGCTATGTAACGTACGGATAGAGCACAGAACGCATACATCATTATTTCCAGACAACTACAGAGAACTTCGACATACGAATACGCGGGGGCATCTGCGCGTAGTTGACTGAACATGCATTCCCTAGGCAGCAATAAAAAAAAAAAAGGATACGCGATAAACT
Source organism: Schistocerca americana (assembly GCF_021461395.2). Lineage (NCBI taxonomy): Eukaryota > Metazoa > Arthropoda > Insecta > Orthoptera > Acrididae > Schistocerca > Schistocerca americana. The sequence continues at coordinate 370,381,793 of NC_060130.1, forward strand.
TTCAAAACACGTGCACTATTAATATCGCTAATATTGGGGGAAATGAAAGCGCAAGTTCTCGAAGAGAGTTTTCGTATCCGCTAAATTAAGATAGATCATTAGCTGTCATCTGAAGCTAGATGGATGACCCAGATCACTGAGTAAGTCACTAGTACTAAGAACTTGGCACAGAGGTGTCAGGGCACGTGAAAGTAAATGTTTTAGCACGGTCTAGGAGGAGCCTAACATTACCGCCAAGGAGTATGCATAAAACTTTGTCCCCCTCATCTGAGTTAGATGATTATATACCTTCCCCATAAATAACGTACCGTAAGTCATATCAATGTAAGAGACGGCAATGGCGTGTACAGTTTCAATATTGAAATGTTGTTAATACTCTATGCAGAAAGGGCACATTTGCATCTTTGTAATAAATTACTCAGAATGGTTGTGAAGCCTTTATTCTAACGCTCCCAATGACTTCTTATCGAATCTATCATGTGTAGATATTAGACTCAACAATAAAAAAACAGTTAACTCTGAGGGTGAATATTTCGTCTCCTATCTCTAAAGCAAGAAAACGTATTAATCAGAACGCGTAATAAACGGCAGGGGCCAATTGACGGCTGAGACTGTGGTCAGGAAATGCAGAAAGACAGTTCGTGCAAAATGGTGTACAAGTTAGCTCGAGCTGTGGTGCTTTGCCCAGAGAGCCAGTGCGTCGCCGTTAATTACTATGCCTCGGCCGAGCTGAGCTGCAAGCAATTCCACTCCACTGCCTGCACCAGCAGCATTTCTACAAACACACTCTCTCTCTCTCTCTCTCTCTCTCTCTCTCTCTCTCTCTCACACACACACACACACACACACACACACACACACACACACACACACACACAGGGAGAGAGGGAGGGGGAGTGGGGGCCTACGTGCTCCCTATTCTTTGTGCCCATTCGATCAATTTTCTTTCTTAGGAACAAAATCAGTATTTAACGTCTCTGTAAGGTCGAAAAATGGAAAGACGAGAACCGAACTTGTGGGTGCCCAAATGCAGAGGTCTAAACGAACAATGCCATGGATGGAAAAGGATTATGACATATTTGTATCGTCGGAGTCAGTCGTAAGATGCGTGACATGCTTGGCCAGTGGATCCAAATACGACGTTCCAGCACAGAATTTTACTCTTTTGCAGAATGAGTGTAAGCACGCCGTTTAAATTTCTGGTAACTATCTTTCAATATTCGCAAAAACTCATTTGCAAGAGCCGACGGAGAAAATGTTAGCTAACACGGCAGAGCTGGGCTCTACGACACGGCCGGTATCCGCAGCACACATCACTGCCACACCTAACCCTCCACCACCACTACGCAAGAGATTAACTGCCACTGCATGTAAATAGCTTATATTTTAGTTTATGTATAATATCAATAATGTATAGTCGACAATATTGCCGACTACAAATCGTGTGAAATTGTGCGCCCAAAACTGGCACGATACCAATGTGGCGGGGAGCGCCGTGGCCAGGCGATAAATCGGCTGCGACCGCCGGCCGCCCCCGCCGCCGACACTTTACTCTTGCTTTACGGCGCCAGCGCCACTGCCAGCCAGCCTTTCCTTCAAACGCTGCCACCGGACGTCTGCATACACCGTCAACGCTTTTGTCACTCCCTCGCCCTTCCGCAGTTTTACCGTCCCCATTTATTTCGAGAAAAATATCTGGCCATGTTTACGATAGGGAGGAACGTGTAATCGGCGCGTTCCATTAAATACGACGGGGGTCAAGAGCCCTACATGCTAACGAAGCCCCTATCGACAGCCAGCAATGTTTAGATGGCAGAGTCTCCTGGCCGCGAAACCACAGCCCATCCCCAGTAATGCGGCACGTTTTTCGTATTTGGCTGCAGATGGGCCGGTTCTCTTGCAGTACCCTGCAGCAAAGAAGTAGTTTGACAGTTATATGAATTTACCAGAGGGTGGGGCACATCACCTTCCAGACTGTTTCGTGCAGATGTAGTCTTTCTAACAAGCCTTCATCTACGTTAACCAAAGACGAAACTGTATCCTCATGTTAAGTTTGGCAGTAATGGTGAACGTGGTTATGACAAATAACGAAATATGTACAGCTCAGTATTGACTGAAATTATTTATTGAAAGAAATGATTATCACGCAGGTGACAGACGATATATGTGAGTACATTGCACCAGTATTAAAAAGTTAAAGTGGGGAAAATTTAATTTTAATACGGAAGAGAAAAAAAAATTGAAGACGCAGTATGCTAAAGACATCTTGCTGAAATCATCATCACGACTGTACGTCCGAGGTTATGGATCTAGGTCCGAGGAAATCGCCGACGCAAGATGATAACGTAGTAGGCTGTTCATGACGTTGGGTATTTAACTTCAATAAGCATACATTCCTTAACACAATTTGCCATGTAAGAGCTACGAAACTAGAAATAAATATTGGTATCCAAAAATGCTATAACAGAAACGGACAGATCAGAATAGTTCAGGTGATAGTCTGTGGCTCAGAAACAGGTGCATTGTACATTTTCAAATATTTGGTCACAAAGACAAAAACACTCAATGTTGGCAGCACAGAAACTTTTATAATGATCCTCCTCTTCTCAGCAAAAATGGTTTAAATGGCTCTGAGCACTATGCGACTTAACTTCTGAGGTCATCAGTCGCCTAGAACTTAGAACTAATTAAACCTAACTAACCTAAGGACATCACACACATCCATGCCCGAGGCAGGATTCGAACCTGCGACCGTAGCGGTCGCTCGGCTCCACACTGTAGCGCCTACAACCGCACGGTCACTCCGGTCGGCTCTTCTCAGCAATGCCTACTATTCCAGAGACGAGTTTTTAACTAAAACCCAGTAGCTTGTATAGTGTACAAGTGGTATTTGTAATTTTGTGAATGGTTACCATATAGAAATAAATACAAATGAAGTATTGTACAAGTAGACTGTAAACTTATTTCACATTTTTACGATACCACACATGCAGAAGACCTATCGAAGATGGAATTATCGAAGTAGGTATCTCACAACCGTTGCAAAAAAACCAGCACGAAACACCTAAGATGAGAGAGCTGTGTGAAGGATAGATGGCATAATTTCTATTACAAATGCACACAAAAACAACTTTTCAAGTACACGTCGCCGCCTCTTGCTCGTAATTCAGTCAATTTCTGATGGCAGTTAATGCGTGTACATAAAACTGCTACTATATCTATACTATCACATCTAAGATAAAGGTCACCCTAGTGAGAGGGCTAAGACTTTTTGATATCCATCTGGTTATGGGACTGCTTTACACGTACAGATTTCAAAAAATAAGTTACGCGTAACACGCTAAGATCATTACACCGAAAGAGTGGCGCATTGTTAGAAGAAAGTACATATGCTCGGTTCCCTGTTGATAAAGTTCTACTGTGGTCCGCATAAGAGGTGCATCACAGCATGCGAGTGTAATGACAGACGCGTGGAAACGTACTCCAGTGTTAAAGTACACGGGACGGCATGCTTCCTGTGGGCAAAACGTCTAAACTCCACAGAAATGGTTCCAACAATCTGACCAAGGCCTCACAGACACAGGACATGCTGATCGGAAGGAAGACCATCGACATCGACCACTAGACAATGTCCAGAAGATCGAGGGAATGATTCGCCGTAATCGCAGATTTTCCAACAATGAGGACGTTCACATAGCGGTTCTCTTAATGGCTTCGTGATTTCTATCGCCGAGGAACTGAATGTTTTGTAGAACGTTCCGCCGTTGTTTACAGAAACTTAGTGACCATGCTGTCAGTGTCAATTTTTAGAGCAGCATCCAATAAAAATTACTTGGCCTGCCACAGTAATATGTAACTTACTTTTTGATGTCCCCTCGAACAACGTTTCAGCAAATTCTCTACACGTCGGAACATGGCGCAATATTAAAGCCGGTAACTCCACTCAATGTTCGAACAACTTGACGCACAATGATACACTTTCCGATTAAAGTCTAAACGTTCAAGATTGTTTCGCAAAATACATGATATTTAACCAGGGCAAATTCACACTTCGATTTTCGCAATGTACAACCTGAACATACTGCGATATGAATTAGTGTTTCGTCTACCCACGCGCCGATCTTTATAATTCAGTTCCAAGAAGCAGAAAAGTTACAAATTACGAAAATTCAACATTAAAAAAAATCTACTAACCATTACCCGTCGACGAAAATGCGATACATTTAGATCAATGATACCGTCATTAGAATACTGTTCTCAGCACCGCGAGAGAGATGTAAGCACAGCCGCTAGATACATACGGAGGCAGGGGGTGCAGAGGTTAGAGGAGGGAGGGGCAGGAGAGAGGGCGGGAGCATGTGGGGAGGAGGAGACAATGCAACAACTGACCATATAATGAATAAACCAACCACCGTTACAGTCAAACTGACTTTCGTGATCGGCGCAGTCAACTAATATTATAATTCTTCCGCCGAAAGCAAATTAAATGTATATCAATAAACAATATTTCACAAAACTTCCCCAGTTCTTACGAGCGCCACATGTCGAAACTTTAAAGTTGACGGAAGAGAGTCAAATTAACTGTATTCATTAATATTGTGTGCGTTTCAATCTTACAACATACGGACTTCTCGTAAAATGGTTTCTTCTAAGAAAATCGCATACAATAATTACGTCAACTTTGTCAACAACAAATTATTTACGGCCCTCCGAAATAATATTACGGAATCTAAGCAGACAGTTTTTTCAAATTTCATACTCATACATAAGTCTGTCCAGTTCCACACGGGCACTGTTCTTTCAAAAAGTGAGTTCCTGGTGACACTGCTCGGTATAGTACTGATTACATCGTTTTCACGTCGTCTGTTGCACATATACCCCTCCTCCCCTCCCTCCTTATCTTGTAACGTTTAATTCGTTCTTAAAAATTTTAGCATTTTTTAAAATTTTACATAAGATAACTACCAAACAAAAAGGTAGTATCTACAACTTATCCGGGAAGGCATTTATCTTCAGCTCTATCTCCGTCGTACCTAGCCGCATACGTACTCGGCCGTTCTAGAAATGACGCGAAAAATGTGAAAGTCACACGGCGGAAGGCGTAGTCTGAAGGCTGCCAGCCGGCCGCTGTGGCCGAGCGGTCCTAGGCGCTTCAGTCCGGAACCGCGCGAATGCTACGGTCGCAGGTTCGAATCCTGCCTCGGGCATGGATGTGTGTCATGTCCTCAGGTTAGTTAGGTTTAAGTAGTTCTAAGTTCTAGGGGACTGATGATTTCAGATGTAAGGCCCCATTGTGCTCAGAGCCAGCCAAGGCTGCCTGCTGAAGTTTTTTCCCAGCCACAACTATAGAAACGTCAGTGGTGTCTCACAGCACTGGACGTCGTCTCGATTCCAACGTAGTGATTTCACATCTTGTGTTTCGAGCGTCCCGGGACACATTCGTGGAGATACTCGAAATGCGTGCACTTTTAGTTCCGTCTGTGTATGCAGGGGATTGGCCCGTCGTGTCTCTAACTGCATTTAATGTCTTCCTTTTTATGAAACAACAAATCCTAAGTAGTACTTTTTGGTATATCACTTATCACTTACCTGTCAACATTATACACGTTTAGCTTTTCCCAGCACGTAGTTTTTTCCCATGGTTGTTTCAACGTTATGCGATTTCCACTAGGCGCTCTCGCCCATATTACAAAAAGGCTGTACGGCGCCAGGTCAAGGGGGATGGAGGGCGGGGGGGGGGGGGGGGGGGGGGGAGAAGATGTGAGGTCAAATAGATATTTGTACAGTACTAACGGTTCTCTGATGACCAGAAAAACCTCTCTAAGGGACATACATACGGTAATACTACCTTGAAAGTTCGTTTGCGTTGCGTCAGATCGTGTGGAACATGAACGATATTTCAACCAAATAGCTGCTCGTCATCTTCAGGTGCGACTGCAGGGAGATGAACGAGGTCGCCAAACAGCGTCAAACAGCACATTTGGTTCCTCTCCTACGGTGTGGAGATGGTTAACAGAATACGCAGTTTGTAAACTTCTTAAAAACAGAAATTGACTGTTGTATAAACTAGCGGCCAACTACAGCTCCCACAATCACACCTGGAAACGACGACCAGCTGAGTCGTTGAAATACTGCGCAGTTTCTGCAACACAATCCGACACAACGCCCCAGAGTATTACAAGCCGTTTTTACGTGTGGAATATCTCAGACAACATATGGCGACACTATTATTAATCATGCTTTCTCGATCACTGTAACAGTTCAAACATCTGCGCTGCTTATGTAGAGTTCACATCTGCATCCATACTCTGCAAGTCACCTTAGGATGTGTTGCGGAGGGTAATGTGTGTACCAGTGTCACTTCACCCTTTTCCTGTTCCAGTTGCGTACGGATCGCAGAAAAAACGACTGCTCCTCCGTGTGGACTCGAATATCACTGATTTTATACTGAGGGTCTTTTCGGAAGATATACGTAGGAGGATGTAATATACTGACTAACTGTTCTAGGAACGAACGGTCTCGGAATTTTAGCAACACAACATATCGTGATGCAGAATGCAGCGTCTGTCACTGGAGTTAGTTGAGTATCTCCCTGACGCTTTCGCGCTTGCTAAATGAATCTGTAACGAAACGTGCAGCTCTTCTTTGGATCTTCTCTACTTCCTCTATCAGTCCTACCTGGTACGGATCCCATAATCCCATACTGAAGGCCAGTATTCACATATGGTTCTTACTAGTGTTTTGTAAGCTACTTCCTTTGCTGATTGGCTACATTTCCTGAGGATTCTTCCAATGAACCTCAGTCTGATATCTGCCTAACTCGCGATTAATTTTATTTGGCGTTTCCGTTCCGTACGCATACTCCTCATCATTTTGTGGAAGAAACTGCTTTCAGCGATATTCTGCAATTGTATAATCATATAATAAAAAGTCTTTCTATTTATGTATTCGCAAAACGTTAAATTTTTTATGTTGACGGTCAACTGCTACTCCTTGCACAAGTGTCGATCCTTTGCAGGTCTTCCTGAATGTCGGTACAATTTTCTAGCGTCCAGTTCTCTGTATACAATAGCGTCACCCGCGGAAAGATACATGGAACTTCCTACGTTACCTACTGGGTCATTTATACATATTATGAAAAGTAATAGTCCTTTAACATTCCCCTGGGGCACGCTCGAAGTTACTTGTACGTCTGAAGACATCTCCCCGTTTAGAATGACATGCTCTGTTCTGTTTGCTAGGAATCCTTCAATCCAATAACGTAGCTGGTCTGATACTCTTACGCTAGTATTCTGTCCACTAGGTGGCAGTGAGGAACTGTATCGAATGCCTTCCGAAGTACAGGAACACGGCATCTGCTTGGTTGCCAGTATTTACTGCTTTCTAGATCTCGTGGGCAAACAGAGTGAGCCGGGTTTGACATGATCGTTGTTTTCGGAAACCATGTTGGTTTCTACAGAGTATGTTGGTTTCTACAGAGTATGTTGTCGGTCTCCAGAAATGTCATAATACGCGAGCATAAAACAGTTCCAAAATTCTACATTAGACCGACGTCGACAGAGATATAAGCCTATAGTTCTGAGCGTCTATTCGACGACCCTTTTTGGGAACGGGAACGACCCGTGCTTTTTATTAATAATGAGGAATGCTTTGCTCCTCTACAGTCTTAAGGTACACTGCTACTGAAAGGGAGACAAGTTCTTTCGGATACTCAGTGAAGAATCGAGCTGGTATCCGGATAGGTCCAGTGGCCTTTCCTCTGTTGAACAGTTTCAGTTACTTTTCTATCCCATGGTCACATATTTCGATAGCTGTCATTTTATCGTTCGTGCGACGATTTAAAGAAGGAACTGTAGTGCGCTCTTCCTCTGTGAAACAGTTTTGGAAAAGACGTTTAGTATTTCGGCCTTCTCTGCGTCATTCTCTATTTCAGTGTTACTGTGTTCACAGAGTGTCTGGACAGATGGCTTCGATCCGTTGATTGATTTAACATAAGGCCAGGACTTGTGAGGACGTTCTGTCAAGTAGTTAGTTTCACTTTCGTATTCGCTGAAAGCTTCACGCATAGGTCTTCTTACGCTAATTTTGTACGCTAGTATATGAGAGCGACCTCCTCATAACTTCGTATTATCTGACAGAATACGCTAATTGCATGTAGAGGTGGTAATACGCATGAGACACGACACGATCTCTCGCAATCCACCGGATATACTGCAGCAATGTCGAACTTGTATCACCCATAATCAAAATACATATTTCAAACTTCAATGCGTGTTTCCCTCCGCAGAAAAGCTTCACAGACGAAGGATAACAACGTGCTAAACGTAAGGTGATGGTTTCACTCCCCTTCTGGAAAGCGTACATAATCTTAACTCAAACAACATACTTCGACATGTGAAGGTTCCGCAGTTTCATCTACTTTCAACAACAAATCAAATTGAGTTCAAAAGTTGGTGTGTTACGGATCGTAATTCGAACCCGGAAACGAGCCTTTCACGGGCAATACTCTGACTGAGCTATGCAGGCACAACTCACAACCCGCACTCGTATCTTTCCTTCCCATACTACCGGTCCCCTAACTCAAGAACTTCACAGAAGTTTTCCGGCAATAACTAGCGTGAATAGCACTGTTAATCCTCTGAAATACCCTTTTCTTTTAAGAGTTCTAGTAACGAAAAATATGCAGGATAACTCCTATGCCATGTGGAAGGTACGAAAGAGGTACTGGCAGAAGTAACGCTGTGAAAGGCTCATTCTGGAAACAAATGCAGCACAGTTCGGTGTAAACACCCAACCAGTGCAATTTACGACAAAAATATATCATAATATCCAACAACTCTTCAGAAGTAATAAATAACAGGAACTGGTCATTTCGTTATACTGTAACTTCCAACCTAGTTCTACAACAATAACTCTCAATTCTCCTTTTTGTCACACTGACACGAAGCTACACTCAATGTAGGGGAATCTTATAAACCGAGAGCGATGTCCCATCCGAGGACACGTTGTATTGCCGCAATACTTAACTTACAGCTACGCCCCATGTAATCCCGAAGTCCATCACCGGCACATGCCAGAACGGATGACGGTTAGGTAAGGTTGAGCAGGACTCCTGTCAATTCTGTAAGAACAGCGGAGCGTATCTGTCTCCAATTTCTACACACAACTGCTCCGTACTGAGTAGTAAGTTTTTTGATCACTATTTAAAGCGAATGTTCCACCAGGCATGCGTTTTCTCCTTACACGTACGCTACATACTGGTGTGAACGGTTGCACTCACAGTACGTTTACATGCACTCACTTGATGCACAGTTTTGTCTTTGCAATTTCGAAATCAATGAACACTGAAGATTAGCAGTAGCAGGGAACGTAAAATCTAATGAAAAAAGAATGAAATAGATTATTAACACTTCTACGGTAATGGGAGCAAAATTCTTTTGATAATTTTGGAAGAGAGCTACGATGGGAACTATTTCTAATGAGAAGATATATGAGAGTGAGTCAAATTTAAGGGCGAAAATTACAGATGACAGATCTTAAACCTAGTATTTTACTATAAGGAACTAATGGTCGGAAATGGATATTTCAGAAGACAGACACGATATCTTGAATCAACAAAGTCTGTAAGGCACGTTTTTGTAAACTGCATATGATTGTGCATCGATGATTGGGGCGCTACCTTAAAAAACAATACACAATCGTCTACGATACATCCACAGTGAACACACAACGGGATACTTGAGTGTGACCAAATTTCATGCACAGTTGAACTGCAGGCACTAGACTTGTGGCGGCCACTTTTAAGAGGTTGTTTCAGTATCTATTTTAAGATGTTAAGCTGTTTATGACAATGACAAACTGAATAATCATTTGCAACCATTAGTTCATTATCTGAAGGAACGCTTTTAGAGGCGTCTAGCGTCTGTATCATTTTCACACTAAATGTTTACGACACTGTATTACAGCTACCCGAAAGGTGTCATGTGAGCGTGTTAGAAAATGGTTTGTGGACTTACGTGTCACCTTTTAACAATGTCGCTGACTGCAATAGCATTACATTGGAGGCACTCGTCATCACTCGATACTATTCAACACCCTTGTTTGTTCAACTTTCAGACTTAGCTAGCCAAGAAGGGTCAGATTTGTCTTGTACAAAACTGCCGTTATTTTTTGCCACTAGTGCTTAACACCACCTGAAATTCAGAAGCCAAATTTCAGCTGCCGCTGCACACTGGAAGTTACCTAAAAAATCGCGAATACCCGTGTTTTCTGGTTGGGCGTCTGGAACTTGGAGAAGAAACCTATGGTTTTCGGTATAATGTTGCGGTGCGTACTGCACGTGTTCGGGAAATTGTGCCCGGCGGCACCGCGCTGTTTCAAGAGCAATCTCGATTTAAGGTTTACTTAAAAACATAATATTCGTTTTCTTGACAGTGCTTTCTGGCAGAAGGTAAATGTTTGGAATTACATAGTTTTAACCATATCTTACACCCCAAAAACTATTACATTCGATAAAATCTTGTCGTGTAGGTGACGGAAACCCTACGGATTTTTTGCTGTTTGTTACGGAGATATACAACGTATGCCCACTGAAGCTGGTTCAAATGGATCTAAGCACTATGGGACTTAACATCTGAGGTCATCAGTCCCCTAGACTTGGAACTACTTAAACCTAACTAACCTAAGGACATCACACACATCCATCCCGAGGCACGATTCGAACCTGCGACCGTTGCGGTCGCGCGGCTCTAGACTGTAGCGCCCAGAACCGCTCGGCCACTCCGGCCTACATACATACATATCATTCTCGCGTTTATTTTCCTTACATTTCAATTTTTGTTACTTTTTTCCTCTTCAAAAATGTTTATTCTACGCAATTTTTCGTCATATATAATATTTCCAACAACTTAGGAGAATTTGTATGGTGCTGCAAATTGCATAACATCGTTTATGCACGCAATAGCTTCTGCAGGCGTGTTAATTTTTCTAGGGACATCAGTTTGCTCCTCTTCTTCTTCCTTTGTTTCTTCCTGATCATCGTCTGTGTTGCGAATGTCTCTTAAATGTGTTACTGAAGTAAAAGCAGAGTGAGTTGACAGGAAGCCATCACTTTGAATGCAGTCATCTGCACTAAATAGAATGTTTCGCATTTTAATTAATTGGCTATTAGGTTGTACAATATTGTCTTTCTTGTGTTGCTACTCTTTCCTTCACGTTCTTAACTTTCCCACGCATTTCATGTTACATGTTGTGGTGATAAGCTATGAAATTGCCTAGCCATCCAAGCTCTTTAGCGACTTTCACAACCTCACTCTGCAACAAGGGTCCAGACAAAGGGAAGTTTTTCTGCTTGCGCGTTTACGAACCATTCCTACATTATCTCGTTAATTTCCCGATTACCCGTCTTCTTCCCTTCAATTTGCCCGTTCCCTTTCATCCACCTTATCCTTGTTTCTTAAGGTATCATAAATTTGTGTTCTATTTCATTTCAAACGCAACAATTTGTTTCTCACACTCTTCGACTGTCTTAATCTATTCGCTAAATGTACCAGAACATAGTTTTTCTTCAAATCAAATGGTTCAAATTGCTCTGAGCACTATGGGACTCAACTTCTGAGGTCATAAGTCCCCTAGGACTTAGAACTACTTAAACCTAACTAACCTAAGGACATCACACACATCCATGTCCGAGGCAGGAGTCGAACCTACGACCGTAGCAGACGCGCGGTTCTGGACTGAAGCGCCTAGAACCGCTTGTCCACAGCGGCCGGCACTTTTTCTTCGACATCATGTTACCAGTATCACTTAAAGTGCTCCTAGTGACCTGAAATTGACAGAAGATAATGCACACAGTGCATTTATTTGAAATGCTTGACCTTGCTCGGTAAAACCGTTGTTTAACCGAACAGCACCCAACTCTTTCACTACGCATATTGCAGCAGAGTGTTCGTAAGTGCGCAACAGTGTTCCAGCGTGCTCCTGAGCGCATCACTAATAATGGAAAACGAGAAAAGCCGACAAAGGAGCCAACTATTTCCTTTGGTGTACCGACACTGCGCCCGACTTGTTTGTGGTTGCACAGAGCGGCGCGGTTTGATCTCCACACCGAAAACGCCGCCCTGCTCGGAAAACTTTTTTTTTTTTTTTAAATTTTGTACTGCTCAACAGCTGCCACGGCTGTACAGTCTGTGTTAAAAGTAGAATCGTGAATAAGTAACGTATATTGAAATACAGTAGTGCTGTATAAGCTTTTTCCGCATTATACAACGAATTATTATTATTATTATTATTATTTCTTTCCTTTCTCAGACGTTATGTCTGGTTAAAAATGGAAAGTGACGCGGACCTTGATCAAGCGTGACTTCCTTTTAACTGTACGGTATAGGTTACATTGCATTTAGGAACTTTCGGGTAATTGAACATGTATCAATAATTACAGATTTCTGTAGTTGTATACATACATTTGGATGTAGCTGTATTGCACTGATGTACTGGTGGATATTGTGTGGTATGACTCCTGTAGATGATAGTATAATTGGTATAAGGTCAAATTTATCCTGACGCCACATGTCCTTGACTTCCTCAGCCAGTTGTATGTATTTTTCAATTTTTTCTCCTGTTTTCTTCTGTATATTTGTTGTATTGGGTATGGATATTTCGATTAGTTGTGTTAATTTCTTCTTTTTATCGGTGAGTATGATGTCAGGTTTGTTATGTGGTGTTGTTTTATCTGTTATAATGGTTCTGTTCCAGTATAATTAGTATTCATCATTCTCCAGTACATTTTGTGGTGCATACTTGTATCTGAAAACGTGTTGTTTTATTAGTTTATGTTGTATAGCAAGTTGATGTATTATTTTTGCTACATTGTCATGTCTTCTGGGGTATTCTCTATTTGCTAGTATTGTACATCCGCTTGTGTTGTGGTCTACTGTTTCTATTCGTTGTTTGCAAAGTCTGCATTTATCTGTTGTGGTATTATTATTATTATTATTATTATTATTATTATTATTAGTTATGTCTTAAAATTCCGTTTTAAACGAAATATTAGTGTATAATAGTATACTGAATGCGTCGGGACTGAAATACTTGTACGGTTTGGGCAAATTTCCGAATTATACACGTTCCGCTTTGATCAAGTTTTACTGTATTTAATATCTTCACATCGCGTACCGTTTAGTTTCGTGTATGTTACAGCCTTACTGGGCAGATCGGAAGTAGAAAATAAAAGTAGTTACACGTACATCTAGACCCCCAATCGAACTGTCGAATTCTAACGCAAAACTCCCAGAAGTGACTAGGAGGAACAGCTACAGAGTATTGAATGAAAATACGTGTTCGACATGTGAGTACATTATTGACACATTGCCTTACTGTGACGTCCGTTTCCTACCGAAAATACGCGCGGGACGAAGCTTTGGTGCAGACATTTTTGCACTGTTTGTACGCAAGGTATCGTGCTGCGGCGTCAGAGTACGCGAATTTCGGTTTTGACATGTCATTAAGGTGCGGGAAACAGTGACGTTTATGTACGGTTGCGAACAATGCTAGATACGTGAAATGCGGGTGCAGCATATTGGTTAGGAGTCGGTAACGGCGTTTGCGTTTAGCAAAGCGTGTGAGGCGGCTACTTGTAGGATGGCAGCGGCGCAGTTGCGGCTGTCATTAGGCTATCGCTGGCGGCCGAGGCGGGCGGCAATACGAGCAATCGCACAAAGAGGAGAGCGCGAGACTTTAATTAAACAATGGGCGTTGCTGGCGGCGCTGGCAGTGACGTGCCGTGCGCGTTGCCACCTGTCAGCCGCAGCGGATCACTGCGCGCCGCCTCTGTGACCAGAATCGAAATTGAAATGTCACAGTGTCATTTTCAGGGCCCGCGTGTTCCCCCGCAGTAGTTAACGCCATCCTGCGGCCTAAGTCACTAAATGTCACGCCGCCGCTGCTGCCTGTACGCCGGCACCAAGACGATCCCCCCCCCCTTTTTTTTTCTTTTCCGTGTACGGACACGTCACAACTGTTCTTCCCGCGTCTAACCTCATCAAAATCCTTACCCACACGCTTATTTCGGCAGCGTTCCTCAGTGGTATTCCCGATTTCTGGGAAGGCGCGACAATTTTCTTTGTGACGAGTTCAGCGCTCCCTTCCGAAACAGAGGGTGCGCCAGAAGCGACGGAATGTGCACGTTAGCTCTGGGGTACTCCGTTCACGGTTCCCTTAGGCTACTGCTAGCCTGGTCTAGAATTCAAAATACAGTGTAACTTGCTCAAAACAAATCGTATGGGACAAAAATAGTTTTCCAAATTGGACAATTTTCTGGATTACACAAAACGCACTCGCCTATGAAAATTGTCAAGCACCATGCACAAAAGTATAAATTTGTAATTACGCACATATTTATATAGTTTTACTCTTTTACAGTAGATATCAGTTACTGTATATTGTACAACAGAAAGCTAGATTACTAAACTAATTGATACACAGTACGGCATACGTCTATTTTTACTGTAACGTTAAACTCGTGTATTGTTGTACAGACATGGCCGTGCACCGAGCGAGGTGGCGCAGTGGTTAGCACACTGGACTCGCATTCGGAAGGACGACGGTTCAATCCCGCGTCCGGCCATCCTGATTTAGGTTTTCCGTGATTTCCCTATATCACTTCAGGCAAATGCCGGGATGGTTCCTTTGGAAGGGCACGGCCGATTTCCTTCCCCATCCTTCCCTAACCCGAGCTTGTGCTCCGTCTCTAATGACCTCGTTGTCGATGGGACGTTAAACACTAATCTCCTCCTCCTCCTCCTCCATGGCCGTGCGGTTCTAGGCGCCGCAGTCCGGAACCGCGGGACTGCTACGGTCGCAGGTTCGAATCCTGCCTCGGGCATGGATGTGTGTGATGTCCTTAGGTTAGTTAGGTTTAAGTAGTTCTAAGTTCTAGGAGACTGATGACCTCATATTTTAAGTCCCATAGTGCTCAGAGCCATTTGAACCATTTGTTGTACAGACATATTATTGCAGCTTTCATTTGGTTTACATTTCAGGTATCAAAAAAAAGGTTCAAATGGCTCTGAGCACTATGGGACTTAACATCTTAGGTCATCAGTCCCCTAGAACTTAGAACTACTTAAACCTAACTAACCTAAGGACATCACACATATCCATGCCCGAGGCAGGATTCGAACCTGCGACCGTAGTAGTCCCGCGGTTCCGGACTGAAGCGTCTAGAACCGCACGGCCACCGCGGCCGGCTATTGCAGGTATCAAGGAGAGAAACTTTTTGAATTTTCTTTCCATATTTTTCCACACTTTTTTTTGCACCATATAATAGTTCCAACAGGTTGGGAGAAGTAATTATTCTTCTTCGCCGTCCTTTTCATTTGCCCTTCCCCTTTCATCCAGTCATCCCCTATCTTATCCTTGTTCCTTAAAGTTTCATAAATTTGTGTTCTACCACATTTGAAATGCAATATTATTTCGCACACAGTGAGTGTGTCTTTCTCACCAGCCTCGACTATCTTAATCTTTTCTTTAAGTGTTAACGACGAACGTAATGCAAGTAGTGCATTTCTTTGAAAAGCCTCAAGGTGCCGGGTAAAACCATTGTTTAACGGAACAATAATCACCCCGTTGACGAAAATCATTGTGAGGCCTGTACAATACTCGAATTAAATGTACCGTCCTTCTACAGACGTGAATTACTACGGTCCACTGAAAAACAGTGGTACTGTATTAGTTTTTTTTCCCACATTGTAATGAATTATTAACTAAGCCTTAAAATTTGCAGTCCATTTCCGCGATAGGTACGTACAAAAAACTTACAAAACCTTGTATGGTTAGGCCAGATTTCCGAATTATACACGTTATGCTTTTATTTAGTTTAGCTGTACCTCCTACACAATTTAAGACATCACAGCGTGAAACAGTTACAGATACAGAAACATGAAACAAACCACGCATTTATTTACCATCAATTTAGTTTACGTCGTAAATGCAAACTGAATTGGGGGATACGATACGGCAATCAATTTCGTCAACCAATTGAAGATTCCGCGACGCAAGTGGACTAACGAAGCTCGGCAGGAAATAGCGGCACGCATTACTTTCACGTTACTACTAAATACTACCATAGTGCTGCTTCATAACAGTGAGGCACCGTGCAGCAGCGCTGTGGTAACACTCAAAACTGACCTGGTGAGAGTGGGTTCGAACTCAACTAAAGTCATCACAATTCCGGTTGTAGCGTTTACCCTACACTGCCCAGATTATCTATACGCGTGTTAATAGTTCATGGGCATCTGTACGGCATCATTCTTAGAGTGTTTTCAGAATCCATATCATCGCTTTGTTGCTTCTCCCTTGCGCGGCACAATATGAGGAGCCGTGCAGTGCAAGACAGGTTCACAGACAAGAGGTCGCAACATGTTCCTCGGTTCCTTTCAATAATTCGGGGCGTGGCAAATTTTGTCGACCCCACTCACTACCAATAAACGAAATCTTTGCTCTAGGCCTAATGGCGTTAACGTCGAATGGATGTTAAGCGTAATACACCTTCTATTTAATTAACTCTTTCCGCCTTTTGTTCAGCCCTATTCTTATTTTTTTGAAATCCAGCAGAGTGCCTCCTTGATCCTCCTGTCAGGCATCCGTCTGGCTACATACACTGCTCACTTCAATTTATTTTACACTGCAATGATAATTATGTCTTGCATCCCGGTTCCTTACCTGATCTATTTGTTTGTTTTCCAGAGACTTCTCGTAATTCGCAGCGTGCCTCTCTCCATTGCGCACAGTGCAAACATCTGCGTTTGAAGAACTTGTCTCAATGCCGCAAGTGACATGTAGAAACTCGGACGGGTTGTAAACTTGCCATTTCAGAGATATCAGCAGTTTGTTTTCATAACCCTAGTTACTCTACCACAAGCACTTCTAGCAGTTTTCGTTCTTCTCTCTTTAATCAGGTGTCCATTCAGCGGTTGTCTTTAGTTGCCCTAAACACCAAACCTCAAACAGATTATCATTTTGTTACTAATTTTCTTTTCGTTGTGTAAATTACAAATATTTTTGTATTATAATAACAAATTATCAGACACATCACTGTTACAGGTAGTCTGCGAAAACCGCTTACAGAAGTTGGCCACCGATGAATCGTGTAAAGAGATGGAGTTAACCCCTTCAGCGTCAGAAGATGGTGCACTGAAGCACCGAAACTGGTAGCCATATAATAAATAACATAGTAAGACCGCCTGCACGTGTGCCATTTTATTAGACAAGTGAACGGCCCAAGTCCCTCAAACCCCCAATCGCAAGAATGGACATGCAAAAATTATTTCTTTTGTAACACCACCTTATCATGACACTGTCTTTCTTCATACCTCGAATGATTTTATACACCTCACTTGTCATTGTTTACAGAGTGTTATTTTCATTGTTAACTTAGTGTCTAACGTCAAGAACACTTCACTAAATCTTCGAATTTGTCTTTGTTATTTACTGCGCCATCTGCCACTGTAAGAGATGCGATGTGAAGCGTAGCCAAATTCATGTTATATACTCACCATGTTACAGTTTCAGCCGGCCGCTGTGGCAGAGCGGTTTTAGGCGCTTCAGGCCGGAACCGCGTTGCTGCTACGGTCGCAGGTTTGAATTCTGCCTCGACATGGATGTGTGTGATGTCCTTAGGTTAGTTCGGTTTAAGTAGTTCTAAGTCTAGGGGACTGATGACCTCAGATGTTAAGTCCCATAATGCTTAGAGCAATTTCAACCATTTTTTGTTACAGTTTTCAATCCTTTACCTCCTCAAATTTTTATCGTACCATCGCAGATTCTCTACAGTATATTTCTGAATATTTTAGACGGTCAGCACAAAGCCAAAGCAGAAATAACGATCACCAATAACAGCCCATACGCTAGCGAAATTTCGCGCAAGAAAAAGCTACCGTTTATTCATCACTGTGGTTGTATGACAACAAGAAATGCAAATCACAAAGCAGATATCTCACTGGCAATTCTACAACAACGAAAGAAAGGAAAAAGAAACGTTGTAATGTTCAACAACGCATAAAAAGGAACTATGATACAAATTCTTCTAGAATTTCTTGCTTCTTCGTATATGAACAACAGTGCAGATTATGGTTATTCTGTAACCACAAATGATCGGGATCCACGCAGTGCTACAAGCGTGCGAACGTTCAACGTAACACCCCGGTTGGGCACCGACTAGCAGCAGTGAGTTCTTGCCACAACATCATACGAAGGCGATTCATGATTATTTGAGTTGAAAACTGCAGCAGATAATACTTCGTTTCTGAAATACGTTAGAACGATAACGCCTAGAATTACTGAATGCGCGGCGTGATCAGTCAAATTCTACAATGGTTCATAAAAATCGTACAAGAAAGAACTGCAAGAAAACTAAATTCCTCGAAAGATTTATTCAAAAATCATACTTTGGCTCGCACGCCAGATTATAAAAACGCAAGTCAGAAGATTTTAACAAGTTCTGAATAACGAAGCAACTTATAAGAAGTGACCCGATGAGAATAGTTTTGGTGGCCAACTACTGTCGCCTACCACGTGGCTCTTGCAAATTTTCAGTCGAAATTAAAGAATTTATGCCGAGAGACGATAGAATTCGACAGAATTATTCTGGGTAAGAGTTTTGTAGGTGGCGCTCCAAGGCTGTAAGAGTGGCTCCTCGTTTCTCTCTCCAACAGCGTCTGCGAATCTTTTCACTTACCAAACTGAAGCACGAGCACGGTTTAGAATTTGTCTCCCAAGTCTGAACACACTACACAATTATATATATATATATATATATATTACTTACCTGACATTAAAATAGTAATTGTTTCTTCCATTTGCAACATTTTAAGGTAGAAAAAGGTTTTTATGAAGCAGTGTTTTCTCTCAACTTGTGATATAAATTACGCTAGAGACAGAGAGCGGAGGGGGGAGGGTCACGACAATTCGTCTTAAATTATTTTTTGCATTCTTCAGCGAGATACAAATCAGCACGCTATCCGTAAAACTCGCAAATACTATCTTGTATTAAATCTGTGAAAATGGAATTCCAAGGTAATTCCTCATCTGTGAAACAGACGATGTATTCGGTAAAGAGCTTTTAAAAGCGGTCGGTTTACCTTTGACATGGAGGTCATTGTCGCCAAAAGGGATTGTGTCCGTTCAGTTGCCCTTGCGCGTTAAGTAGCTGAAAGGCTGCACTGAAGCCTAAATGCGCAATTAAATGCTTATAATAGCCCGACAGGAACAGCCATACGAAGCTGTCGCCTTTTTTTAGCCTTTTTGTCGCTGAGTGGCAGGCGGCTGACAATTTGTTGCCGACAGCGGTTTCATCAGTGCAGCTACGCGCGGCCACGCTCTGTTGTTGGCAGATGGTTCGAGGCCCCATACAGATGAATAAAACATACAGCCACACAAAACTCAAACTGCTGCGCTGTATCAGCAATTAATGCGTAAGTTACCGAAAACAGCATGGGCGTCAATTTCTTACTTTTTATCGGTTTACGTTCCTTCCTCGGTGAAATATACGTAACATAAGCATTTTCTTAACATATTGTCAGCTACGAGTGAAGTAGCTAGTACGTAAACAGTTGCTTGTCGACAAGGACGCGCTGTACTTACCACATACACATTTTGTTTCGATGGAGTTGGAAGACTTTACTGCTTATTGCACTGGTGCTACTACCTGTTGTTGATTGCCAATAACTAGAGCTTAATTTTCCACCGCAAAATGGCACCATTGGTATCCGTATGGCATTCGATTACAAGTGTGCTTATTGAAGGCACCCTATTAGATTGTAGCTGTTGTCCTTCACAAATCGTATTGTTTGTTTTACAATTTGTCACAGGACATGGAATTTCTGATGGAGGTATATGCGAATAAATGGCGAAATGTAGAAATGACGGAAAATTTCAAAGATTTTTACGCTTCAGGGGAGACATGTTAACATACATTTTTAGTCCGCTCTTTGCTATGTGAAATTTGTGGGTCTCCATTATTAACACAACCAGTGCGAAACACAATCGCCCCGGCGGCGACGAATTAATTTCTCACAGCTATTACCCGATATGTTGTAACGCGACGTTTTTATGTAAGAATTTATTTCTGAAGTTTCAATAACTGTAATCGGACGAAATTATATGCCAATTTTTAGTACAAGGAGGTTAGAAACGAACATGTATAAAATTTAGCAAATGTACTTACGAATTTTTACGTTTACAGTCTCGACAGAGTACATATAGCAGCGACGACTTCGTTTTCACTATTTATTCAAGGAGTCTTCAGTATTCAGTGAATAAAACATGCCACAGGGACAGTACAGCAGTCACATTGTTTGTTGCAGTGATATTATCTTACTAGCGAAGATCACATTAGTCTTAAGTAGTAAACCCCGATTCATTAAAGAATCGTACACACATGTACAAAACACCTTCAAACTTTAGAAATGAGATAACGTGTTCAACGTTTAACGTAGGCATTATGCAACAAAAAACTTAGATAGGATTTGAAATTATGTTTAAAATTTGCTGGAAATCGCGAAGTAGTATCATTATCGAACACTTGATGAGTATAATCTGTGTAACTTGCGCTCCATTTTAAGTAAAAGTTTGTTTTTCACGAATCTCAATATTTATGACGTATCTCCTGAACTATATGACGTACAATGATACAATTTTGCTGCTACATCCAGAAGTATATATGGATATTGTTTTCAACGTGTGTTGCAAATAGAGTTAGTAGTAAATAAGTAATAAATCGAAACGCCATTCCTGATGCTGCCGTTTTACTGCATGAACAGCGGAAATGCAGTACGCGATAATTTTTTTTTTCTGCTCATCAGTTTGTGGGGATGGCAGCGACAAAAACTTTCGAAAACGTTTGAAATTGTGTGTGTCTTGGAAGTTTCTAAGTGCTCTCATTCTCAAATACTGGTTGCATATAGTCTGTGTAATTTGCGCCTCGTGCGTTACGCTGACTTAAGACATACATGCAGTGTGTAATTTTAATATTAGTCTCACTGTGTTAAACTCTGAAGATTATACATCTTAATGAGAAGATTACGAAACTTTAAAAATTTAAATTCGGTCAAAAGTTACACGACATATTGAAAACGAAATTCCTGTTGCCCCTCAAAGCCGTTCGATAGCCAACCATGCAATGGGTTATAGAAAATTTTGGTACTTTTCCATTTCCTTAAGAACGACAAATTTATGACAAATAGCACACACTAACTCGAAATCATGTAACGGACAGTATTTACTCTGAAACTGTATGTAAATTATCCAATCGTGGGCTTTCAAGCACCTAATTAGCGTATGGAAAACCCACGGAAAAGTAATAAATGAACGAATGCAGTTATCGAATTACTTAATGTGCACGGGCACCAGACATAATACTGCGACAAAAATGGTTTCCAAAGTGACTGGTTACTTATTGCTCCTTCAACTGCATGTTTCAAAGAATTTCATCCGAAGATACATCACGAAGAGTGTGAAATACAGTGGCATATTTTTTTCTCTCATTTGCTCTTCTACGGTTTTCACTGTATGGAATCAGAGCGAGTTTGGCGCGCGGCTGGCAGAAGCTGTAACGGGGGAAACTCCCCATCGCACCCCCCTTCAGATTTAGTAATAATAATGTCCAGTGGACAGTCATCAAAAATTGGAAACATGTCAAGCGTGACAATAGGAAGAAGGTGTACTAAACTGTGAAAAAAAAAGCAAAATAGGAACACTGAACGGTCCAGTAACAAGAAGTCCAATATAGAGCAGCCTAAAATTGCAACGGCGTCGTGATTAGGTGGTTACGGTGTTCGACTGCCAAGTAGGATGCCCGCACGGTAGTTCAGCGTGTTCGATCAGAGGGCTGGTTGCCCCCTGTAATGAATAATACTAATTAAGGGATCAACGATCAACTTGAACGGATGTCATGTGACGTCCGCCCAGACCAAGCGCAACGAACAATACCGAACATAATGAAGACAATTAAAAAAAAAAGTGGGTGAGCCGTGTTCAAATCACCTTCTTGTCAATTTTTTTTTCCGCTGTAGTCAAATTTGTGCCTGTTTGGTGGTGTAACATCCGTTTGAAACAGCAACGTGTAAAGTGTAAGGTACGGGTCTACAATGACAGTTGATTCTGCACAACTACTCTATTAGCAGCCGAAAGGAACTGGCTTTCGAATGGGAACCGCAAACATTTGATGACAAGGCGAGAAGTCAACCGAATCCTCCGCTAGAAAACACGTCTGGTGTGTCATACACGGCATTAGTGGCAGTACGTGTATCATATGATATATATCTCGTATCGACGCACCTAATTTGTACGCCTGGTGAGTGGGATATGCCTCCTTGCCCGATTTTGGTATTCGTATGAATGTGAATCTGATCACTCCGAAGGAAATGATGAGAACCTAATAGTTTGTCATGTTAGCTGCACCAAATGAAAGCAACAGTTTCACAATCACACAGTTCCTCTGTGCTGCCAAAAACGTGGTTTTGACGTTTCTGAAGTTGCGTTCCGTTTTGAAAGTTTTTGAATCTTTAATTCCTTTGTTGTAACATATTTCACACTCGTTTATTTGTTGTTTTCACTTATGTGAGACGTCTATGTGGTATCTCGGCTCCACCCACTATTCATCATATTTACTTGCGATGGTAACATATTCTTACTACATGACTCATATTCTATAATCAATGTATACTATGACAACTGCCAAGACTACACAAAGTGATCAAACATTTCAATGACAGGACGGTCAGTTCATAACGTTGTGAAAAAAAAGTAAGGGGCGCGAAGGAGGTGTGAACACTGGTCGTCCGGTTTGCAGTCCAACACGATCACCACTTAACCACAACGACTCGACTTTTCAAATTTTCTCGTTACTGGACCTGTTAAGCTTGAACCGTTCACTGTTTTTATTTTCCCTTTTTTTTTCACAGTTAAGTAAACCTTCTTCCTGTTTTCATGCTTGGTCTGTGTTCAGCTTTTGATTGTCTATCCACTGGGCCATCTTACCACTGTATCTGAGGGGGGTGCGATGGCGAGATTCCCTTATCAGCACTGGGGAGTACAACAGTCGCAAACCGGAAACTACACGGCAAGATGTGACGGCAATGCGCAATTTATCTTGGTTTCTCGGCACACATGTACGACCCGACTCTCATGAATTCTGCAACTTGCCCGACACCGTAACTAGCAGCAAACCACCGATTTTCTATTGGCCAGTCCCCGTAACAAGTCAATACGTCATATTGTAGGAATGTAGCAATGTTAAGCTGAAGATTACTATCAGATTTTTATTGTGAAATCTAAAAAATTGGGGAAATTATTATCTTAAATACCTTCTCTGACAGAAGGATGACGAAAAACTGTTTAAAGAAAAGAAGGTATATAATAACGTGGTTCCACTGCAAATACTTTTACTGAAAAGACATTTTTAAGCTAGCGATAGCATTTAAGCTTCGTTCGAAATACACGTTAGCAAGTGCTATGTTTCCATCTCAGCATACTGCCACCACACATTTGTGTTCCGGAACAACAAAAGTATTTCTTTGATTATCTTGGTAGTTTGTTGTACGCAACCAGCGCCAACATTATGTAGCCGAATGTACGAATCTTCACGAATCAGTCACATAGCTGCAAATGCTAGAGTGAACCGATTTGAACAAGAGTGTTAAAATGAGACTGGAAACTCCCCCGCGCATTAGTATTTCTCCAAAGCGCAGAGGACTCGTCCGCCAAAATATACACAGGTGGACAGAAGTATTCACACACAGTCTCGTTTGTAGTAGATCCTGCCTTTATAATGAAGGTGATGAACTGTCGACGTTGTTATGTCCCTTATTCACGCCATGTGCCCCAAATGTCTGCGTATACACAAATTTATTTAAATCCAAAGCACTGGTTAAAAGCCAGGGACCGAAACGCTGATAGGTGTTGTAGTTGACGAAGACGTGAGTATTCACACACCGGCGGTACAAATGCCAAAACACATCGCCACAGTTCCAAGCTGGATGTCGCGAAGTGAAGACAGCAGCAAGGTCAGTGTGCCGAACACACAAATGCGACAGTGACAACAACATGGGTAGAAAAGGGAAGGAAACAACTCCAGAAGAGAGGAAGATAATGGTAACGTTGCATGAAGAGGGCAAATCATATGCCGAAATAGCAGCAATCGTTAAGAGGAGCCATTATACAGTGTGCAGTGTTGTTAACAGGTACAGAAAAACAAAAACATTGATAAATGGGCTTCGTGTTGGAAGACCACGTCACGTTTCAGAAAGAGAAGAGAGGCACATTGTAAGGATTGTTAAGGAAACACCTAAAATAGGTTCATGAGAGATTGCTGCACAAATACACGAGTTTTATGGGAAACAAGTTCACCCAAAGATTGTCCGGTGGATGCTTCATCGAACCGGCTACAAAGCTCGAGTTTCAAGAAAGAAACCCTATATAAGCAAGGCAAATACGGACTCAGAGTTCTGGAACAGAGTTATTTTCTCTGACGAGAGCAAGTTCTACCTTTTCCATCACGACGGACGTATTTTAGTGTGGAGAAGACGAAATACCGAGATGGAACCTGCTAATATGGTCTGTACTGTAAAATATGGTGGGAGCGGTATCATGGTCTGAGGATGCATGGCTTCGTCAGGTGTTGGGAAACTGGTATTTATTGATGGAACTATGGATCAGTATGTTTATCTGGATATTTTAAAGAGAAATTTGAAAGTCGGTGCTGAAAAACTAGTTTTGAATACTGACTACCATTTCCAACAGGACATTGATCCACAACATACAGCATACAACGTACCCCCCCCCCCCCCCCCCCCCACATCATACAAACACCGCCTCAGTCCCCAGACACGAACTTTATTGAACATCTGTGGGACGAGTTAGAAAGAAAAATCACAAAACATATTTCCAGTAGAACACAACTGCAGGAAGTGATTGTTCAAGAATGGGGGAAGATTAACGCAGCAGTAACAAGAAAGCTAGTATAATCAATGCAGGACAGGCTGAAGGCTGTTATTAGAAGCAAGGGAATAAATACACGCTATTAGATGTATGCAATTAAACCAAACAGTGACTGTGTGAATTCTTATGACCGTCCATTATCACAGTACAGCTAAGACTTCAATTTTCTTTTCGGAACAGTAATAATGATTATTTATGTTTAAGTGTGATTAAACGGAAATACATGGAGAATCGTTTTTTTTTTTTTTTTTTTTTTCAGTTTGGTCGCTTGCATTCACAATTGAATTGTTAGAAGAAGTCTAAACATGTACGTATGATATATCCTGATCTGAGAATACTTCTGTCCACCAGTGTATGTGCGCGGTCTTCTGCCTGCAGGGCACGCTGAACTGCCCTCGACCTTTTCTGAAATGCAGAGTTCGTGCCCCCATACTAACATACGCAAGACTCTCGTCTCTCACACGGTGAACTTACAAGTGTCTTTTCAGGGAGAGCGGATCTCTATCCAAATATCTGCAGTAGGAGCAAAGAAAACAAAAAATAATGTCCAAAATTGAAAATATAAACATTCTAGGCCAGAGATGTCCAAACTTACCTGGGGCACAGCGGAAGAAGACGAGTATTTTTGGGCCGCACCTAATATACTAAACACTAACCGCCGAGACGGCCGGAGGTATATAGTTGGAACATTTAAGTAATTTAGAATTTATTAAATTATGGTTATTTATTTGACAAAAGCAAGAAGGAATTAATTTAATATTTTATAAAAGAAATTTTTATATAAGTAATTATAAATCGTAGAATCACTGTGACATTTTATTTTGAATTTGGGAAACTAATGTGTCAATATCGCTTTCGATCGAAGTGGTTGCAATTTTCAGAGTATTCATCCGAGATTTTGGTTTTATTTTTACTCTTTTTGTGCTTTACTCTTGCTGTTCAGAAACGTACGTGCTTCCAAATAGAGATGATATATATAGAGCATGACTGTGCAGCAAGAGAGATTTATATCTGGGCAGATATGATTTGAAAAGTCCATCAAAGATACATGATCAAATTTTTCCTTTAGTTGTATGACTGACTGTAGCTCTATGCATTTCATCTGAAAATCTTCTGGCAGCGTATCTATATTGTTTGTAAAAAGTGTCGCATAAATAGAAAAATACTGATTATTTTTTTCGAAAATTCTGAAATCGATTTACACATTCTTGCATCAAAACGAAAAGTATGACTGCGTCTTTACTATTATGTTTCAGTTAATGTTAACTTTACATAAGCGGAATTTAACTGATTCTTTAACTGGTCGTATGACGGATGCTAACTACATGGGCCGCAGTGATACTTGCTTTGGGTTGCATGAGGCCCCCGGGCCGCGGGTCGGACATTCTAGACACCTGGTACCGAAACTGTATCGGCCAATCCTAGCGGCCGGAGAGTCTGTCCAGCCACAATGTTAATAATTTACAGAAAAAAACACATTGTGATATTTACACAGCGTTAGTAATAGCAACGTAACACGCTATAGGTAGCAATGTGTTGCATAATAATCCCCCGACAGGCATTGAGGGGTACGTACCAAAATGACGAGTAAAATGTGTACGGTTCGTCCTATATCAGAGACAGAAGGCAGTTACCGATAACCAGGATACGCCGTGTGATTAAAATGTACCAAAAGATACGGGGCAGAGTCGACGGCGAGTTTGTGGGGCGGCGTCGGCGGTGCAGGCCCGGCAGAAAGCGCCTTAATTGGGCCGACGGCGCCGAGGGGAAAGCCGCGAGACGCCAGTTATGCTTAGTGCAAAAGTACGCTAAATCGAATTAAACCTGGCCTGACGCTCTCCAAATTGAATGGTGCGCGCCGGGGCATGCAGAGCACGTGGGCCGCGCCACTTACTTATCAAATTGGGAGACATTTGGCCGCTCTTCTCTCTCGCTCTGCTCTGCGCTCCCCGCACAGCGCGGGCACCACAATTCGGATCAAACAGTACTCGACCGTGGCTGCAGCGGACCTAGATTCCAGTTGAGATATCTCCAGGTCCATACATCTGAGAGCACCATCTGGTCGCGCTCATCTTCTCCCTCTCTCACCCTTCTCTATTCGTTAGAAAAAAACGTATTTTCGTGACCCTCCGCGTCTTAGACGCCACTGACCAAAACTAGTGTGTGTGGATCGCGTATAAGCACGAGAGAAGTGTGGTAGTAAAGAGACAAGTAGTTTTATAATGTGACAAGTTCGGAACTAGTTTCAATTTGTAACTCTTCACACTCGGTGATGAGACCGTGTTCGGCCAATCAGTATACAGATTTGCACAATTATTCATTTGGAACAAAAAATAAAGCATTCGTCGAACAGAACGCTGCCTTGGAAGCCGCAGAGCCTTAATAGGCAGAGAACTATTTGATGTGGTGGGCGCGTGTCTTCTTCTAACATGATAATCCAGCACGTCAGTTACGGAGCCACCTACGGTTTCATGAGTAATTGAGGAGTTCTCTGGAACAACCACTAACTGAAATCCAAATCAGTCAGTAAATGTAACATATTACATTATCACGTCGCATATCCTGAAACCACAATGTTTCGTTTATATCTGACTGAAATTTTGTCCATGTTTAAGTGCTTAAAATGAATAAAACACTGTCTGAAACGTTTGATGCTGTGTATCTTGATACATTTCGATTAGGTCGTTGTTCCAGGGAACGCTTCAATTATAACCTCGGCGCAACTTTTAAGTGTGCATACAACTAAAGAATTGCCTGTAACAAACAACACAATAAACGTCACGAAATATCCGAGATTCTTGCAGACGACACCCACGAATCGCCAATAAGAAAACTACAAGAGGTAACATCAATAATTTTGTGCAGTAGTGATAGTAAGTTTTCTTGGGCGCCCAAAGTACGGAAGTACATGGCAAATTAGGTAACAAAGAACTTACGTCATTTGTCAAAAAATACGTCGAAGTGCTGATTCAAACTCACAGCTTTAGCTGACTACTGAAGGGCGTTCACTTCGGTAGAAACTATTATTTTTGGGAAGTTTTCACGAACTTAAATTAACCGTGTTTTTACTTCTTTTAACATTCAAATTAACTATAAACTCCCACAGATACGACTTTCCTTTGCCGAGAAGTACTTCAACGGTCAGCTGAAGATCTGAATACGAAGCTGTGCTTAGAAATGTACGTTGGATAATTAAATACGGTATTAAAAAATGATAGAACTTTAACAACCTCCAATATCGGTATCATGGTGTTACATGCTATCTTTTTTCAAATTCGCTATATCTAAATAATTTGAAAATAATATCGGAGTGCGCTTCGTGCGTTGTCTCTGCGATTGTCTGATTATTCTGCGCAAGTAGCTGCAAATCCTCTGGTGAAGGGGACGAGTCCGCCACAATGAATTTACCAATTTCATTGCTTCACATCCCTGCCCCACCTGCTTCCGGAAGAATCAATTACTGCTACTGTCGGAGGATAACATTAACTCCCTAAAAGAGGAATGCGAAACAGAATCTTCGAATTAGCTATTAGTGTAAGCCGTAGTTACACAGACTAAGAACTATAGTATAACTCATCGTGAACGCGCTTCCTACACCACTTAGCGGTG
Organism: Schistocerca americana; assembly: GCF_021461395.2. NCBI lineage: Eukaryota > Metazoa > Arthropoda > Insecta > Orthoptera > Acrididae > Schistocerca > Schistocerca americana. The sequence goes on from NC_060130.1 coordinate 370,410,395, forward strand.
CATCGCACAATCATGCGGGGAACCTATTTAATTTTTCTGTGGTGTCTGAACTACTGGAGACGAAATTTGTCCTTCATTAAAAATTATTGCGATATAACTAGTTGATTACGTGTATCTTTCACTAGTGTTATTTTAATGTCGAGGCAGCCACATTCGCCGAATAAATTGACGTATTACCCTGTAACGAAGCTGAGAAGATCCACAGACGACCCCTAATGATACACCAATTATAAGTTCCAACGGCTACTGTATCTCTCGACTGAAATTATGTCCTGATTCTTATGACCCTTGTAAGATACAGGAAAATCGAACCTACAATTCCTTACTTAACGGATCGGAATTTCTAGCTATATAAAAAAACCGCACACGGGCACTAGCAGAGAATTTGTTTTATTCACTCCCATTCACTCTCCTGAATTATTTTCTCGAGTCTTCCTATCGTAGAAAGAGATCTCTGGCGCACTAAGCTGTACTCAAAACTATGCAACATAGTATCAGTAGCTGCATAATAGCAAAAAGCCGTCAGGTGTATCAAGGCATTGCCATTACGAAATAATGACTAAACTCATGAGTGATAGTACTAAAACAGTTCGGATACGGAACGGAGTACGGGCACCTCCCCCTTTCATTTTTTTACAACAGGAAAGCAGAACTTATCTGGAGGTATTATGGAAGCGCAAACCTGGGACATCCGTCAAATATTCAAACCACGGGACTCTCGGTTAACAAAGTACCGTCTCTCTAATAAAACTCTCACAGCTAGTAATTTAAGTTTAGAATTACACAAAATTTGTTAATGGAAACGTAAATTTTGAAAGTTAACAAATATTTAAAAAAACACTGCAAACATTTAACCACCGATTCCAGTGCCTGCAAGACTAGCGTTATAAGCTAAGCACGAGAGGCGCTAAGAAATACGTAACGAGGGGAAAAAAATTAAACGCGACGCATAACTACTGCATGTCATACCAAACGTAATTTTGTGTAATTCTCTCAAACTGCTCGCCGAATAAATTAAATTTAAGTTCTGTTTATTGCCTAACTGCGGTTAGGCCCCGAAGAAAAACATTCTCAACTTGTCTCAGGCGGCTGTTTTATCCTTTCCCTTTCAGTGATAAGCAAACCCTTATCATTGCTATAGATATTTTGTCTCAGTAGCAAATGTTTAATGTACAGGCGAGTCCAAGTTCTCACGGGTACGATCCTCCAGTAAGCATGCAGGTCGCGTTACTACTTCGGTGATACATGTCAGCGCGAACTGAAACTCATACAGAAAGAGGTATGTTGCATTGGAAGCTTCCTGTACACACGAATCGCAGGTGGGAAGCTGTGCAGTTAGCTTAGCGTCCCTGCCACCGAGAGAAAAATGCCAACAGTCTCTTTGTCCACCGCTGACGTGTACTAATCGAGTGTTATGGTCGCCACCTGCAAACTAACATTACTCATTTATAGCGCGATTCCATCAGACGCAACGGCAAATCCCTAAGTCACACGGATGTGTGTGTTCGGAAAGCTGTGTGCTAACATAGTTGCGTGCGGGCTAAGCAAATATTGAAGGCCGTGTAGTGAAATATGAGAGCGCGCGTGGCGCGCCCACCTGACGCCCCTTCACAACGCCAACGCCCCACGGCTCAAGACAAAAATCGCCAAGCCTTTACCACCCCACAATTCACTGCGCATTTTAATCTTTACAAAATCAAACTCGTAGCGACAATCCTGCTGTATGAATGGCCAAATACAGCAAGCAGCCTACTTTCTAGCCGTTTCCACCGGAAACCGCTCAATCGTGCGAATTTTATTATTATTAATTTATTCTGTCTGACAGAGCCTCTTACCTAGCTTTCAATCGATCTGCAACGATTATGCAAGCACGTTCTGCACTACATATTTCTCGTGTTTGTGTTGCTACTCGACGCCAACACATTGCCACACATGTAAGTTGTGTGATAACGCTATTACGTTACATTGGGTTGTTTAGGCGATTTGCTGGGTATGGCTGTCTGGAAAGAAGTATATATTGTCGTATTAAGGACAGTTATTAGCAATATTTTGGCTATGCATAGTAATTTTGGATAAATTCGTAACAGCACGAATATGTGAGCTGAATGTTTAGTGACTAACTTAACACTGGATGGACGCGGTTTGTGGGGTCGCTCTATCGCCGTTTTTCGTATACCTTTTATGGGAAACGTTTGATGCACATTAACTTTGTTATATTAAGGTCTAACAGAAGATCCTCTGCTAGAGAATTCCGATCTGAGTGGTGTTTTGCTGTACTTCGTACCCCTTTTGGCTGTCAGCTAATGGCTTCTGCACAGAGAGCACTACCGTGCAAACACGAATCTGAAAAAAAGCATTATCGATCTTCTCACATTTACGATGTCTCTGGTGGAGGCTCTTTTAGCAGAAGTGTGTGAGGCATAATTAGAAGACGAGTTAGGCACTTAAAAAGGCAAAAATACACGAAAACCATCCGAAATCAGGTCTGGACAAGTGATATAAGGGATATGATTACTGGCCCATAGAGACTGATCTTTTTTCACTAATATTTCAAAATAAACACTGCTGTTGCAGAATGAAAACAAAGCGCATAAAGTGCAACCAATAACACTGTCTTGCTACGGGAAACGATTGTTTAAAGGTCTTTCACGAAAGTTGAAGCAATCTGCACCATGAAGTTAGTACTACAGACGATATAAATTTGTTGCGTTACATATGTATGCCATAAAATATGAGCTGCAAACTATGTAATATTTTGGCAGGACTCTATTAAAATCTAAATTATTTGGAAAAACATATTCGAACCACCAGCTATACAACTTTACGTTTATTCTCCAACGGTTTCGATTGTGAGAGTAACCATTATTTAACAGCTGTAGACAATCACCTACGAAAAGCGCCAAATAAAAACACATTAAGAACAATCTTTTATTCAGTAATGTTCCTCATAATATCAAACACGTTGCAGTAAGTCAGAGGACAATTAACGTGAAATAAAACTTGACCCGCATATTCGCGCTAAATCTTTTCCCATTAAATGTTTAGTGAAAGGATATTTTTACAATTTTTCTCGTCGCCTAATACGCCAATATATACAGAGATTTCAACTTAATTCACCATTTTGTTCAAAAAGTGTTCGGGGTGGGCTGAAGCAACTTACAAACCTGTGAAACGGGTGACGAAAACTGACCATTATTTAGAAATAAATTTCCCGTCCCTGATATTCCAGAAACTATCTTTTTTACAACTGCACTAAGAAGGGGGCCGCACCTACTCGTCATCAGCAATTTCGTCCAAATTTACAGTATAAGCAGGGGTTAGCCAAAACTACAAGTGACAGCAGTGCAGATCCAAAAGGCCAAGGGTTTTGAAAAAATAGCACTTTGGGTATGGGTCGGACAAGTCATGAGCTGCTGTTAACGAAGTTTCTACGCAGCGGTTGGCGCAGCGGAAACCGTGCAGAAAGGTAATCGGGGTCGCGTCCCTATATGAAAACTGTATTTTCAACTTCTACGTTACTTCATTGCAAATAAACCGAAATAATGTTCAGTATGTTGCATTTCTTAATATTTCCATGAGCCGAGCGGTCTAGGGCGCTGCAGTCATAGACTGTGCGGCTGGTCCCGGCGGAGGTTCGAGTCCTCCCTCGGGCATGGGTGTGTGTGTTTGTCCTTAGGATAATTTAGGTTAAGTAGTGTGTAAGCTTAGCGACTGATGACCTTAGCAGTTAAGTCACATAAGATTTCACACACACTTGAACAATTTTTGAGTATTTCCATGAAGGGTAGAAAAGGAAAGAAAAAGGAAAATTTGAGATTGCAAATAAATTTCCAAGAAAAGATTTTACTTACAGGATCCACGAAGACTGTGCAACCAGCTTTACAAGAATGGACTGTAATTGAAGGGTACAGGTAAAAATGCGGCGTCTAGTGGTGTGCAAGATACCGGGAAAATTACAAGTGCCGCTGTTTTGAAGCTGAATATCATGTCAGCACGTACAAATAATCAACCATACAATAACGAAAGTACATAACTTTATTCGAAGCTGTCGTGTACGCCATACAATCCCACGCTGGAAAGTTATTTGTAGTTACAATTTTCCTATACCTTCATTTTCATGTACTTTAGGAAAATATTAATAAACACAATATACTGAGCATTATTTCAGTTCATTTGCAATGTAACCAACGTAAAAATTGATTTAAAAAAGGCTCCATATAGGGAATCGCCCCACTACTCGTGTATTATCGTTCTGAACACTTTCCACTATGCCAACCGCTGCTTGGAAACTACGATAACACAAATAGCTGATGCGCCACCCGACCCGCACCGAAAATGACATTTTTTCTAAACGCTTGGCTATCTGGAGCCCCTACTACCGTCACATTCATTTCTGGCCAAGCCTTGCATACACCACACATCTGACCGAAATCCATGACGACTAGTAGGCGCGGTTCCTTTGAAATACTGCAGTGGAACGAATACTAAACGATCAACAGCTAAATCTGCAGAAATACGTAAGAAGGCCCTACTAAAACTGTAAGAAATGGGATCGGCAGAAATCTGCAAGCTCTCGTATCTGCGAAACAGAGGAACGATTAAGCATTTCTCATTTACATATGGGTATGTCACAAGTGGAACACAAAGTGACACACACTGTTTTAGGGTCAAATGTTATTCGATCGCAGACAATTGGATAACAACTCGGCACTTTACTACTGACGACTGCAAGATGAATTTGTCAAAGCACAAAGATCTTTAAAATTTCATTTTCTACATTCGTAACTAACAATAGTTCTGAATAATGACCACGGACCAAAGAAAAATCTAAGCTCATAGGAAAAATTATAGAATTCTACAACAGGCACCACGTCCACATATTGTCACGGAAATTAGTGAGAGACCTTCCTAATGTGGTAAATCATGTTTCTTTGTTTTGCCTAATTCTGAAAGAAGAGGCGACATTTAGTAGTTGGAGGTAATTTTCCAAAAATAATTAGTCGAGCGGTATGTGTTAGTACAATGCTATAAGAAATTTTTTTGCAAAAGAATGGCAACGTCAGATAATATAAAAGTTTATGAAACCGAAATTGTTTACTTTTTAGTTTCATCACGTTTTACATTTTCCGAAGTAGCCATTCTTGGCTAAAAATTATATTTACACAGACAGATCTGAGGACCACCGTAACTGATTGAAAGGGCAGTCAAATGGAAACGAGACAGATGGAAAAGCGTAAGTAAACGGTTTATTACTTCAAAAGCAATCGCCATATATATTAATACATTTAGCCCCATGTGACAAGACGGTCAATGTCCTCAAGGAAAAGTGATTGTGGTTAGCTACGGATCCATGATTATACCCAGGAATGCACCACTTTGTCCAAAGCAAATCGACGGCGACGAATGCCTTTCTTCAAGGCTCCAAAAATATGGAAATCGAAAGGGGAGCGATCGGGAGTGAAGGAAATATGTGTAAGGGCTTCCCAACAAAACTTGTGCAGCGTAGTTGAAACAACCTTGTGGAAGATGTGGGCAGGCATTATACTGCAACAGAATGATGCCGTACGTCAATATTCGATTTGATGACACGCTTCAATTTTTCCGAAGTGTCCACGAATCGTTGTGCATTAATTGTGGCGCCGTGTTCCAGAAAAAGTCAACGAGCAACGGGCCTACGATTTGCTTCGCATGAAGAAGTGCACGCCTGGATAGTCATGATTCCGTAGACAACAACAAACATTTTTCCAAGGAAAAACTCTTATAGTGAAAGAGTCACACAAATTCTGTAAAACCTCTTTTATAATATTGAGCTAGGACTGGATGTCGTCGTATATGCGGGGCATAAGTGAAGCAGCATACCAGCCATTTTTTCTCGAACTACTGCGTATTACAGTTTTGTTATAACGTAATGATTTTTTCCTCCCTGGTTCCTGTTTACCTACGCACTTGACATTTTCTTTTACTGTTGGAGTAAATGTAATTCACAATATAACGAAATCGAGAAAAAGAACTAGTGGATAAAGTGAATGAGAGATACTTTGGACGCGTGTCGGAATGACGACATTCTTGAAGAACGCCGCTGCCTTCGTCCGTGACGAACACACAACTTTTCCTTTTTTTTTTTTTTTTTTTTTTTTTTTTTTTTTACACGCTATACTGAAACTGACAAACACGGTACACGCGTTGCATCTCCTGAGGAGTCGCTGTAGAAAACAAGCCTTGGGACGGGGGAGTACAAGAACAGGAAATAAGAAAAGCTAAGAATTCGTCTCTTTCCTACAGAGGCCACACATCTACTATTTGGCTCTAGAGCCATCTCCTGGGCCCACTAACTGTGTTCCACTATCAGTTGTACGTATCTGATTGTCAGCTAGGTTTTATCCGCATCTAGTTATTTTGTGTCGAAACAGAAACACTTTATATTTTCCAAAATTAATTTGTTTTTATTTCGGTGGAGATGGTAAAAAAAAAAACAATCCTGAAACACAGCACTTACGGAACGTACAGCATGATGTTCCATTGCCAAGAAGTGACTGGTTGCGTTATTCACCCACTACAGGAAGACTGTTACATGAGACGCAAATATAAATGATGCGTAAGGGAAGAGAACTGTGAAAAACCGCCCGAGGGCAAACCGGACTCCAAGGAGCCTATAATAATCTGAGACGTGCTCACAATGACTGACACACTCCTGTTTCTATTAGTTTATGAGCATGACGAATGCGGATTAAAACTCCATGATTATGATAATTTAACTAGCCAGGACTGTAAACTGTAAACCCTGAATATAAGACTGAATTTACTTATTAGTTGCGCTATACGCTGTAACCGTTTCAGATCATGAGCAGCACACGCCACCCAGTTGTAAGCGGAAATCAAAGTTTAACAGAGAAAGAAAACGGTTTTGTAGTATTTATTGCTTTTATTTATACCACACCCGATGTCCCTGTATATATAAACGAAGAACAAAAAGGTTTGTCACCACTTAACAAGAAAATGCCCTAATGAAGGGGGAAAGTGTAATGAATAGTAATCAGCAATATATGTAAATGGAACCCACAACCAGTAAAAAACGTGACTGTAATTATATCAAGTAACGTAATTAACACTTAGAAAATGCAATCCACTAAAGAGGCTGCCTACACTACGTTCGTCCGTCTCTTCTCGAGCAATGCTGCGTGGTACGGGATCTGTGCATGATAGCATTGACGGAGGCCATCGAAAAAATAAAAAGGACAGTTCGTTTTGTACCATCGCGAAATACGGGAGAGCGTATCACGTATATGATACCCGAGTTGGAGTAGCAATCATTAAAATAAAGGCGATTTTCGTTGCGGCGAGATCTTTTCACGAATTATTTATTTCAAGTTTCTGCTACCAGTCACTTTAAAATGTCACTGGTAGCAAAAACTTGAAATAAATAATTATTCCACACAGTCACGGTTCACAAACATAGCCATTATGGCTGAAAATAATCTTTTCACGAAGTTTTAACAATCAACTTTCTCCTCCGCACGCGAAAATGTTCAATGGGCACCTACCTACGTAGGGAGTAATGATTAACGTAATCAAATACGAGAAATCCGAGTTCGCACGGAAACATTTGTGTGTTCGTTTCTCCCGCGCGCTGTTCAAGAGCGTAACGGTAAAGCGTGATGGTTCAAATGGCTCTGAGAACTATGGGACATCTCAGGTCATCAGTCGCCTAGAACTTAGAACTACTTAAACCTAACAAACCTAAGGACATCACACACATCCATGCCCGAGGTAGGATTCGAACCTGCGACCGCAGCAGTCGCGCGGTTCCGGACTGAAGCGCCTAGAACCGTTCGGCCATAAAGCGTAATATGTAAGTGGTTTGGCGAGCCTTCTGCCAAGCAGAGTAGTCGCATAGATATAGATGTAGAAACAAACATGTGGAAGCTACAATGGCCTGAAGGCGAAAATGCTATAAAAATGCCACAAAATTAGTCCAATACCTGCAATGAATAAATTAAAAGACAATGAAGGAATGAAAAAAGGAAACGATACTGAGGATGTATATTTTATACAGCCTATACAGAAAGGAGAGAAATGTAACTGCTTAATCGAATCCATATTAAATGATGATATCCACGGAAACACAGTTCTTCACTTCACATGAAAATGCTACAGAAATTTAAGGACGGACATTTAGTGTTCAACGTCTCATCCATGACTATCTCGGCCTGGAAAGGGACGGATAAGGGAATCAACGCTGCCTTCTTCAAAGAAAACAAACCAGTATTCGTCCCGAGCGAAATGAGGGAAAACTTAAATCTGGAAAGATGCATAAGGATGCGAAGCCCGCTCCTGTTTGCCAATCATTTCACTGTATCGCTTGGTCTTATATTTCGTAAGTAACCCGAGGATACTGCGGACAGAAAACTGAGGATCACATTTGCTCTGGGCACTACAAAAAGGAACACCTATTGCCGGCAAGCAGCGCCTCGGCTGCAACAGCATAAACTCACAAGGTTATGTTAGCTATCGCATGCTTCAAATGTTTTTACTGGAATGAAAAGCACACACACTGTAGTGGACGCTTAAGTTAACAGAACGCGGTATCACCTACTGACGGTAACGCAGCCACCTTGTTAACGATATACGGTAAGCAGTCCCTATTCGGAAGTATTTGTAATTTGAACGCAACGTTAAAGAAGCTTTTAAAAAACATACCTCGCACGCACATGGCAGTAGCAAACTTGTCTTTGTCGTATGAACGTCTGCCGCACAACAGTTCGCGCAGAGAATACACGTGTGAAAGAACAAGTTTTAGTCATCACCAATTCGATGAATGAGCCCGCACCCACCAGCGAGTAAGACAGCAATTTTGTGTTAAGGTGGAGGTTATCAAGGCTAAAACATTCGGCATAGGTATGGACATGTAATAGCAATACTAACATGGACGCAAGAAGACCTGAAATGAAATTGTTTTCCTTACAGTGTAAGAATCAAATAGCGTGGACAGGTACAAATGGTTCAAATGGCTCTGAGCACTATGGGACTTAACTTCTGAGGTCATAAGTCCCCTAGAACATAGAACTAATTAAACCTAACTAACCTAAAGACATCACACACATCCATGCCCGAGGCAGGATTTGAACCTGTGACCGTAGCGGTCGCGCGGTTCCACACTGTAGCGCCTAGAACCGCTTGGCCACAACGGCCGGAGGGACAGGTACAGGCACATGGCAACATACTACCCAGCTACAAAATACTCGTCGCTTCTCATTGATGAACATTCATCAACTTAAAAAAACTTCTGAAGACAAGCTAATGTTTTGAAGCAAAGAATTTTTCTGTTTACAAAAAATAATGCTCGTAGACAAACGCTGAGTGTGAAACAATACAAAACGTTGATCTACGCTCACTTAATGTCTTAAGAAAGGCAGCGAAGAAGACAATACACAGAGTGGGTAGAACTGACAGAAGAAATAGTAAAATGGTACCACAGGCGGCCAGCAGGGGAAAACGATACGGATTAAGCACAGACATGGGTCTTCTACTATTTTTTCTAGTATCTACACCGACATTCTTTTCATTAATATGCGTAAGCGCACTCGGACCCGCCGGAGTAGCCGCGTGCAGTATCACGCCACTTCCGGGATTCCGGGAGAAGCACCGGCCCCAGATCAATCCGCCCGCAGGATTAACAACAAGTGTCGGTGTGCCATCAGCCTAGATGTGGTTTTCAGGTTCTTTTTCCCCACATCCGAATTGGTGAATACCGGGCAAAAATTCCGCCATGGGGAGTGGGAGGGGCCGACCCTCTACCACTAAATCTCCGAATCCCGTAATTAGCATGCCGACTCCGCCAAGATACGGGATAAAGGTCAACGATTAGCTCTCTCTCTCTCTCTCTCTCTCTCTCTCTCTCTCTCTCTCTCACACACACACACACACACACACACACACACACACACACACACACACACAGAGAGAGAGAGAGAGAGAGAGAGAGAGAGAGAGAGAGAGAGAGAGAGGGAGAGAGAGAGAGAGAGAGAGAGAGAGAGAGAGAAAGCTAATCGTTGACCTTTATCCGTATCTTGGCGGAGTCGGCATGCTAATTACGGGATTTTAAACGAAGTGTTAATGCAACAAACGATGCTCGTCCACACAAACCAACACTTCGTCCATTTCCGTAGGTACAACAGACTGACATCTCGTTGTCTGCAACAAATTAATTTGGGACGCGGACAGCAGTCGAAGAGTTTATCAGCGGCATCTGTGCAGGCAGCACGTACGGCGACGGTGGGCCTCAGTCCACGAGCTTCGTGTCATGTTATGTACGCTACGGGGAGCAGTCAATTTCCAAATCAGCAACCACCTACACGCGGACGTGCCACTGCACAAACGGTCATCGCAGCAAGTAAATCTCTGCCAAATACCGCAACCTCACACGCAAGACGGCCTGTTTTTTCCAGGGAACTGCACACTCACCTACGCTCAGAAAATGCATCTAACATACGTGATAGAGAGTACACCATCTAGTGCACGAATCTGAAAGTGAATCTTCACAAGCTGGCGCTTCCTACACTTAGTATAGCGTGAAGCATTCACTGGAGGAAACACGATTCAGTAGAAAGACGTTATTGGTGGGGGAAAGGAAAAATGTACTTTATTGCGTCCCTGTCGCGCTACACACACACACACACACACACACACACACACACACACACACACACACACTAGTACCCGCGTGGCTCTCAGCGGAATTCCAGTGACAGGTAACGGGACGATAGGGCAGTGTTATTACCAACCGTCAAACGCAAAAACGCAGGATACCAAACAGAGTTTAGAGGTAGTCCGGTGAGCATAGCAATTGAGGGTGCGGAGCATATCAAAAGCACTTACAGAACAATAAATAATATTTCTGGTGGACGTATACAAGAGGGCATAATCCGCTGCGGCATGTTTCCGCCAACCGCAGGACCGCAAATGTAATCAAACGCCCCGTGGAGCTGCAGGAAACAGGGAACTGCAAAAATGTTAAGGTAACAAATTATAAAGATTTAGTAGGTTTATCCTTACTGAATAGAAGTTTTTTAAAAAATCTGTAACAAGAAATCAGCAGCTAGTGAAAATTAATTTATGTAAATTACAGAGATTCTCTTTCGCTCAGGTCGACAAAAATGTTTGAGCAAATTTCCAATCAGAAAAACACATTTTCATAGATCAAATGACTCCATTCCGTTTTCCTCCGGTTCACAATCCTCCATTCTTCCCTCTTCAGCACATGGAAATGTGGCGATCTCTACGGAAATTGTATTAAAAGGACTTTCACTATGGCATCTGAGTGTAGCTTATAAACCACGAAAAATTTACACATTTAGAACTCCTTCAATGATATGTTAGATGATTTTCTTCATTCAGTACGACGATAGCGGAAAAAATAGCGTCCCAGTAAGGCTATCTAAGTGACTACGATGGATTTCCGATTTCGCCGAGCTGCCCCTGCACTGACAGCCAACACAGAACAAATTCAATGGGAGCAGTGTCCGACAAAGTGCGACGGCAAAGGGCTGACAAGAATAAAAACTGTGAATTAAGGACTGAGAGATACAAAATTATTACTGTCTAGTTAGGAAAGTCAGTTTACAATGATTAATTTCTCATGTCACAAAAATGTGTGGCGTAGTAATGTCAGTGACGATCGATAAATGTAATACGAGGGACTGATGACAGACGTATGAACAATATAATTATGTTTCACGTATCCTCATTTCTGCATACAGTAGCATTCTTCTTATGTTAGGTGAGCATAACAACATAATCAAAGCAGTTTGTGTTGCTTAGAAATCTTGAACAACACATTCGCCAAACTCTGGAACGAAGCGGCCACAGGATCCTCTAAGGTCATCCAATTCTTCCGCACCATTCCCCACCCTTCTCACGTAAAAAAGAAGTAGCAGAAGCGCGAGAGATACGTAATACCAGTGGTTCTTACCCGTGTTCCGGAGAACCAGTGGGGCGGTGACTCTTCAAATGTAGACGATGACACACCGATGGAAAAAGAAATGTTTCGCTTCCCTTAATCCAACGCCCAAGTCAACGAAGCTGTGGTCTGGTGGTATAAGCTGATACTGCAGGGCATATAAGGAATCTGGCTTCACTTACAACAGAAGCCGCCAGTGAGTACAAAAAAGCGACGTATTTGAAACAGCATAAACGCTAAGTAACATTAAACACGGTATCGACAACCAGGGAACACGAATGAATAAATGCGTGACAATATCGTGACCAGGCCAAAGGTAAGCAGGCTCTCCCGAAAGATACTCAACCACATTTGTACACGGGCGACACACCAGCAAGCTTGACCCGAATTTTATTCGGTAAACGGCTGATGGTGGTAAGAAATTTCCGAGTTTAATAACTACCACGTTGGAGTAGAGAACCAGTTACTAAGGCCAGTTTCACATCAATAGCATAAGAATACGGTAAATAGATTATGTTGAAACCTTATAGTGAGGAACACCTGAGAATATTGTATGAAGAGCCTTGTGGAATATCTCCTCACTGACCGTACAGGTCCATCCTAAATACACCGCGACATTATGCCCCACTGTCGGAAGGGTACTAACAGGTATTTGTCTTAACTCCAATTTGCCCAACCAAACGCGTCTTCTTTCAATGGGGGCATCTGAGGAATTATTTCACAGTTCTACACGAAGGTCTGGCGCTTGCAGGTAGTTTTCTGTCAAGCCTCCCTCGCTCTGCTGCTGCACCCAAAAATCTACACATCACCTTGCTTTTTCATACGAATGTGACACGAATTTCTAAGTGGGCATATGGTTGCATGAGGCACACGGGGAGAATTCTCTTGTTAACTTAACGATTTGCCCCAACCGGAGCGCATAAAAATGGCTCTGAGCACTATGGGACTTAACATCAGAGGTCATGAGTCCCCTAGAACTTAGAACTACTTAAACCTAACTAACCTAAGGACATCACACACATCCATGCCCGAGGCAGGATTCGAACCTGCGACCGTAGCTGTCGCGCGGTTCCAAACTGAAGCGCCTAGAACCGCTCGGCCACTCCGGCCGGCCCGGAGTGCATAGATGCGGTCCTCAGGAACACCTTCGTAACTCCCTGACACAAACCATTGAACAGGAAACATCTCATTTGAAGCTTGCTACTAGACTGACAGATATTAGTACCTAGAAAAAGGCACGGATTGCTGAATGTTCTTACTGCAACAGAGGGCAAGTCGAGCGAAACTCTCTCACGAAATCGAACTCCGAGAGATGGTTATGAGTCTAAGTGGCCCGATTAGATTCCAACATAAAGTGTTATATACCACTGATATTTGTGAAGGCAATGAAAAATACTGGCCATCAATGTGAACACTACGCATGTACGAAAGCAAAGGCCGCCAGACAGAAAGTTATGAAATTAAAAATCATCATTAGATCGGCCTGTCAAGCACCTTGAAATGCTTAAGAGTGCCGAAAAACAGGTGCAGCTGTATTTCGTGCTAGCAAGTGACACACCAGTTCTTTCGGTAGATTACGATGAACTTTCGGTTCTGAAGAGAGGTAATTCTTGGGCATTGTCTGAATAAAACTCAGATATCTACGGAATCCGAAAATACTAAAAACTAAACTGACGAAACCATATCGACCAAAAATAATGAAAACTAGGAAATGAAACGAGACAAGTAGTCACTACACCCTCAAAATACGAATACGATTTTAATCATGAGAAAAATGAGAGTCGCCCGCATCCAAATCCAGGACTGTGAGCCTTACGAATGCACGAAAAATATACAAAAATTCCGAAGTTCTGGTATGCTTGGGTATTTCTACAGCCATAGACACACTCGATTATCTATCATCCAAGAAAAGGGGGAGTTTATCAAAAGCTGCTTGTTCGTAGGGTAATCTAGGAGCGACGGCGTGTCCGGCGCAGAACACGGGAGATATACCAACAAAGTATTTTACAGTTTGAATGGTAGCGCAAGCGCTGAAACTGGCACTCACAAGTTACAAGCAATGTTCGTGAACGGCCGGCCGCGGTGGACTTGCGGTTCTAGGCACTTCAGTCCGGAACCGTGCGACTGCTACGGTCGCAGGTTCGAATCCTGCCTCGGGCATGGATGTGTGTGATGTCCTTAGGTTTAAGTAGTTCTAAGTTCTAGGGGACTGATGACCTTAGATGTTAAGTCCCATAGTGCTCAGAGCCATTTGAACCATTTTTTTTGTTCGTGAACTTCGAGGAGCCACAAGCTAGCGCATATATTGGACTTCAGTGGGTTTCTGAAAATTTTCAAAGGTTTAAAGAGGGCACAATGTCTCGAAGTGTGATATTATCAGTCACGATTGAAATATTCTTTTCTGGTCAGCAAAACTATTACCCATCTCTCACTGATGGAACTGCACGTGTGTTACAAAGCTTGGCTGGGTAAAATAAATAACAGTTGTCCAAATACAATCGACACTAATTTCACAAGAAGTGAAAAATTGGTGATTTTTTTCAGTCGCTTTTCCATTGGCAACGCCACCAACAACAGAACTAAATATCAATTTTAGGCACAAATTTTTATGGAAAACATCCATTTTAAATGCTTTGAAAGCTCTGGTTGAGAAAAATTTCCTTGTGAGTATCTAGGCCTGTAAGTACACATCACTTTACAACGAAAATTGTATTCCATTTACCAATTACATCCCAGTAGGGAAGCTGTGGAGGTACCCTTTTTTTAAATTAAAATAGTTATAAAACTTCTCTGGGAATTCGTTAGAGGAACGAAAATACGCCTCTTTTCATTGTTTAACTTCATTAACCTTTTGTCTCCGTTACAATTGTGGGTCAACAGCCGAGTTATTACTAGTATCTGTTTTTCCCTACTCTTCCAATATTCCTAGCTTTTTTTGGGGGGGGGGGGGGGAGGGGGTGGGTGATTGATCGCGGCTCGATCGGTTATACCTGTGCTCTTATCCCTCGCAACGTTGAATTTCACCACTAGGTTTCTCAAAAATATATCCTTCTGCAGCTCTAATACGATTTGCTACAAACGCTTTCATTAAATTCATGGGCCTAACTTCTTATTCATTATTTTCCCCAGGGGTATTTCAGGCCTGTTTTGTCAGTCTATCATCTATAGCAAAAAACGCTGTCTTCTTTCACTGTTTTTTTTTAATTTGCGACATGCTTTTTGAAAACATAATATTTCTTTGTTATTTACTTTTCTTTCGATAAATGTATTACTGTTATTATTAAGGCCAATTGTCAATAGACATTGAAGTAAAACAGTAGTTATTAATTTTTGCCTTATTTTAATGAAAAGACAGTTTTTATGAGCAATTAACAAGAACTAATTGATGTAGTTCAGGCAACAACGCATTTGGGATGGGAACCTCTGAGAACTATATGTTGTGAAATATTATTCCCATGCATGTCTCTCTGTTTGTTTGCCCCATTACGTAGACGTTCGAATTTTAATTACCTATAATACATCACAAAACAGAATTCACATTCGCTGAAAGAGAATTTCTGTCTCCGCTTTACACTTATTGCACCATTGGCCCTTGCGATTTTGTACACAATTCATTCCTTAATTCTCTTATCCGTAGCGCTCATCCATTGCTAATCTGTAATTGTTCAGGTATTACAACGAGACAATTTACATGCGTCAGGCAATGAATACCATCTTAATGAAACGACATTACATTTAAAGTCAGAGATAATAGTCTAGCATATAAAAGACCCCGTCCCTTAATAATAAAAGTGTGGCCGACAAGCTAGACCGAGCAAAATGTCAGTCTGCTAGAGTTGCCAATGACACAGTTTCTACAGCACCGAATTCCAATGGTGTTCCCGCACATTCTTGCGGAGAATAGGGGGCGGACGAAAGCGCTGAAGTCAGTCTGCCAAGTTCTGCGACCACAAACCTGTCACTCACCGTCCGCCCGCCGGCAAACACTTATAACCGAGTTTCCATTCGCCTAACATTTCCGAACACTGCGTTAAACGTCCGGCTACTAATCGCTTCAAACTTCAGTTGGATTGCGATGCAGCATATTTTTGAAGAATACTTAAATAGGGCTGAGAAGAATAAAGTATTAACAACTGCAAACGAGTCGATGAAATAGCCAGGTAATTAAAAACTGAAAGCACACACCTTAGCAGATGGAAAACTATTACGTTAACAAACAGTTCCGTCGCTTCTTGACAGGGCAACTTCTTGTACAAATGTATAAGCGACAAAATTGAAAATGTTTTACTGTTATTAATTTACAATAGTTGCTATTCGATGCCGAAAGACGGCCGATGGCGGGAATACATATAAATGTCACAGTTTTGTATAAACACTCTTACAGAAAATTGAGGCACATTTTTTCTGTTTAGTCCGATTAAATGGTCCTTGTACACCCTATTACCAAACACAATCCACGAAATACGACGAGTTTTCAACAAACAGAAACCTTTCGTGATTCGGCTGGAATTACCCGAATGGAAATAAACCAGTCAAGATAATATCGCACGCCAGCAGTTTAATGTAGACCGACAACTGAATGCATCGACCAAATGAAGTAAAAAGTAGCCCAACAGATTATCATTAGTGCGTATTTACAACAACGGGTTGTATGATTCTGAAGACAAGGGCTAAAGAAATTTCATATCTCTAAAAATTTTACTGCATTCTTAGAGGCAGCTGATAGATTTCTGCACTCTCCATGGAACAAAATCACGCAATATTGGCTAAAAATTTCCTGCACACGGCCTACTAAGATAGGTTTCGAATTCTTGGACCAAAAACTCGTCTTTTGCAACGGTGACAAGCATGATGTCACACAGAAAAACGATTCATTGCAACGATATTTTAAACTAAAAATTTATCCGAGAAGATATGTTCACTAACAATGATTCGGGTATCTTTATTGGCAAATGCCCTGTTGCAATGAGAAATATCACAGAAAATGACAAGCTGTGTTTTTCCGCATGAGACAATAGTGTCTAAATGATTGCTCAGCCAACTGGATGTACTGATTTAGGCTCAAAATGTGCCCTCACACATGCGCAATATGAATGTATTGAGAAATTGCTAAATTAATGTCAAGAGGAAAAACAACAGTGTCAGCAAAAATTGATAATTACGTACACTTCAAGAGAAGTGTAAAATCCGGGTGAAAGTAATACAAAGAAAAATCTGTGATATAAAAAGACGGCGTATTAAGAAAAGACAGCTGTAGCTTGTTAGAACCCCTACCCACGTTGGGGAGAAGCGTAATGCACACAGAATTGTTGAATATTCTTCCACTTTTCGATACGACAGCTAGCACACAAATTGCCCGTCGTACGTCATCGGCCCTCTCGTAGCGGCTAATGACACGCTAGCCATTCTGCTGACGGCACACAACTCTACCACAGCTTATACGCTTTGCTATAAAACTATCTTCGTTATGATTAAAAAAAAAAAAAAAGAAGAAGGAGAAGAAGAAAGGTGCCGTCGTGTTAAAACGTCGATTGCTGCTACTTCTGATTCATTCGGCGCATAGGTTATCGTGCTTCTACACACATGTGCTCCGCGAAACACTACAGTTCATGGCGGAGGCTACTTCATACAAGTTGAGTGAGAGAAAAACTGCTATCTGTATGTTCTGTGCGCAGCGTAATCAAATGTTAATAATACCGTCGCTGATTTAATACTGCGAGCGCTTTAACAGTCAATACTTCCGGGCTCAACTCGTCACAATTAAGCGGCAAAAACAAATACTGTCCTCGAGTGAGAGATGGAGATAACTATTTCCAGAATACAGCAAGGCGGGCACGGAAGGACACGACGTTATAAAAACGCGTGGCAGTCAAAGGGCATCAATAATAGTCTCCGAAAGGAACGAAGCATAATTATCGTGGGAAAATATTCAAAGTGGGCAGACTAATATTGTTACCACGCACTTTCTCATTGGGAATGGTGGCACTAGGCGTGAGTCTGGAAAAGAGGGAGAGGCTGGACTTGCTGAGTGAGTCATTGGCCTCGCTCGTGAAGGGCAGAAATTCGAATTCGAGCCCTTGTCCCTGTACAACTTCAGTCTTTCATGACGTTTCATTAACCTAACTGCCCGTTTTATCATCTGATTGCCTTTACGTTAAATGTGCAAACCCCGCTGCAGCGTTATAAACGAAACCTGTAGATACAACCTAACCGGAAGCATCGCGGCCGTAATACCTGCGACCACTCGCGTAAGAACGGGGGCCGCGAAACAACTAAGTCTGCGGATCACGACTCATACAAGGAACGATGAAGGAGGCTAAGAGAAAACGAGGCACATTATTTGTCGTTTTTCCGACGGGCACTTAGGGATCACATCTCTCATAACGTTGACACTAATAAAACCGTGATGTGACCATCGAATTATCGAACTAATAAAACCATGATACAGACTAGGCAGATTCATTTATGCTAACACAGTGGTTACACAAACAACTTTCCGCCAATATCTCGATATAGCAACCAAGAGCGTTTTGATAATTTCAAGAGCCAAACAACAGGACGCTAGAACACAAAAATAAACTGACCAATCCGTGAAATGTGCAAGAATATGCGAAAGGTGTGTTACACTAGCTCCTCGGTCAGAACTTAAGTATACGTTTATGTGCCACTAACACTTTACAAGCATAAACGGTAAGCCCCCTGATGGGGGCTACTCTAGAACTGTATCGACAAGTTGGAGTACTAGCGTTTTACCCATCACTTGGGCCGAGCGACTTGAACACAAAATCGCAAATACCAACGTTCTGGAGTATAACATATCGGCAAACGGGCCATTTTGAAAAATGGCTATCTTACGAGGAAAACACGAGAAGCGCCGTAACCCGATTCCCCATAAACTTCGTCGGTGAAAGGGGAGTCAGAATAAGCGGACAGGTGTCTCGGCTTATCCGTAGATACCCGACCATCTCCGAGAAATCGACGGTCAAAGTTTTCGATGTAATTTAGATGCGTTTTAGGGCGCATGGATCAATCGTATCCGAAATGGTGGCACAGTGCCTAGCGTCGCGGCTTCTCAGTTTTGTACCCCGTGTTTGAATCCGGATTACTACTTTTACTTTCGTATTTCGTGTATCTACTCATGTCCGTAGAAGGTTACTGCAAGAATGTTTCTTGTAATGTTAATGCATACAGTGGCGTTATAAAAAATGGTTCAAATGTCTCTGAGCACTATGAGACTTAACATCTATGGTCATCAGTCCCCTAGAACTTAGAACTACTTAAGCCTAACTAACCTAGGGAAATCACACAACACCCAGTCATCACGAGGCAGAGAAAATCCCTGACCCCGCCGGGAATCGAACCCGGGAACCCGGGCGTGGGAAGCGAGAACGCTATCGCACGAGTGGCGTTATATTAAGTGTAAAATTGCGATTGGGTTTCACAGTAATTCTTATGTCATTCTTGAATCAATCCGCATATTAATTCTTATATTTTCTTCTAATTCTTATTCTTTAGAAAGATTTGGTGCATTCCCTTCAACGACACCGATCGTAGAAACATAGAAATTTTTAACACATCGCACGGAGGCACATTTGCTACTGTGACATTTCTTCGGACGAATCTCACTTGGGAAAGAAATGTCGTTAACGTCGTTGAAGATTTCACGCGTTGGCAATAATTATGTGGCAAATCATACATAACGGATCAATTCACAGAAAACTGGCACTAGCATCAAGATACACCACAGGAATTTTACGGAAAAAATTTCAAAAAGTTCTCATTGATTTATTGCTTTTTTTCTTTATTAAACTGATACATCAGACATACGATTAGTAGACGAATAACGACAACGTTGCTTCAATATAGCCTGGAAAATATTCGTGTAGCGATCTTCTACGGGCACGGGTAGATGTATGAAAAACAAAAACAAAAGTAATAATCGGGTTTCGAATACGGAGCGCGAACGTGTAATAACGCGACACTTGCCACTGCTAAAAGGCACAAAGTACCTCGAAATCTTGGACCATCGTTTCCTTAGAAACGATCGAGTATCTAAAGGTAGGCCGACACAAGTGTTCTCTTGTTCTGACTCCTCTTTCACTGAGCGAAGTTTCTGCGAAATTGGATTATGGCACCTACCTCGTAAGCAAGAAATAAAATAAAAACCTATAGGCGCTGCCGGATGTTTCTTTATTGATACACTACCAACCCTGAGCTTGTTTCGAGAAACGAATTTTACACGTTAGGTTTGTGATATCTTCGTAATGGGTACCAATTAACATCAAGCGCCAGTGACCACTACCTGCCTTCGAAATGCTGGGTTCGTGGCCCGAAACCTCTGCCCGTGCGCCACGTTCACGGGCACGTTAGCCCATCAAATACAGGCAAAATTACGAGCAACGCGACACCGAAAGAAAAGCCGAAAACTGCAGCCACAGTAGTTCTCTTTCATTGGAGCCTCATCAAAGGCTTTGACGAAGCACCAGTAACATACCGGAAAGAGAACGCAGAGCCAGCGAGACTCGCCTTCAGAAAGGCAAAAGTTTGTTCTGGCGCCTCGTACGCCACCGTGTGTTTCCAATAGGTGCGCATCAAATTCAAATACACAAGGCATCACATGCACTGCCTAAAAATACCCCAAATGTCAGCTCCAAAGTGGCGGCCAAAACGTGCCATCTGGCGGGCGGGCGCTATTCTGGAAGCGTTTAACTGCCGCCGCGAGGGGAGTGCGTGACGCCGCGCAGCCGGGCTCTACAAACAAACCGCGGCTCCGGCTCTAGCCGCGCGAAATCACACTCCCGTAAACCGTCAAACACATAATACAGCCAAACATCTGTCTGCCCAAAGTCGTCGCCTCACTTTCAAACACGCTAAATTTTTACTTTAATTTTACTATATGAAAAGTAAGAAAGTTACTTGTCAAAATCCTTCTCTAGCCTCGGCATCTCTCGTGCTACTCTTTAGTTGCTCTCGCAATCTTTAAAATTTCGGTACACTGAAAACTGACGCGTAACCTCAAACCAGTAAGCCTCCGAGGGTTAACTTAAAACTAACAGCAATTCCATACGAACATTGTTAAAAAGCGACGCCGTTGCACAGGGTGGCTTCAAGTCACACCACGCAGGTGATAGATTTGCCCTGCTGTTCACAGAAAGAGTATGTGCTCTGTGAGACGTACCACACAAACTCAGGCACTCCATCGGGCCAGTAAATTCATCAATCTGTCCCAATATGAACTGGCTCAAACTTTTTTAACTCCGCGAACGATGTAGGCGGTGAGTCATACTTGTACCACTACTGCAACTGAATCGATTATTTTCAGCACCTAGCGCCAAAATTACTTTGGATGCAAACTGCATATCTAGGGAAATTCATCATTAACATAACAAATTTTATCTCCACACACACACACACACACACACACACACACACACACACACAATGACACACGCAAATATAAATACACAAAGTATCCACTAGAGGTCTCTCCCAGTACAGAGGAGAAGATCTGAGAAAATACATTTTAAATTTTAGTAGGCTGTCAAAATGTTAAAGTGTGCAATCCTCCAATACATCTCAAATGCTTTCATTAAAAACAGTTATTTTATTTCTATATTTGATTTGGTAAACTTGATAGATGGCAAGCATGAGGAATTATTAAGCTATAGCAAAATCACAATACATAAAAGTAATTTTTATCACTGTAATCTTGGAAATAGGAGGCTGAAAAAATACCCTCTGTTAACAACAATGAGGATTCAGCCAGTAACTGCAATAGCACAGTGAAAAATTTAGAAACTCCAATTATCTGCTAACTGTATGTGTTCATCAATTCTTCCACACTGAAGTTTCTGCAGATCTGCACCATTTGAAAAGTCTATCGAGACATTTTTTCACATATTATTGATGAGAAAATATCAGTTAGACTTCAAACTTAAATATAAAAGACACAAAATTGAGAATAGAGACAATTCAGCACCACCTAATTCTTACAGGAAAAAAACTGGACCAGTTTATCGGCTACATCTAACTATAAATATAATTCACACAGCCAGTGCTAAGAGCATGCAGACAATTTTCTTCCCAAAAGAATGCTAAATAAAAGAGGAGCTAAAAGGAAAGAGCAAACCAAAACACACTATATAAGTGAGACCCAGATTACACACTTCACATATTGGACTCTTAAATGTCAAAACTACATAGCAGCTCACTGCAAAGAAATATTATCAGAACTGCCCATCAAAGCTCATACTACTTTTTAAAAAGGAGCACTAAATCAACTTGCACACATACCAAAAAAGATGCTTTGCACTGCAAAGACCTCCAGTGGATAGATCTAAAATAACAGACACCAATAAAGGCACTTACGTCTATAGCCACGTCCCTCCTCTGGTGTAAGCCGGTCTGCAACATTGCCTTCCGATAAGGATCCAGGAGTGAGTGTGCCATCACGGTCTCTGTCTTCTGACAGTGGTGTGTCCGAACCCTCCTCCTTTACACGGGGCTGCAGAGGCGGTGTACTGTTGGGTGAGACAGAGCCCGCCAGGCCCTCACTTCGGTTACCAGAACTAGACAGTGTAGGAGCTGGAGGTGCAAAAGCAGACAGCCCCCCAGTCTCCATATCACCAGCACCTGGGTGCCCTCGCCCCAGAGGACGGAAGGCACCAGCTCCTGCAGAGCCAAATGGAAGCCTGGGATCCAGGGCTGGGTGCACAAACTGTGGTTGCAGGTGATGAAGCAAGTGAGCTGGCAGCCCTGGGTAGCTATCAACGTGCCGCAGCCCAAAACCGGCAACAGTAGCACTGCCAAAAGGGACGTGCAGGTCTTTTGCTTCTGGGACCTGCACAATGGGATGTCAGTTTTGTTAAACAGAGGTTCTAGGTAGACAAACACTGATAATGTACATAAAAAATATTATGTAGCACACAAGACTAATCTTTATGTATGTGTACACTCATTCTCCCCCCCCCCCCCCCCACACACAAAGTAAACACTTCAAACAGATAAGTCACTGCAAGCACTGAAAACAAAATCATAAAAACAAAAAATCATGTTAGAAGTAAGTTCCAAACAGAGTTTTCTAATGCAGAGTCCCAGTTTACATGTATTCTTGAAAATATTAAATGAATCCACTAGACACATAATTGAAAAGTCTGAACTGCACAGTGTCAAAACACAAAAGAAAGTAACTGTAATTTTTTTCCAAAACCATTAATGAGGGCTGCACAGAGTCAAAAATAATTACACACACACACACACACACAAACACACACACACACACCATTTACTCAGCAATATCTAAATTTAAAAAAACAGCAACACACACTATATAAGAGAAGAAACATTTTACACTTTAAGTATTAAAATATGATACAAATTTAGTTCATCACAAAACACAAACTATTCAAAATAGACAGACCTGGGGATTAAAGGGCCTCTGCATTCTCAGAGCCTCTGGAAGCCCTCCAGCCTGAGAGAAGACGACAAGAGCAGGTGGTGGAAGGTGATTTGGTACATATGCAGAATTTTCCATCTGTGAACAGGCAAGAATTATTGTTAGAAATTTACGTTGGAATTTCATACAGCATTATGTAAAATGTATATAATACTTCCTTTAAAATGTGCATTTCACTATCAGTACTGAACCACAATAGACGTTATGAAACGCAGATCAGGAACGTGTCTCATAGATACAATTTAAAAAAAAAATAAACCAAAAAATAAGCAAAAATTCACCGAAAACTCTATCAAAACAGTGTGCCCTTTGTATCACTCTGTACAATAAATACTCAGTTGTCAGTTATAGATGTACCTCTCAATTAGTAAAAACTGATCACAGGTTCGAATCATGATTTGTTTACAAGCTGTGCGATACAAGTAATTACGAAAGAGCTTAAAACAAGATGAACAGTTCACTGTAGTTTACATGGAACACTGCCGGCTCCTCATAGTTTACCTTCCTTTGGCATTTAATATAACAGAAAATCTTTCATTAAACTTCTCACATCTCATCACGAATCAGAATGTAACACTGAATTATTTTGTCAAAACCAAATTCAACAAAACAGCACATTATCATACGCATGCTACTATAAAACTACACTCAGACAAATGTAAACAAAGGACGACGCTGATACGACATTTAAAAACACACACATAACGCTTTCATTAATATATACTTGTATCCCAAATCTACCTCTGCATTAAAGCAGAGTATTGTCACTGCACAAAGACGCAACGTAAATACTTCTCGAAACAATACATTTTGTTTCAAAAACTGGAACACTCAAAAATGAAAAAAATTACAAGTGAAGAACGGCAGATCGTTTACCTTACAGAGCTTTATATGGACTAAAGCATAAGACAACGAAAATAAACACAGCAATAACAACAACTCCACATCTATTGGATAACTCGATCAGCGTACTGTACGCCGTATCGTTTCCCTGTATCCACCAAACCCCGACTGAGCTCCATAAACACGTACCTACTCGCTCATGTTGTCCCGCGGTGCATGCCGGGTAGGTGACAAAATACGATCGCCGTCGGTTGGCGGGAGGAAACAAAGATGGCGGCTAGCGCTTGTAAACGACTGCTGGCGGGAAATTCGTATCAGTATGCTTCACGTCTGCTTTATAGTTGAGAACGCAGACAGTTTTTAACGATACTACCAGTTAGTGCGATACGGGAACACATTTATATTTATTTTCATGTCACTCGTCATTTAACATACGTTAATTTTCAGGCGATTTCTTTCCAAACACGTAAATGATATAAAAATGGGGTCTTCACGTCGAAATACGTAACTTCTTCGAACATGTCGCTAATGAACGTTGCTATTAATCAACATCTGAATACATCCACCTGATGTTTGAATTTTTTTATCTGTGCAGTACTTACCGAGCGGTGGTGTGTAGAAAACAACGAGCCGTCTGTCACATAATACTCAGAAATAGCTCAATTTAAGTCTCTTAAAGCTCTCTAGTAATGCTCAAGTGGTAATGAGAAATTATTGTTTCTTTTACGTCTGCATGTAGTACAGTTTCTCTTATTTGTCTACCTTTCAATATGATAGGTTTGTGATAGGTATTGAACGTTTCTAGCACCTTGTCAGCTACGGTGTAGGAGATGGAACAAACAGCCTTACGTAAAATTCACGTTGCACAACGGCATTTTTCGTGAATTTAACTGACAAATAAACATCGCGAGTGGATAAAGCGTGTTTAAGAATTCAGCCTCTAGTTCGGAATTAAATTGTGGACTCAAGAGGCTTCTCAGGATTTGGAAGGAAAGTTTGCGTTCATTATTCTGTCGACAGTTCTGTAATTAAGAAGTGGCCACTTTTTCAACTGGACAAGAATGAGGAAGGATATCGGCTTTGGCGTTGACGAAGCAACAATCATATGAGGTGATTTAGCGGTCTTCCCCTCACGTTGCGAGTTTTCAGCAGCCAATTACATCGTGGCAGATTGAGCTAGCCGCGAACTAACTTGTAAGACTGGTAGGCCTACCTATGTATCGATAGTGAAAAACTGATTCTCAACTACGGTCAATTAACTTTTTGGCCTATCTTAAGCTGCAAATGAGGTTCCGTAGCTACAATATTAATCTTGAGTTATGAGTGATGGAGGTCTGTGAGGTTATTTATTTACGACAGATAATACGATATGTCCTGGGTAAACGTAAATGTCCTAAACCATGCTTGGTGTCGAAATGCGTTTGGTGAGACGGCCAATAATAGGCAACGATGAATTCAAGGGCCACAAACAGTAAAATTCGTACTGTTTACGCTTCATTCCTCTGGTAGCAGACTTTCCGCATTACTTGCAAAAAACGAACTTTGGTCTCGACCAGAAAAAAAGATTTCCTCAACATCTGCATCAATACCGTGAAAGGCTGAAAGAGGTGCTTGACAGAGGGTACTTTTTGTTGTAGCATATGTTACAGTTTCTTCCCGTTCCATCCATGCATTCGCAAGGGGGAAGTAACACTCGGTAAGCATCAGTGCGAGCTATTATTAGTCTGATATTATCTACATCCTCTATAGAACAGTGTTACTGTGGAGCTGAAAATCCGTCTGTGGGTTTTCTAAGTGTAAATGAGGCTGTATGATTGTTCCAGGTTATCTTTCAACATGTTTCTATTCTCAATTCTATTTGACTTGACTCCATTCGTGATTCTTAAACCGAACAAAGAGCGCTCTATTTCATGTTTCGTGAAGTGCAGAAGCTAGTATTTATGTATATCATAAGGTACTTGTCAGTCTGTACACCACGCTGGTGTACTGCATACATATAACTGGATATTGTAACAGTTGAAGAATGAAAATGGAAAACTTGCTAAGTGTCAAAGCTTACATTTGTCAGAAGAAAAAAAATACAACGTATCTCTTTATGTACAGCACTTATTTGTATTCATAATGCTGAACCTTCTGATACCACAGAAGAATGATCCGCGTCACATCACTGCAAAAAATAGTGAGACAAATTAGAAAATAAAAAAAAAATTAAGAACGTCCTAAGTGCCATACTAGGAAAGTGATTGGTCCTAAGTGTCAGTAAGAAACTCTTTGTTTCAAGTGGCATTAATATAGAGACACTACGTGTTATTCGTGATAATAAACGTATAAAAATACAGCAATAAGATTTTAACTAGTAAAACTGTAGTCAACAAAAGTCAGTCCTCATTTCTTTCACATTTTTTACAAGAGAATAACAAAATTAGATCCTAGGAAAATATCTTTCAGTATTGACTTCTATTTCTTACACAGATCCATTCTGAAGGTCAGATGTTGCAGAGTTTACTGTAAAGCCCCCTGTTCTGCTGAGAAAAAATGGCAACATCGTCAGCAACAACAACAACAAAATGGCTCTGAGCACTATGGGACTTAACATCTGAGGCCATCAGTCCCCTAGAACTTAGAACTACTTAAACCTAACTAACCTAAGGACATCACACACATCCACGCCCGAGGCAGGATTCGAACCTGCGACCGTAGCAGTCGCGCGGTTCCCGACTGAAGCGCCTAGAACCGCTCGGTCACCGCGGCCGGCCATCGTCAACAGGTCTCTCTGTTTAGCAGCTAATAACAAATGAAGTACGGCATGGCATAAAATTGCCGTGGCTTTTCCTCTTTTGAATACAATGACATTTTCCCATTCTTCTGTTTCAGAGTAAGAACATTTAATAGCTATTTCATATGGATAACTATGACGTCCTTTGATCATATTGTCTCTGGAAACCTTATACTCCTGTATTGACAACAACGTTTCAGTAGTATCCTTCAAATCAGAGAATTCAGTTGTATGCATTGCAGTTGCATGAAATTGGCTCATAGCTTTAGTTAACTCAACGACCTTGCGTGAATCTTGCCGAAAGATACCCTGCTTACCTTTCTACGTTCCTCTGTAATTTCAAAATCTCTGCCCAGCTCAGAAAGCTGTGCCCAGTCACCAAAAACCTGTGTGTTATCTCTTCAAACCAACCCAGGCTAAATAAAGGAGACCTTGACGTATGGCACTTGGAACTCCAGAGGGAAGCTATGCCTTGCAAGAAAACCATGTGTCCTCTAGCAATGAATATTTGCAACATTTTCTCCATGATTTGTCACTTGGAACGAGTCTAGGGACATGCAACAGGCTACAGAGAATACAACAGCACTGAAAACACGTTTTGTAAAAAAAATCACTTACGACCTTTTCATTTCCACTCTTTAGTTGTTATCGAAAATACTTTCTTACATATGAAACGTCCATCGACTTTGCAACTCAATACAGCTGTAAGTGTATGAATTCTTTTTCATGCAATTAGCTTTAGGTATGGAAGTTTATTGGTAGCCAAATACGACGACCACCGGATAATTCGGCGTGGTATTAAAAGGTAATTTCGGAACACAACTTTCTATGAGTAATATCACAAAATAAATGCCACAATGTCTCCGAAAATGAAAATTTCACTAATATATCAAGAACAAGACAATATTTAGGTGAAATGGTTATTATCGGAAAAGAATTAACCGTAGAGTATAAATCAAAGCATGGAGCTTAGAAAAGATCTATTTTCACTCTGGTCTTGTTAACTTGACTGACAAAATACTGGACAGCATCTCTTCATCTCACATGAAGACGAATTAATAGAAAGAAAACACTTTTACGACTGTATGGGGCCAGCCTTATCTCTCAATGGCCACAAAACTAAAAACGATAGTAAAAGCTACTTCCACGATCCACGACTCAGTATCTACTCAAAAGGTCAGAAACGGACGAATATCATGGCGAGGGACCAGATAAGATGCACTTACTTGCGTATTTTTAGCACATCTTGTGATAGTGCAGTGATAGAAAACAGTATTACCACTAATACGTTAGCAATCTTCCTACAATATACATTTTCTCAGTTAATAACCCGGAAAACGCAACATTTAGAATTCGCTAGAAACAGAGACCACTGATGTGAGAGTTTGGGTTTCATTATACTCGTTTATCTTAACGTCGACTCGGGCATGGATGTGTGTGATGTCCTTAGGTTAGTTAGGTTTAAGTAGCTCTAAGTTCTAGGGGACTGATGACCACAGATGTTAAGTCCTATAGTGCTCAGAGCCATTTGAACCTTAACGTCTAAGATGGGTCTGTACCTCGCAGTGTTCTTGTAAGAATTAACTTGCCCTTACTTTCCTTCGAACGTCAAACTGACTTACGTAGCTAACTATACGGGGCCTTACAGTTGAAGGTTGACTCTATACCAAGGTGCAACTTGGCATTTTTCACATGTAGAGACGATAGCGAGAAGCGTCAAGAAACTGAAAAAATCGTAGGACCCACTGAGGGTCAAATCGTGAACTTTCGGTTTTGTGGTTTGCCACTCACTTGCCCCAGAGTCACATTATCCAGAAAGTCGAAACGACCAATTCCAACGTGCATGTTACGTTGTGGACTGAATTATTTCACCCACAAAGATCCCTGTAAAGAACAAATTATTAATATTTAACATGATAGTGACCGTTAGGGCGACGAAAATGAACGACTTTTTAAGTTCTGCTTCAGAAGACTTTCAGTAGCAGACCCGGCCGTTGTGGCCGAGCGGTTCTCGGCCCCTCAGTCCGGAACCTCGCTGCTGCTACGGTCGCAGGTTCGAATCCTGCCTCGGGCATGGATGTGTGTGCTGTCCTTAGGTTAGTTAGGTTTAAGTAGTTCTACGTTCTAGGGGACTGATAACCACAGATGTTAAGGCCCATAGTGCTCGGAGCCATTTGAACCATTTTCAGCAGCAGTGGATAGTTTTGAAATCAAAATAAGTGACAATAACATGACCACTTAACAATAACTATGGCTTTAAGTAAACTGGCACATACGTCAACTTAGCCACATAGGACGTGGTGAATATATATAATACGTGGCGATGCGTAATCGTTTAGAATACTAAATTGATTCTGCAATCGTTCACTAGAACCACCGACCACGGACTGCTAACTTGAAAGAAATTATACATAGTGTGGAGAAAGGGAATCAGCTGGTTTTTGTTCCTTTGCATAGGGGAGACGGGAGGACCATGAACGTCCTAGTCCTCAAGTGACAGTTAAGTATGCATTCATATCACATCTGGAAAATAGAACGGCGATACGGCACGCGTGGATGTCGGCGTCTGGACTTGAAATCGGAAGGAGCGGGTTTCAGATCCCCTCCTGACAATCCAGATTTAGGTTGCCGTCGGTTTTCCTAACTCACTTCAAGCGAATGTCGTGATGGAGCCTCTAAGATGGCTGCGATCGATTTCCTACTTAACCCCGAGCTGGTGCGACGACCGGACGCTAAACTTGATAACTTTCCTTCCATCCATCCTCTACTCAACAGAGATTTCTTCACGCTACATTCACTGCCGGAGCATGGTAAGCATGACTGCTTTTACACCTAAGAGCGAACTGTTAAGTAGCCTAAATTTCTAAAAAAATTTAATGTTCGCGGATGTAGTGGCATCATTACCATGGAGGATGACGAGTAATCATAGTTTCCGCTCTCAAAGACTGTTCTAGCAATTTTTCAATTAGCTTTTAGTGTAATATACGACGTCTTTTTTTGAAGCGTTTGATAGCTAAGTTTGTTTTTCAGAATTTCTGTTACACTTCCTCGCTACTTAAACAATACTGCGAGCATTGGTGCCAACATTCTTTGTACCTATTCTGTATCCGCTGTTACTCCGATATTTAATGGTTCCCATACACTTAGGCACATTCTAGTGCAAGCCACACAAGACTTTGTTAATCAGTCTCCTTTGTAAACAAACTGTAGTTACCAGAAGTGTATGACACGACTGCCTCCAGTTGTGAGTCATTAATTGAGAAAACTAAGGCTAAAACATTTTGCTTTTCGCAGAGTACATAACTTTTTATTTTCCCACAGGAAGCGATAGTTGACAAGTTGATATTTGTCAGGATGTAACTGCATATCACTACAATTTTATCGGATGATAATTTCTTGCAGGTAAATGCATTATCGATGAAAAATCTGAGATCAGAACTGATATTTTCCGGCAAGTCATTTATGTATAACATGGAAATTCTTGTCTGCGGGTGACTCTCAACCCACGATAGCGTTTAGCACCCAGTCTGTCACAAAGTTTTCAATTCAGTCGCAAATTTGATTAGATCTTCTGTACATATGCATTTTATTGGCGTAAAAAACCTGCCCCTCGCTTTCGCATTAAATCCACGCATCACTAACATGCAGTAGAGATAAAAGAAAGGTGAGGTTTCTGTCGTCACCTGAGAGAGGTGGGCACACATTGGAAGCCCTGGTCTTTAGAAGACAGTTTCGGATGTATTTACAAGTTGTAAAATGACATGGTGATAAGGCACGCGTGAAAGCTTTTCTGATCAATTGTATCTACATCTACGTTATTACTATGCTATTCACAATAAGGTGCCTGGCAGAAGGTTCAATAAACCACCTTCAAGCTGTCTCTCTACCGTTCGATTCTCGAACAGCGCGCGGGAAAAACGAGCACTTAAATTTTTCTGTGCGAGCCCTGATTTCTCTTATTTTATCGTGATGATCATTTCTCCCTATGTAGGTGGGTTCCAAAAGAATCTTTTCGCAATCGGAGGAGAAAACTGATGATTGAAATTTCATGAGAAGATCCCGTCGCAACGAAAAACGCCTTTGTTTTAATGATTGCCACTCCAATTCATGTGTCACGTCTGTGGCTCTATCTCCCCTACTTCGAGATAATACGAAACGAGCCGCTCTTCTTTGAACTTTTTCGATGACATCCGTCAGTCCCACCTGATGCGGATCCCACACCAAACAACAGTACTCCAGAATTGGGCGCACAAGCGTGCTGTAAGCTGTCTCTTTAGTAGACTTGTTGCACCTTGCAAGTGTTCGGCCAATGAATCACAGTCTTTGGTTGGCTTTACCCACAACATTATCTATGTGATCGTTCAAATTTAGGTTATTTTGGGTATTTGTCTCCATCGTCACTAAACGGGGTAGTGATTAAGCCTATTGTTGTAGTCATCAGTCTAAACACAGGTTCAACATTGTTTTCTATTCTGTCTTATGCAATTCTTTTCATATTTGCATTACTGCTATACCCTAAATTCACTGAAACCTGCTTATTGCAATCGAGCCTTATTCAGTATCTACAACTTATACCTCTCACACTTCGCTCCATTACCAAATTAATCATTTCTTGATGTCACAGAATGCGTCCACTCAATCTATCCCGTCGTTTAGTCATGTTGTGCCATAGAGCTCTTTTCTTCTCAATACGATTCAGTAATTCTTCATGAATTACTTCATCTACACTTCGAATCTTCACCGTTCTTTGTAGCACCACATTTCAAAAGTTTCTCTTCCCTTCTTGCCTGAACTGTTTATCGTTCACGTCTCACTTCCGTGGCTGTGAAATGTTACCTCTAAAATATCTCAGTTTTCTTCAATGTTCAGTTTGCGGACCTAGTTTTACACATGTAGAACCCACAATCCTTTTAAATATCGTCAGCAGTATGTGTAGTTTCAAGTATGTAGCCAGCTACAGCCCATTTATTTGGCTATTGCACGCGAGACACTGCAACATACTCATTAAATGACACTTTTAAATTTCCGCCACATTGACCATAATAGACGTTTTGGCAGTTTATTTTATCTACTCTGTATTGTGGTTATTATTACTCGGTTAGTGTAATATTTTGAATGGCTGTTCAGTTTTAGTACATAAAGTAGTGCTAATGTTGTCATGTTTGAAAATGTTGTATTTTATGTATTAAAAGTTGTAAATGAATTCCAAACTATTGTATAGCTTCTTGTTAATGTCAGGTGTGTGTGTGAAGACATAAATATTGTACAATTCTTTTTCTACAGTCTTACCGTGAAAAGAAAGGTCGGTTTAACAACACACAAAATTTAGTCAGGATGGTGGGATGGCTCAGTTCCTTCAGATAATAAGTACAGTGTCTTAATCAAAGCATTACCATGTTCGATGAATTCCTTGTGTATTCTTGTTTAATCTGGTCTGACATCCGATGACGTCTCACAAAATTCGAGAAGGATCAAAAACAGACGTCTTGTATGAAGTATTTTCTGCTGCTGCACTACCCTTTAATCAAAATTCTCCCAATAAATCTAAGACATTCAGTTACCCTCGCTCCAACTGAGTTTAAACGGAGAAAAGAGAGTTATCCTTCGCCACTAGGGGAGTATACATGCAGATGTAGATGTACACCTCAGTTCCACTTCCTATCGTTACGCAACATTACACATATACTTTTAATCAAAGTTTCGGCGTCCAAGTAGTGAACTATTACTGCTGTACTCGTACACTAACGGAACTGTTTTTGGTTCAAATGGTTCAAATGGCTCTGAGCACTATGCGACTTAACATCTGAGGTCATCAGTCCCCTAGAACGTAGAACTACTTAAACCTAAACACACACATCCATGCCCGAGGCAGGATTCGAACCTGCGACCGTAGCGGTCGCTCGCTTCCAGACTGAAGCGCCTAGAACCACTCGGCCACCACGGCCGGCCAGTGTTTTTGCATGCATTCACGTTATCTTAGGTTCATCAACATTTAAAGCAAGTATTCGGCATTTTGTTGGTGTTTATCATAATTTCTTCTTTGTGTTGCATTTTTTTTCCGTATCAGCAATGTGTTCCTGTATTATTGTATTATATGAGAGACGCATTTCAAAAATGTCTGTTGTCGTACAAACATTAGTTGCATAGGCGTCCACGGGGGGGGGGGGGGGGGGGGAGTATCAGTTTAGAGTTTATATTTATATAAAAAAATTCGCTCACTTCTAGTACTGATTTTCTGTGATTAAACTAAATCGCAGGTTTAACATTGCCGACGACCGAAAGAATCGCTGCGGTTCTCCACTTTCAGGGGCATTAATTTGACATTTCTTCCTGATTGTTTTTGTTGCCATTCAACGGGGTTTTATCAATCGTTATCGTTCTTATTTCTGTTTCATATCTTTAATTCTCAGTGAAAACTTGTCGTTACTGATATACAAAGTAAAATATTTTTCATACAAAACTCACTGAATAACCCGAATTTAATAATAATAAGATCGTAACCTCACATGATCGGATCAAAATGGTGGCATTTATATTCTTATTAATTAAGTAAGCATATGTACTTACGTCCTAATGAAACATGTACTAATGAAATATGCTTACCATTTCGATACCATATTACTCCATCTAAGAACACTGAG
The DNA here is from genome assembly GCF_021461395.2 of Schistocerca americana. Lineage (NCBI taxonomy): Eukaryota > Metazoa > Arthropoda > Insecta > Orthoptera > Acrididae > Schistocerca > Schistocerca americana. Next base: position 370,444,066 of record NC_060130.1, read on the forward strand.
TGGACACATATCAGTCGCTTGAGATACAATAAACTTTGTGCAATTTCTTTCAAATTTAGTTCTCAAATTCGCCGAGTGACTGCATCGAAAATAATAATTTTAGAATCTTGTCTTCTCTCGGATCAGTTTCTGCGGATATCCACGATTAGTTGTAGAAAGATTCTGATTTTCATCACCCACCTTCTCTTTACTCACAGGCGGTGAGGAAAAGGCAGCAACAAATACGATCGCATTCCGTGTCCTCAAGTGAGTAGAAAACGAAGAAATATCCAAGTTACTTTTACCGGATGCAAAGGTAAACATGGCGATGTGCTACAGCTGGACTTTTCAGTATTTGTGGTAATCAACTCGTCGTGAGAAGTGGTCGTTCGATGTTTACTGCCTCACGACACCGAGGTCGCGGCAGGTGGATCGTTTCTCCCCGCCTTACGCAGAGTGGGAACCGGAAACGCCTACAGTGTACGTAGAGGACCGTTTCCAACCTTTCTAAATCAGGACTACCGAAGGGAGGATCATGCCATTAGCGAAACCGCTGCTGCTGCACCTTGCTTCACAACCTCGAAAAATGCGACCCAAATTTCCTCTTCTTCCGGATCTAGCTTTTGCGAAGTTTTTTTAAATGGCTTGAGGCGTGTATAGAGCTGGTTTCTTTGCAAAGGACATCGCCGACTTCATTACCCTACCCGCGTTTGCGCTCCTCCTATAACAGCCTCGTTGTCCCCTCTTCCAAAAACTTTAACCGGAACGACAAGAATCTTTTTACACGGAATATTACTTTTCTCGTAACACTATTCGCTCAGACGATAATTATGTGCTCGAATATATCTCTCTGAAAATGTGTTACTATCAAATACTGAAGAAACAAGAGATCAGTGTTTACCGTTGATGACAGTGTTGTTAATCTGCAGTAAGCAAGCACACAACCACACACTGCGTTAAAGACACAAGGTGCTCGCTATGGTGTTGAAGAGTACTCGCCAGATGGCGACCGCCTTAACTAGGTACACTCTAAAAATAGAAAAAAGACACACCATGAAGAAATTAACCGAATGGGACGGAAGTCGGTAGAGTGATGTACAGTCGTGGACAAATCGAGCGAGACCCCTCGCCTTTTCGTTATGCCGATCCGCACAGCTTTAAAGTCTCCTACACAGCATAACAGGCAAGGCGACGAAGTGCTACCAACATACTATGCACAGGCGTGAAATTGACAAACTATCCGAATGGTTCAAATGGTTCAAATGGCTCTGAGCACTATGCGACTTAACATCTGAGGTCATCAGTCCCCTAGAACGTAGAACTACTTAAACCTAAACACACACATCCATGCCCGAGGCAGGATTCGAACCTGCGACCGTAGCGGTCGCTCGCTTCCAGACTGAAGCGCCTAGAACCACTCGGCCACCACGGCCGGCCAGTGTTTTTGCATGCATTCACGTTATCTTAGGTTCATCAACATTTAAAGCAAGTATTCGGCATTTTGTTGGTGTTTATCATAATTTCTTCTTTGTGTTGCATTTTTTTTCCGTATCAGCAATGTGTTCCTGTATTATTGTATTATATGAGAGACGCATTTCAAAAATGTCTGTTGTCGTACAAACATTAGTTGCATAGGCGTCCACGGGGGGGGGGGGGGGGGGGGGGGGAGTATCAGTTTAGAGTTTATATTTATATAAAAAAATTCGCTCACTTCTAGTACTGATTTTCTGTGATTAAACTAAATCGCAGGTTTAACATTGCCGACGACCGAAAGAATCGCTGCGGTTCTCCACTTTCAGGGGCATTAATTTGACATTTCTTCCTGATTGTTTTTGTTGCCATTCAACGGGGTTTTATCAATCGTTATCGTTCTTATTTCTGTTTCATATCTTTAATTCTCAGTGAAAACTTGTCGTTACTGATATACAAAGTAAAATATTTTTCATACAAAACTCACTGAATAACCCGAATTTAATAATAATAAGATCGTAACCTCACATGATCGGATCAAAATGGTGGCATTTATATTCTTATTAATTAAGTAAGCATATGTACTTACGTCCTAATGAAACATGTACTAATGAAATATGCTTACCATTTCGATACCATATTACTCCATCTAAGAACACTGAGTGGACACATATCAGTCGCTTGAGATACAATAAACTTTGTGCAATTTCTTTCAAATTTAGTTCTCAAATTCGCCGAGTGACTGCATCGAAAATAATAATTTTAGAATCTTGTCTTCTCTCGGATCAGTTTCTGCGGATATCCACGATTAGTTGTAGAAAGATTCTGATTTTCATCACCCACCTTCTCTTTACTCACAGGCGGTGAGGAAAAGGCAGCAACAAATACGATCGCATTCCGTGTCCTCAAGTGAGTAGAAAACGAAGAAATATCCAAGTTACTTTTACCGGATGCAAAGGTAAACATGGCGATGTGCTACAGCTGGACTTTTCAGTATTTGTGGTAATCAACTCGTCGTGAGAAGTGGTCGTTCGATGTTTACTGCCTCACGACACCGAGGTCGCGGCAGGTGGATCGTTTCTCCCCGCCTTACGCAGAGTGGGAACCGGAAACGCCTACAGTGTACGTAGAGGACCGTTTCCAACCTTTCTAAATCAGGACTACCGAAGGGAGGATCATGCCATTAGCGAAACCGCTGCTGCTGCACCTTGCTTCACAACCTCGAAAAATGCGACCCAAATTTCCTCTTCTTCCGGATCTAGCTTTTGCGAAGTTTTTTTAAATGGCTTGAGGCGTGTATAGAGCTGGTTTCTTTGCAAAGGACATCGCCGACTTCATTACCCTACCCGCGTTTGCGCTCCTCCTATAACAGCCTCGTTGTCCCCTCTTCCAAAAACTTTAACCGGAACGACAAGAATCTTTTTACACGGAATATTACTTTTCTCGTAACACTATTCGCTCAGACGATAATTATGTGCTCGAATATATCTCTCTGAAAATGTGTTACTATCAAATACTGAAGAAACAAGAGATCAGTGTTTACCGTTGATGACAGTGTTGTTAATCTGCAGTAAGCAAGCACACAACCACACACTGCGTTAAAGACACAAGGTGCTCGCTATGGTGTTGAAGAGTACTCGCCAGATGGCGACCGCCTTAACTAGGTACACTCTAAAAATAGAAAAAAGACACACCATGAAGAAATTAACCGAATGGGACGGAAGTCGGTAGAGTGATGTACAGTCGTGGACAAATCGAGCGAGACCCCTCGCCTTTTCGTTATGCCGATCCGCACAGCTTTAAAGTCTCCTACACAGCATAACAGGCAAGGCGACGAAGTGCTACCAACATACTATGCACAGGCGTGAAATTGACAAACTATCCGAATGGTTCAAATGGTTCAAATGGCTCTGAGCACTATGCGACTTAACATCTGAGGTCATCAGTCCCCTAGAACGTAGAACTACTTAAACCTAAACACACACATCCATGCCCGAGGCAGGATTCGAACCTGCGACCGTAGCGGTCGCTCGCTTCCAGACTGAAGCGCCTAGAACCACTCGGCCACCACGGCCGGCCAGTGTTTTTGCATGCATTCACGTTATCTTAGGTTCATCAACATTTAAAGCAAGTATTCGGCATTTTGTTGGTGTTTATCATAATTTCTTCTTTGTGTTGCATTTTTTTTCCGTATCAGCAATGTGTTCCTGTATTATTGTATTATATGAGAGACGCATTTCAAAAATGTCTGTTGTCGTACAAACATTAGTTGCATAGGCGTCCACGGGGGGGGGGGGGGGGGGGGGGGGAGTATCAGTTTAGAGTTTATATTTATATAAAAAAATTCGCTCACTTCTAGTACTGATTTTCTGTGATTAAACTAAATCGCAGGTTTAACATTGCCGACGACCGAAAGAATCGCTGCGGTTCTCCACTTTCAGGGGCATTAATTTGACATTTCTTCCTGATTGTTTTTGTTGCCATTCAACGGGGTTTTATCAATCGTTATCGTTCTTATTTCTGTTTCATATCTTTAATTCTCAGTGAAAACTTGTCGTTACTGATATACAAAGTAAAATATTTTTCATACAAAACTCACTGAATAACCCGAATTTAATAATAATAAGATCGTAACCTCACATGATCGGATCAAAATGGTGGCATTTATATTCTTATTAATTAAGTAAGCATATGTACTTACGTCCTAATGAAACATGTACTAATGAAATATGCTTACCATTTCGATACCATATTACTCCATCTAAGAACACTGAGTGGACACATATCAGTCGCTTGAGATACAATAAACTTTGTGCAATTTCTTTCAAATTTAGTTCTCAAATTCGCCGAGTGACTGCATCGAAAATAATAATTTTAGAATCTTGTCTTCTCTCGGATCAGTTTCTGCGGATATCCACGATTAGTTGTAGAAAGATTCTGATTTTCATCACCCACCTTCTCTTTACTCACAGGCGGTGAGGAAAAGGCAGCAACAAATACGATCGCATTCCGTGTCCTCAAGTGAGTAGAAAACGAAGAAATATCCAAGTTACTTTTACCGGATGCAAAGGTAAACATGGCGATGTGCTACAGCTGGACTTTTCAGTATTTGTGGTAATCAACTCGTCGTGAGAAGTGGTCGTTCGATGTTTACTGCCTCACGACACCGAGGTCGCGGCAGGTGGATCGTTTCTCCCCGCCTTACGCAGAGTGGGAACCGGAAACGCCTACAGTGTACGTAGAGGACCGTTTCCAACCTTTCTAAATCAGGACTACCGAAGGGAGGATCATGCCATTAGCGAAACCGCTGCTGCTGCACCTTGCTTCACAACCTCGAAAAATGCGACCCAAATTTCCTCTTCTTCCGGATCTAGCTTTTGCGAAGTTTTTTTAAATGGCTTGAGGCGTGTATAGAGCTGGTTTCTTTGCAAAGGACATCGCCGACTTCATTACCCTACCCGCGTTTGCGCTCCTCCTATAACAGCCTCGTTGTCCCCTCTTCCAAAAACTTTAACCGGAACGACAAGAATCTTTTTACACGGAATATTACTTTTCTCGTAACACTATTCGCTCAGACGATAATTATGTGCTCGAATATATCTCTCTGAAAATGTGTTACTATCAAATACTGAAGAAACAAGAGATCAGTGTTTACCGTTGATGACAGTGTTGTTAATCTGCAGTAAGCAAGCACACAACCACACACTGCGTTAAAGACACAAGGTGCTCGCTATGGTGTCGAAGAGTACTCGCCAGATGGCGACCGCCTTAACTAGGTACACTCTAAAAATAGAAAAAAGACACACCATGAAGAAATTAACCGAATGGGACGGAAGTCGGTAGAGTGATGTACAGTCGTGGACAAATCGAGCGAGACCCCTCGCCTTTTCGTTATGCCGATCCGCACAGCTTTAAAGTCTCCTACACAGCATAACAGGCAAGGCGACGAAGTGCTACCAACATACTATGCACAGGCGTGAAATTGACAAACTATCCGAATTTTCTCAAACTATTTTCAATCATGTGTGTGACTATATTAATGCTGATTAGTATGTTAAACACAACACGTAAATATAAGATATAAATGAAAGAAGAAACGCTAATTAGTATGAACTGTACTAATAAAAATGAATTTCAGCTTATAGAGATAACATAACTGTTTTAGTAAGACAAAGTACCCCAGATCGTTACGAATTAGCAAAACGGGTTTTAAGGGCTGGGTAGACGGATAGACGGTGAAGAAAGTGAGACTAGTAGGGTTCCATGTTTACCGATTTAGATGATGAAATCCTAACAACGAAAATAGCTACGACAGTTACTGAAGAAGAGGGGGCGCATAAATAATTCCCCCTACTCTTTATTGGAAATGTTCTAGTTGCATTCGATGCATCAGTATATACTCGTAGATATGCTTTCGATCCAAATCACGTTTACAGAAATGCAAATAAAATCCATTTGCCTATACATATGGCAATTCAGATCCCAGTATTAATGCCACCGCGTTTTAGAAGTGCGAGCATTCCCATTGCTAGCTACCTTAAGAAACACTTTGGCTAATGAACGTTTTCTGCCTGTGGCGAGTCTAATGGAGAATTCGAAACATTTTAGAATACTCTGTAGCCGTTTATTTCCTGGGGTGGTGCAGAATTCTCTTACTAAATTTACTCCCTAATAACAGTATTTTGTTATTTCGATAAACATCCCGATTGATTGTCACATAAGCGGTGACAGAAACGGAGAAAATTCATGTTTTTGAGTCCAAAAAGCTCTATGCAACAGAAACTGCAGATCATTTTGCCATTTTCATTGCGAAATTGCCGGCTTATTCAAGTCTGGGGTAATAATAGAAGGCTCTTTGCTTGGGTGGTCTGCTAGCGTAGGGAAAGGTGTTTGCTACTGCAAGGGAGGTCTGATTTGTTTTCGGTTCTAATCTCGATGGAGGCAGATAGACTATCAGTAAAGCAATTTTAAGAAATTCTCGCGCCCCCAATAAGTTTTATTGCTACCTTTATTATGTACCGGCGTCCTATGGATGTAAATATGAAGATCTTGTAGAATTTCATACTGATTACTTTTTCCGCTTCTGTCAATAACTGATTTGACTTATGTGTGGCACTGAATGATTTTTAACTGAATTTCGTTATGAATCTTCACGCATTGCTAAATTTGCACAGTTTCATGGTAGGTCAGCAACAGTAACCCAGTATGACTGGTCTGAACATTGACACTGACCGTTTCGCAGCCGAATGCGCATAATATTTTGCTAATTCGTAACGATCTGGGGTACTTTATCTTACTATAACAGTTATGTTATCTCGATAAGCTGAAATTCATTTTTATTAGTACAGTTCATAGTAATTAGCGCTTCTTCTTTCATTTACATCTTATATTTACGTGTTGTGTTTAACACACTAATCAGCATTAATTTAGTCATACACATGATTGAAAACAGTCTGACAAAGTTCGAATAGTTTGTCAATTTCACGCCTGTGCATAGTATGTTGGTACAACTTCGTCGCCTTGCCTGTTATGCTGTGTAGCACACTTTAAAGCTGTGCGGATCGGCATAACGAAAAGGGGATTGGTCTCCTTCGTTTTGTCCACGATTGTACATGTACAGACAAACAAATGATTATCAAACCTCCCTTTCCCTTCTCCCATCGTCATATAAGACAAACACAACACTATTCTAAGCACACATCCATTCCACTCACCTACTCTCTACAAATAAAAGTATGACTCAACTACCACATATCCTCAAGAAAAGCTTCCAGTGCCGTAACCACCCTGTTTGTTATCCCAAAAAACTGCGCCATACGGCACATACATTTTTTTATCACAACCAATCACGAAACACATTTTTTTCTGTGACATCCCCTAAGTGACTTAAGTTTACAGTCAGTGCTTTGGTGCGTTCTTTTCGGAAGGTTTGTGAATACACAAGGTGACAATTACTGTACAATATGAAATAAAACCGTCATTACTTTTAAATGGTTTGCGTTAGGACGTTCAAACTGCACGGTTGGGTGCGGGGAATAAGTACGTATTGTATGGTTTAGTTTGGCGACGAATCCCACTTTGATTTGGATGTGATCGTCAATAAGCAAAATTGGCGCATTTGAGGGACTGAGAATCTGCATTTCGCGATCGAGAAGTCTCTTTACCATTAACGGGTGACTGTATGGTGTGCAATGTCCAGTTACGGAATAATCAGTGCGATATTCTTTGATGGCACGGTGACTACCAAACGATACGTAAAGGTTTTGGAAGATGGTTTCATCCCCATTATCCATAATGACCCTTATTTCGACAAGATGTGATTCATGCAAGACGGAGGTCGAGCCCATAGAAGCAGGAGGGTGTTTGATGTCCTGGAGTAGCACTTTGGGGACCGCATTCTGGCTCTTGGGTACCCAGAAGCCAGAGGCATGGGCCTCGATTGGCCACCATATTCTCCGGATCTGAACACATGCGACTCCTTTTTGTGGGGCTATGTTAAAGACAAGGTGTACAGTAACAACCCCAAGATGACTGCTGAGCTGAAAACAGCCATTCAGAAGGTCATTGACAGCATCGAAGTTCCGGCACTTCAGCGGATCATGCAGAATTTCGCTATTCGTCAGCGCCACATCATCGACAATGATGGCAGGCATATCGAACATGTCGAATATCTATAGTGAAGTTTACAATTTGAATACAGTGTGTGCACGGCCTAATCTGTAACCAATTTACGTTGTTGTCTTTTCATATAGTTCAAAAACGGAACTGTATTTCCGACGGAATGGGTAGTCGAGTTTCTTGACGTTTATCCTCAAAATGGATTCTTGTAGCGCAGGTTAGACGAGATTTGGAAAAGAAAGCTACGCTGAAAGCTCAAACACGCAAATTTATATACAGATTAGATAGTTGTTTGGAAAAGGAAAGGGACAGTGGCAGTACTTTGCAACCAGTAGGTACGGCAATCGTCAGAGTGCCGGAAGCATTGAATACCTCTTCACTAAAGTAAAGAGAGTGATAACTTAGAGTGGAGGAGGAGGAGGAGATTACTGTTTAACGTCCCGTCGACAACGAGGTCATTAGAGACGGAGCACAAGCTCGGATTAGGGAAGGATGGGGAAGGAAATCGGCCGTGCCCTTTCTAAGGAACCATCCCGGCATTTGCCTGAAGCGATTTAGGGAAATCACGGAAAACCTAAATCAAGATGGCCGGACGCGGGATTGAACCGTCGTCCTCCCGAATGCGAGTCCAGTGTGCTAACCACTGCGCCACCTCGCTCGGTAACTTAGAGTGGAAGAGCAGTTGAACAGAATGGACAGTGTCATGAAAGGAGGGTATAAGATGAACATGAACAAAAGCAAAACGAGGATAATGGAATGTAGTCGAATTAAGTCGGGTGATGCTGATGGAATTAGATTAGGAGATGAGACACTTAAAGTAGTAAAGGAGTTTTGCTATTTGGGGAGAAAAATAACTGATGATGGTCGAAGTAGAGAGGATATCAAATGTAGACTGGCAATGACAAGGAAAGTGTTTCTGTAAAAGAGAAATTTGTTAACATCGAGTATAGATTAAAGTGTCAGAAAGTCGTTTCTGAAAGTATTTGTATGGAGCGTAGTCATGTATGGAAGTGAAACATGGACGATAACTAGTTTGGATAAGAAGAGAATAGAAGCTTTCGAAATGTGGTGCTACAGAAGAATGCTGAAGATTAGATGGGTAGATCATATAACTAATGAGGTGGTATTGAATAGGATTGGGGAGAAGAGAAGTTTGTGGCACAACTCGACTAGAAGAAGGGATCGGTTGGTAGGACATGTTCTGAGGCGTCAAGGGATCACCAATTTAGTATTGGAGGGCAGCGTGGAGGGTAAAAATCGTAGAGGGAGACCAAGAGATGAATACACTAAACAAATTCGGAAGGATGTAGGTTACAGTAGGTACTGGGAGATGAAGAAGCTTGCACAGTGTATCGTAGCATGGAGAGCTGCATCAAACGAGTCTCCGGACTGAAGACTACAACAACAACAACAACAACTTAGAGTGCAAATTTAGCTTCAATCTCTGTTCTTGTGATGCTCGAAATACCGATAAAAAGATGACAATGGAATTACGAAGCATATATTTGCGTAGTACACAATGAAAGAGTGCCCTAGACTTACAAAGTTGATTGTTTCAATGTCGAACAGCGATTTGTTCGCAGGTTGTGAGACAAGCCTTTGCACTATTTCAAGAGAAATAAGTTTCAGGTGGAATAGATTCTTAGGGAGGAAGGTATTTGTGGTACACGGATGCATTGTGGTGTTGAGATGTAGTTTTCTTCGTGAGGCTCTAGCATTTAATACGGAGAATATTATATCGATAGATGAAACATGAGTTATCGTGCGTCATACACGATCCGTATCGTTGGCTGACGATACATGCCACGGAACGACAAGTGTGCCCACAGGCAGAATTGTAACTATTCGTCTTGGCTCAAAGAACGGCTTTGTGCCCGCTGCAGTTAAAGTGACGCAATGAGTGCTGATACATTTAAAGGCTGGTTAGTTACTCGGTACCTGCTAAATGTCAGTTTTGGTACTGTTTTTGTAATGTATAACGTGCCTGACCATCCAGTACAGATAGATAAGGCACCAACTACGCTTACAAAGAAAGAAAATAGTGTTGTCTTTGAACACAATACAAAAGATGAAATTTTAGGATTAATGAAGAGATACAGAAAGAGGCAACGCAGTATGTAGTTGATTCGTTAGCTCAGATCCATAGCCACAAAGTTATACGTGCTCCTTCATACCATTGACATCTCATTTTGTTGAATATGCCTGGGCCAAAATTAAAACGGATGTTGCGGAGCGAACTTTAAAGCTTCAGCTTCGAGGGACGTAGAGACTGGTGAGCGAGGTTGTCACACGTACAATGCCGCAGAAATGAAGAAACGTCGTGAACTCTGTGTGGAATGAGTTCAAAAGATCGAACGAAGAAGATGGCAGAAAAGGAGAAGCTATCTCAAATACAGTAGTTTCGTTTTCAGATGATGAGAACAGCAGCATTGAAGAGAGCGAATCCAGTGTTGCCGTGATTACAGAATATAAATCTGGTTAGAACGATCTTGCTGTTTCCGTTGTCCCACAACAAAACTGAAGATGTGGTCCTCATTAGTTGTTTCATACGTAACATTTTTGGAATGTTATCTTTGTGAAAGTTGAAAATCTATTTTGTGTGTGTGTATGTGTGTGTGTGTGTGTGTGTGTGTGTGTGTGTGTGTGCGTGCGTGCGTGCGTACGTCAACTCACGAACTTTTTGTCGACAGACACGTATCCTCACTGTGCATGGGGGCTTTATTAAAAATATGATTGAAAATACTTTTTTTAGTTTTTTTTAGTAGCTGTATGTCCGATTACGCTGTGTCTCGTAATCGGTTGGCCCTGACTAGTATCATTACGCTATCTGACTGCAAAGAACAACAACAAAGAATGAAATGAAAATTTTCGTTAACACAATTAATTAATTAAGTCCCCAGCAACTATGAAACCTACGAAACCAAAGTACATATGTAATTGTTCTGTGTGTGGGAGTGTGACTCAACGTACACATCTGGCACGGTTCTTCTTCAACAAGACAAGAATTTTTAAATACCAATTATACTGACGTGATAAAAGAAAATTAGAAATATCATAATTGCTCAAGGAAAGTAGAATTACACTCTAATACAAGAACACACGCCAGATGCTTTGTTGACTGAACCTGTAATGACGCATTATTTAGGACACTAAAATAAAAACAAACTGAGTTAATTACCTCATTTATATTGATGAAAATCATTCTAATCCTTACATTATATCTCAACCAGAACTCTCCAATATCACATCTCAGCAAGCACTGCCTAATAGCACATCTCAACAAACACTCTCTGCTACAACATCTCAGCACAGGCTACCACGAGACCTCGACAGGCACTCACTACTACGAGCTCTCTCCAAGCACTGACTTCTACGAGTTCTTAACAGGCACTGACTACTACGAGCTCTCGACAAGCACTGTGGAGGCGGCAGAATAATACTCTTTGGCGCAATCTCTGGCGCAGTGGCTCAGTGTAGCCACCTTTCAACTGCTGCCGGAAACAACGTTGCAAGCTGTTAGGGAACTTCTTGGAAAGGAATATAAATCCCGTGCGATTGGAATGATAATTGGAAGCTGCCGCCAATGTGCCCTTAACAGTACGAAAACTGATAGACCTATCATATCTGCTGCATAACGTTGGAAAGTGTATGTGCCACTTAAATGAGTTGCACCTTTATGAAACTGTGTGGATGTCGCATCCTGAAATTATGTGCAGCTTGTTTTCTACCAATGCGGTCCTCGCAGGAACAACGTCAAGAATTGTTGGCGTGTTGCCCGCCAATACATCGTGTTGACTCGATTGGCTTATCAACAACTTCAAACGCGGTTCAAGGGTCCAGTAGAAGATTTTCTACATTACTGTATTACCGTAAAATTTCCTGAGAGATTGCAACTGCTTTCCGGACCGGGACTGGAACCCGGATTCTTGTTCTTCACAGGCCACGTTCTTACCGATTAAGCTATCCAGACAAGAGTTGCGATGGGCGTTCACTGTTTCAGTTCTGCTTGTACGTCTATCTTGATTAAATTCCTGTATTAATGTGAATATATTAACCTGTCTAGAAGACAGGCTTAACAGAGTGGTTCTTATTAACAGATTCTGAGCACTCAAAATGTCGTGACTTATGGAAAGAAAGAAAGATCTGGTCGACGTCGAGGTGATTAGAGACGGAGAACAGGCCGGATACGATGAGGATAGAACTGAAAATCCACCGCGGCTCGTATTCGTATGTCATGAATTAATCTGTATGGGAGGGTGGCGATATGAATCCCGTTCCTTTCGACTGAGGGTCCAGTGCGTCTTTTGCTAGGTGGCAAGTGATGTTGTTCCTTTACTGCAAATAATTCGCTCAAAAACCATTGATTTCTGTGGCCATCGGAGTACTGCGATGACGGGAGTATATTATGTGGGCATAAAAGCGGTCTTTGGAAAGAAAGAAAGATCTGGTAGACGTCGAGGTGATTAGAGACGGAGAACAGGCCGGATACGATGAGGATAGAACTGAAAATCCACCGCGGCTCGTATTCGTAAGTCATGAATTAATCTGGATGGGAGGGTGGCGATATGAATCCCGTTCCTTTCGACTGAGGGTCCAGTGCGTCTTTTGCTAGGTGGCAAGTGATGTTGTTCCTTTACTGCAAATAATTCGCCCAAAAACCATTGATTTCTGTGGCCATCGGAGTACTGCGATGACGGGAGTATATTATGTGGGCATAAAAGCGGTCTTTAACTGCCACTTCCATCTGGGTTACTGTCATACGTTGTCTGTGATTGAAGTCTGGGACACAAAGATATCACCTGAGAAAAGTAATATAGTTCGGTTCCATAAACCACCTCTGTATCATAGCTGATATTTGTGTTGTGACTGCTAGGATCACATCATAGACGGCCGCGGTGGTCTAGTTGTTCTAGGCGCGCAGTCCGGAACCGCGGGACTGCTACGGTCGCAGGTTCGAATCCTGCCTCGGGCATGGATGTGTGTGATGTCCTTAGGTTAGTTAGGTTTAAGTAGTTCTAAGTTCTAGGGGACTGATGACCACAGAAGTTAAGTCCCATAGTGCTCAGAGCCATTTGAACCATTTTTGATCACATCATATCTCATAATATGACTGTACTGGGCAGCGTACAACCGACCTTCCAGAATTTGAAATACGTGATATTAATGGCTAGAATGATGCAACTTTACAAATGCCTTAGTTACCGCTCTTCACTATCCTTTCATTAAAAAGATTCACTCTAACTGTGCGGCTGATCCCGGCGGAGGTTCAAGTCCTCCCTCGGACATGGGTGTGTGTGTTTGTCCTTAGGATAATTTAGGTTAAGTAGTGTGTAAGCTTAGCGACTGATGACCTTAGCAGTTAAGTCCCATAAGATTTCACACACATTTGAGCATTCGATACACTCTATTGGAATAGCCTGTCAGACAAGCGACTGGCTTGTGGACATCCTGCTAGACAGAGCTCTATATGTAGTTACAGTCAAAACAATGGGACATTTCTATTAAGTATGGCAATAGGGTGGAATTAATCCCGTACAAACTGTTTGATTTAATTCATATTTAAAAATGATTGCATCTAAGCTACTTACGGATGTTCCAAATGGAAATAAAAATATTTTAATGTGTAACTGAAGTAGTAAGACAATTTTAATGTCTGTATAACCTCTAAGAATCTAATTAAAATGTTCCATGGAAGAGAATGAGTCACTCAGCAGAATTTTGTGTGCTTGGTTTTTAGTTTAATTTTGTCACCTGTCAGATAGTTGCAATACTATTAAGCCCTTTCTTATAAAAATAAATAATTTTGATAAAGAGCAATGAAGGTCTTTTTCCTATTATGGTAATAATGGATAACAGTGTTTCTTCTGAACTCTAATGGATTATTTGCAACAAATATTATGAGACAATACATGTGCGGTGATATTGAAGTTACAACACTTAATTCCTTGCGTTGCCTACAAGGCAGACATGAATGAGTACCACATACTATTCATACACTAAAAACTTTATTTCTTAAGATTGAGTTACCACGTATAAGACTTTATACGAAATTTTCGAACGAAATTAGAAAAGTATGTTAATATGCTGATTTTTTACTTTCTGAGGCTTCCTGTCACACAGTGCAAAAGTTGCTCCAAAATGTATTTTCTTTTTGAAGTTGAATTCTCCTCAATAATTTTATTCAAAAATGTTGAAGATTCTGTCGTAGTTAGAGATTCTTTCCCGTTAGCAAAATTTATGAACGATATTGCACCATTTGACATGCAATACTAAGTGTAGTGGTCTGCTTTTAAAAATTAAGGGAAATATCATTTACAGTAAACCAATAAATAATTCTTTTAAAGGCAATATCTGCAATTTCTTTTACTGCTGCATGTCCAATATGATTATTTATAATACTTGCTTCCCCTGCCAAAACAACTAGAAACAGTAGTGGAACTAGAACTGAACGAGTTGGTATCCTATCAATCAGTCCTTACTAGTTAGAAAGATGTCCTCCGTCTACATTTGATGAATTGTGCGACAAACTGCCTTGCATTTTTATTAAATAAGCCGCGAGACATTTGTTAACTACATATTTGCTACTCTAAGAGCTCAGTTTCAATACGAAGATTTGTGATTTACGTAAGTAATTGTTTCTGGTAGATTGAAAAATAAAAACGACAGTTTAAATTTTAGTGTATTAAATTATCATTACTGCCAAAGCATGAGAATGTTCTACAGTAAACAACCTTTTTCAGAATTTTAGAGAATGATTGAACAAGTGAAACAGGTCATTATTATTGTTATCTTTCTTATACTGAGGATACATTTTCATTTCCCTGGGAAAATGACGTAGTATGTGATGCATTACATATTTAAGGAAAGCTGGTATCTATTATATGAAAACAATTTTCTACTTACAAAGCTTCAAGAAACAGTATTTAGTGAAGAATCTAGCGACATTCTTCAGCTCCCTACGTATCACTCATGTAGGGATCGTGCAGAAACGATCAGACTAATTACGTCACACACACAGGAGCATTTGAGCAGTCGTTCTTCGCGTGATCCATACATAATTGAAGTAGGAAGAAACCCTAACAAAATGTTGCATTCTATGTACCCTCTTTCACGCACTTCACAGTGGCTTGCAGAGTATGTATACGAGATTCGGAATATCCTCAGTCTGAGAAAGGGAAACCTACGAGACCATTCAATAACATATTTTTTTTTGTTTGTAAAGTTGCTTCTTCACCACACTGATCTAGAGTTCGTACTTGACCCTGTTCTCTTCTGTTTTTAAGATTCAGATGTTAAAATATTGGATACGTTAACTGTTATTTTTAAGCCATTTCTATTCTAATCAATAGTGATAGTGTTTGTTTTTTTACCTGTTGACCTGTCTTTTATTTTACTATGTTCTATACAGATTTAAGTTGCTTGCCTTATTTGCTAATTTCTGACATTACATATATTATTCCTCTAGAATCTTCTTTAACTAAGTCAAACTATTTTTAACAATAGTTAAATGAAGTATGGTCATTGGTTGTTCTTGCCAGAACGTAAATGCCACTTTTCTTTCACAAGATAGTCTAATCCCAGTAGTTATCAACGATTTTTCATAGCTTTTCAATGTACTTTTAATTAATTTACTGGGAAAAGTATTTTCAAATGGCACCAACTTATGACTGAATACATTAAATCTCACATAGAATCTTATCAGTTTGATCCCAGAACCTCTCTTGTGAATTAGTTTTAAAATATTTTTCCAGTAATCATTAATTTACCTGTTTCATTCCCATAGAGAAGTCTCACCCCTTCACTGCAGTATTTAGTGTATTATGGTTATATTTAGTTTATTATGATTATATAAAGTTCATGTACTGTTTGATAAAATATTTATTTGATTGCTGTTAACTGCCTAGAAATGTATCTCAATCAGCATTATACCATCTTGATCAAGACTGTTGGCTCAGCAATGGTGGCTCCAGTATCTTATGCAACAGCATGCGGGCCCATTACCAGTGCAACGGAGATGAGACAGTCGATCGTCCTGAATTCCACAAGTGCGAAATCAGTTTAATTACTCTGCCGGTGTTGCCAGTTATCCTCCTCACCGTAAGAACGACTCAGATGTACCATACTACGCGGTGCAGACTCCCAGGCCCCTTCGCGAAGACTTCTTCAGCTCCTGAGCACGAGTCCAAGACGCAGCAGTCTATACCGCACTGCTATGCCAATTCGATCCAGACGCTTTCGCATATTATCTGCAAGAAATTCTCGGATGTAGACACTGTAAGTAGGCTGTTTAGGTTTTTATGTTGGTAACGCCATGTAGCGCTCTATATGAAAATCACTGACTGTGCTGTGTGCAGTCTGTGGCTGGTTTGCATTGTTGGAATCTGCTATTGTAGTGTTGGGCAGTTGGCTGTTAACAGCGCGTAGCGTTGCGCAGTTGGAGGTGAGCCGCCAGCAGTGGTGGATGTGGGGAGAGAGATGGCGAAGTTTTGAGAGCGGATGATCTGGACGTGTGTCCATCAGAGACAGTAAATTTGTAAGACTGGATGTCATGAACTGATATATATATATATATATATATATATATATATATATATATATATATATATATAATGACTTTTGAACACTATTAAGGTAAATACATTGTTTGTCCTTTATCAAAATCTTTCATTTGCTAACTATGCCTATCAGTAGTTAGTCCCTTCAGTAGTTAGAATCTTTTATTTAGCTGGCAGTAGTGGCGCTCGCTGTATTGCAGTTGTTCGAGTAACGTAGATTTTTGTTAGGTAAGTGATTCATGAAAGGTATAGGTTATTGTTAGTCAGGGCCATTGCGTTGCGCTACAAATATTGTGTGTCAGTTTAGTGTTTATCAGAATAAGTAAAGAGCGAAATGTCTGAGTACGTTCAGTTCTGCTCAACTGTTTGAAAATCAAATAACGTAAGGGGTTTACCAGCACAGTAATTCAATAATTTTTCTAAGGGGACGTTTCATAACACCTTTGCGTCATACCGGCCGGTGCTCTCTAGCGGCGATCACATACGCTCTGCGTATTCCTTGCCTCAAAACGGTGCCAGTAGCCAATCGCAAAATTACGAACCACTGTGATCCAACCACGAAGATTCACTCCAACAGATAAACCCGCCAAAAACAGTGCGTCTTTTCCAGCCCTCAAAGAGAACACGAAAATCTCCCCTGCTACCTAAAAGCATTCATTTCAACGCTGTGACCTGATTTCACATTTCTTTACGTCAACCTCACGTTCTCTCACCAATGTCCATAGCCTCGCGACCGGATTCGAGAAATTCAGTGAAGACCGCTATGAGGCTGTAGCCTGCACTTTCTACGAGTTATAGATGCTAATCTTCAAAAGAAGTCAGAAAACATGGAAAAGTCACCCCCGACTCCTGCACGCAGCGCCGTACCGTCCGAGGCCGGACATTAGCCGCCAGTAGTCGCTGTGGGGGGACAATGCTTGACGCCCCCTGTGGTAGCGGGCCGATCTCACTTCCCAAAGTCTTACGCCACCCAGGCAAGGTTCCCGTGCTCAAGCCACCGCCCTGCTCAGCTGAAGCGTTTCATGTCACTCTATCTCGAGGCCTTTACCCATTCGCATGCTCCCCAGACATGCATCATCCGCTAAAAATCGTCAATTAGTTAATAAGGATAGACATGGAAATTACACAGGGCACCCTATTGCGAGCCACGTTTTATGTGCGAAGTGCTTGCTCCGTTTCACACTCAGAGTCACGAACATACGACATCTTTCCTCCTGATACTGTTGCACAGGCTGTAGCACTTATTCTGCCGAAATACAGCCTTGTTGCGTTGAAAAAATGAAATGGTCGTATGGCATTTTTGGCTGGGAGACCCCATGCGGGGTTGATCGGCCGTTGTATTGCAAGTCCTTTTTAGCTGACGCCACTTCGGCAACTTGCAAGTCAATGATTATGAAATGATGAAAGACACACAACACCCAGTTATCTCGAGGCAGAGAATATCCCTGACCCCGCCGGGAATCGAACCCGGGACCCCATGCGTGGGAAGCCAGAACGCTACCGCAAGACCACGAGCTGCTATGAGCTGATTCAGCGACAGGATCAGGTCAGGTTTAAAGGTGTCACTGATATAGGTCAATTTCTGTGCTGGGAACTTTTCCATCGAGTTTTCTAGCCAGTACAGCTGCAGCTGGGTTATGTTCAATCTAGTAATCTCTGAAATAGTGGCTGACAGATGGAATGTTGGTCCTGTCATGTAACAAACTGTCCCCTTAATAAAAACCCACTGCTGTTGAATTCCAGTCTCTTCGCCCCTGTGAGCCTACCCTGTTTGTAGCAATCTGCTACTATCACTAACGGTGTCATCCATGGAGTAGATCCAGTGTAACCCGCTTGCTGGATGTAGGGTTGTGGTCCCAGAATGTCATATGGGCAATCGTGACTGTCTGTTTTTCCTGGATACAGCTGAACTTCTCATGTGGCCATGACATTCTGGATCACTGAGCTCGAGCAGATTGTCATATTTTCCCTTTGACAGTTCTGAACTTCTTGCAGCGTCATTACCGTATGTTTATCCCTGTCCTCCGATATTAGCAGGATTTATTCTGTCCTGATCTGTACACAATTTCCCAGAGTCTCCCACCACAGTGGGTAAGCATCAATAGCGAAACACCTGAACTGCGTGAGTCTATTCGCAGCTGGAAACCAAAACAATGCATAGTCGTGCTTGGTCTGTCCTGACTTATACTGTCGCTATTTGACAGTACAGGAACTAATTTCGTTTGCGTGGCTCCGTAATGAGTATCAAGTCGCGTGGGAACTCCCTCTGTGCCTTCTGCAACCCACTCTTATACTGTTGTGCTTCTAGCAGGGTTGAAATAAGCTGCCCGGTTATGGCGTGGTGAATGACTTCCCCCAAATTTGCCATAGCAACCCACGTGTCCTTGATACTGTTGGCCAACGATTGTACCAGTCTTTCAATTGTTAATATTCTCACTGTCGGCCCAATATTTGTCCACGACCGCAGAATCGAGGCAAATTTCAGCTCTGTTCAAAAATTTATATCTTTGAAAATATCGAACATATAAATACAAAATTAACACTATTTTAAGCCCATTTTGCATTCTTTAATATACAACTATGAACAAAATCCTGTCTGCTCTAACATGTACAACTTGTGTTATTATACATGAAATTAATTTCGTAAAATTAAAAAAGTGATATATTCATGTAGGTAGAGTAAATGAGTTCATAAATATATAATGATCAGCGCTGAATATCGTATTTAAATACAATAGCACTTTCTACATGGATTTATACTGCATTTTCGTTTGAAATATTGTAAAACAGGGTTCCATACACAACGTCACACAGCACTGTTCGTACTGACAGCGAGCCTCTTGCGAGATGCTTTCCCACTTCTTTCTTTGATTTTGAAGAACAAACGTAACATACAGTGGAGGCATATTTTTTGTTTGTGGGTGGTGAATGTTGCAGGAAATGTCTCTGTGTTCAAAAATGTTCAAATTTGTGTGAATTCTTAAGGGACCTAACTGCTGAGGTCATCGGTTCCTAGACTTACACACTACTTAAACTAAGTTATACTATGAACAACACACACACACCCATGCCCGAGGGAGGACTCGAACCTCCGGCAGGGGGGGGCGCAGAGTATGTGACATGGCGCCTCAATCCGCACGGCCACTCCGCGCAGCAGTCTCTGTGTTAGTCAAAAATGGTTCAAATGGCTCTGAGCACTATGGGACTCAACTGCTGTGGTCATAAGTCCCCTAGAACTTAGAACTACTTACACCTAACTAACCTAAGGACAGCACACAACACCCAGCCATCACGAGGCAGAGAAAATCCCTGACCCCGCCGGGAATCGAACCCGGGAACCCGGGCGTAGGAAGCGAGAACGCTACCGCACGACCACGAGATGCGGGCTCTGTGTTAGTCAGCCTACGGGTCCGCTTTGGTTATTTGAAGCTATTAGCAAGATTGGTAATGAAATCAGTAATTGTTATTTTCTTGGTTTGAAATGAACTGAGTAACAAAAATGCATTCGATACTCCTAGTAAGAGTAAACGAAAAAACAGTTTCTGCCACCATTTTACAGTTCTGTGACTGAAGACATTGTACTACAGTCGCCTTCAAAGACACCTGTGTCGTCCAAACTATCTTCACTATCTAGGGCATCGCAAACGTCTCCAAAATTCAGCAAATCGGCAATTTCTTCACCAGATAAATAACGGCGCGCCATTTCTCTAACACAGAATACCAATAATGTGCTCTACTCGCAGGCGAAAACAATGACTCATAACGAAGAAATGCCGCTAAAACAAGACTCGCATTCACGTTCTCTATCCGTGAAACTAATAAATAACAATATAAACATCGTACATCGATATTCAGAGGTGTGAAAACAACGCGCAACTCTTTTTAATCAACAAAATACGCTGAGCCATAGAACCTACAGTCTTTTGGAAGGGAGCGCGGTCCGTAGAATCTACGGGCTTGGCGCTGGGATAGTTAGCTTCATACTCAGCTTATCAACTCGAGTCTGTATAATTTCTAGATCCTGATTCATGGTGTCAACTGATAACTTTACATGTTCCATCACATCAGTCGTCAGTTTCCATAGTGCATGTGTATTATTCAGCACCCCATGCTCCAAAATTGTCAACTGCATGGTATGCCGCTCCTCCACTATTTTGTTACCCCTTGCCATTCACTTGCTCTTTTCCATGATACGGTCCGCCTGCTTAGCTGGGTGGTAACGTGCTCGCCTCCCATGCAAGCGAGCCCGGGTTCGATTCCCGGCCTGGTTGGGGATTTTCTGCGCTCTGGGACTGTCCTCGCCATCATTTGTCCTCATCATCATTTCATCCTCATCACCGGGGCCCAAGTCGCCCAATGTGGCGTCGACTGAAATAAGAGTTGCACTTGGCGGCCGAACTTCCCCGGATGGGGCCTCCCGGCCAACGATGCCATACGCTCATTTCATTTCCATAATACCACTTCTCTCCCTGATGTCGCTTTCATCTGCAGTTTGGAATATCGTTTCCAATAGCCTTCCCAGCATTCAACGAATCTCGTTTGTGTTGCTGCAAGGTGCGCAGTAGCATATCTATCATTTCCTGCATCTGTTCCCATTGGTGTCCATAAAATATGTACAGTCTAGAATACTCCCCCACGCTTCTTTAAATGTGTCTTTCTTCTTTGCTTCATGCTGTAGTCCCGCAAACACGTCTTCCAGTCTCCTCACTTCATTTCTCGCCTCCCATGCATTGAAAGCTAGTTTCAGCGTCCATTGATCACTGGTGAGAACCACACCCTCCTGTCTGGTAAACAGACCCGGCTGTCCGGACGCTGATTTTACAGTGCCCCCACTCCGCTCTTGGTGAAGACGTGAGGCAGAAACACGACTAGGGTTCCCTTGATCTCCGTTCCTAGTGTAACACCACCTGAAAACAGGGAACCACAATTATTCCTCCTACCCCCTTTGGAAAGGTCTGCTGTCTAGCGATACACTCCTTACACCTGCATTTGACACACGCCCTAAAATTATAATAACTGCAGCATACAAAAAATATATTCTACACGTCCTCTTCATTACACCTTACTGTTTACTCGAAAATCACACTGTTCCCACATTAATGCTTCCTAACTCCGCAATTACACACGAAGTATCCACAATATCAGTCGCCATTTTCTTGGGCATAACGTATGTGGTATTTTCCGTACAGGTTATGTAACAACTTCGCGCACACCCTCTTCCTCACATCTTTGGCCGTTTCTCTTCATCACGGCTGTTGATCGAAGTGACACTGAATCTGGAGCACCTTGAAATGGTTGTAGGTGTCCCACAGGAACTATTTTCGTTCTAGTTGACAGCTAGATTAACGTTTACTGATGACGTTGTGTCTATTGTCTATTACCTGGTATGGCCCCTGGTACCGTGTCACAAACTTTCGTGTTTTACCATTAGGGGTATACGGGCTAGATGATATTACCGATTGCCCTACTCTCTGCTAGCGTAACTTCCCCGTGCGCTTTCCAACTAAGCCTTGTCATTCTAGGGCTTTGGTATTCACTTTCTGCACGTGATTCCATATTTCCCTTAGCGTCTTATTGAATTTGTGAGTATGTTCTCCATCCATACCACTGTTTGGTGTGGTCACTTCAAATGATAAGGTCATCTTCCTCTCATACATCACCACATAAGCAGATAGCCCAAACCAGTGTGAACCTTCGAGTTGTACACTGCCACAAAAGATTATAGGTATGTGTCACAGCCATTGTGGCGAGAGTGTACATAGTAAATCAGAATCTTCCGAATAGTTCAATGCATATGCTCATTTCTCCTAATCATTTGCAGGTGCAGCGGATTGGTTTTTATTTTCCGAATACTTAGCAAATGACACAGCTGTTACATCAAGTCTGACTTGAAATTTGCCCCTTGGTCTGTTAAATCGAGCCTAGTCGACAAATATGGGGTGTCTAGAAAACCTGCTTTCTCGGATCGCTAGACAAGATTCAGACATATCGTATTAATGACTTTTATTAGGAAAGATAAATGACAATACTTAACTTTGAGAATTACATAGATGTACCGCAAGCAAAGGGCGACATACAAAATAATCAAGTTTCTTCAGTATAAAAATTCCAAGTTTGAGCTACATAGAATGTACAAGCAAAGTAATGAGCTTTGACGCTTCTGTTCAAGTCGGCTAGTCTTGAGGCTGCAGTTAAACTGGACCGCGACGAGTCGGGCGCGGCGCTTATGTCATCTTCACCTAGGGGCCGCTGCTGTTGCATTGTCATCCTGGAGGCAGGTCCGGTCAGCGTACGATTGGCTAACCTCTTCTCACAGCCTTCCCTTCTCTGTCGTTCCCGACTGGCGTGCCGGCGCTTGATTTCACGCGTGGTCTGCGATTACTATCTCAAGTACACAACTCTTGAGCAACCAGTTGTTAACCATGGTTTGTGCCACCGTCACTGTTTGTTGATTTCGGACGGCTATCATTTCCACAAATCAGGAAAAGTGGTCAATAATCGATAAAACGGAATGGTTTCCCACTGGAGTCCAGCAAAACGAACCTGAGATATCCAGCCACATCATTTCAAATGGTTTTGTTCCTGCTGGTAACTTTTGTAATGGTATTCGCTTATGGCTCATGTCCGCTCATTATGCACACTGCATACAGTTCTTTACATACTGGTCCAAGTCTTCTTTCCTCTTCTTCCAGCAGTACTATTCTGCTACCCCTTGGTTCATTGTCCGCTGACCTTCATGCCCAGATAGCAAGCAGACGTCTGTTTGCCTTAACACTTCTTCCCTGAGCTTAGCTGGCCCCAACCTACTTGTCTTACATAACGGACCATGGCATCATGCACAGCTTGTTTTCAGTGTGAGCGGTTTGCACTGCTTTCCATTCAGCAAGGCTGTGTTCCAGTACCTGAGCTACTGTTACATTTTTGCTCAACACATCCGCATTTCCTTGCATCTTACCCGGTTTAGTACAACTTCATAATCCAAATCATTCAACCTCAACACCCACATTGTGAACCAGGTAGAGCGGTCCTTCAAGCCAGTAACCACTATAAAGCTCCATGATCGGTCACTACTTTGAATTTTTCCCACACAAAAATAGTGAAAATAAGTGCCGCCATGAATTAAACTGAGCATCTCTTTCTCTGTCGTGACATTGCTATTTTCCGCTTTATTCAAATGTTGTTAAAGGTAAGACACAGGATGTTCCTCAACATTTATCGCCTGATTTAAAATACATCCTAATACTTGATTAGAAGTGTCACATTATAGCACAAACCCCTTCTCATAGTCCGGGAAAATCAACACTGGACTTTATGTCAAAGCTTTTTTTTAGGAGGAACGCTGGTAAAAAGTGACACAACATCAAAACTAATGAGCAAATCCATGGGACTGAGACACATTGGTAGAAAGAGCTTATGCCATCTCAGATGTAGATAGTTTGATACAAGAACTGTATCATCTAAAAGCAGCGTTCGAGGAGAATGGTTATACCAACGATCAGATCCGTTGTGCTCTACAGATCGGACCTTCTCGAGAACCAACAGAAGATTCAAGCAAATCAGGAGCGTTCCTACCTCTTGCGTCAAGCATATCTTCAAAAATAGGAAGAATTTTAAAGAGATTTGATGTTAAAAGTGTATTCCGCCCGCCAACCAAGACTAGAACGCTGCTTTGCTCAGTTAAGGATGATTTGGGTTTGAAGAAGCGTAGTATCTACAAAATTCCCTGTCATTGCGGGAAAGCCTATATTAGACAAACGATTCGTATTGTCCAGGATCGATGCGTTCATTTCAGCCAGAAAAATCTGTGGCTGTGGAATATTGTCTGACTGAAGGACATAAACTGTTGTATGATGAGACACAAGTCTGCGTCATGTTATTGGGACAGTGTTGTGAAAGAAGCCATTGAAATTGGCTACCTGACAATATTATAAACAGGGATAAGGGGTATCCTTTAAATAAGAGTTGGAACCCTGTTTTGTTTGACATTAAAAAACACGGGGTGGCCGTGCGGATTGAGGCGCCATGTCACATACTGTGCGCCCCCCCCCCCCCCCCCCCCCCCCACTGCCGGAGTTTCGAGTCCTCCTCATCAAAAGGTGTCAACAGTGTTTAATATCAATTTATCGTTTCCGCGAGTTTTCACAACCAGTACGCTGTCATGCTTTGCACTAGAGGGAAGTTACGTTCGCTCAAGCGCAGTGGACCTACAGGTGGTGTATAAAGGAACCGCCGCTGCTGTTTGATTTCAGTTCCGGTGAGTTAGTGCGACGGCTTACACACCTGAAGAAGGCGGCCAGGTTTACCACAGAATTACTGTGTGAAGATGACGTTATGTTCCGCCTGGAGACCCGATATGAATATAAAAAAATATAGCTATTGGAATTTCGAGCAAACTAGCACGCTAACGAAACTGCATAATTGGTCAGTATGACACATTCTAAACGCACTGATGTCAGCTGTAAGACAGCTGAAATCTATATCAGCAGTGAAAGCAGATAAGACGTGACTAACTGCTGTAAATACAGTCACTGAGCACACCTATTCCGCATAGTATCCAATCTGATGTATATGGGTCTTCGTTTCGACTGAGTACAAAACACTAACAAAATGACATCTTGGGTTGTCGGGTGTTCTGCCGGATATCAGCGTCGTACTTGCACGATATTTCGGTCACGTAGCTCGTAACCTTCATCAGGTGCGACCTGAGACTGCTCCTCGAGTGGACCTGGTCCAGTATTTATGCCTATGGCCTTCCCCCTCCACCCTCCTCCAATCGAACATCACAACCGAAGAGAGGCTTGCACTCAAGAAACTCCGGGAAGACAACACCATTGTGGTACTGCCAGCAGACAAAGGGAACTCCACTGTCATCTTGCAGTGGGTGGATTATGATGAGAAAGTACGCCAACTTCTGGAGGACCCTGCATACAGAATTCTGGAGTGTGACCCAACGGACAAAGTGGCCAAGAAGACTAGTGCTCTCTTGAAGGAAACAGGGATGCCCGATAAGATCAACAGACAACTACGGGAAAAAGCGCCAGTGCCACCTAGACTGTATGGTCTGCCTAAAATACACAAGGAGGGCGTGCCCCTACGTCCAATTGTCAGTAATATTGGGGCACCTACGTACACAACAGCCAAGTACTTGAAAGGTCTCCTGAAATGTATTCACCACATCCGCAACTCAGAAGATTTCCTGCAACGCCTCAAGCAACTGCACATCACAGATTCGGACATCATGGTTAGTTTTGATGTGGTATCGCTGTTCACCAGGGTCCCACTGAAGGACTCACTAGAACTGATTGCAGAGAAATTTGACGGTGCCCTGTTGGACCTGTTCAGTCATACACTGACATCCACGTATTTCCTGTACAGAAACCAATATTATGAGCAAACTGAAGGTGTAGCTATGGGCAGCCCACTGTCCCCTGTGGTTGCCAACATGTTTATGGAGAGTTTGGAGGAGAGGGCATTGGAGACAGCCACATTTAAACCCACATGCTTCTTTAGGTATGTGGATGACACCTTCGTGGTCTGGCCACATGGGATGGACAGGCTCAATGAGTTTCATGAACATCTTAACTCATGCCACCCTAATATCGAGTTCACCATGGAACTGGAGAAGAATGGCCAGCTGCCATTTCTGGATGTACTAGTCCAGAGGAAAGCAGATGGATCAATTGGTCACAGTGTGTACCGAAAACCAACACACACTGATTTATATCTGCAGGCCAGCAGCTGTCATAACCTTGCACAGAAGAATGGGGTTCTGAAGACTTTGGTCTACAGAGCACGTGCCCTGTCAGACCAAGAGAATCTACCTATAGAGATAGAACGTCTCAAAACAGTTTTCTCCAAGAATGGATACACGGACAGACAAATTAAGAGGGCACTCCAACCAGCCACTATACCACAGGTTCCTGAAGAAGACCAAGATGAAGCAAAGAAGGTGGCATATCTGCCCTACGCTGGCTCTATTTCTGCCAGAATCAGTAGGATCCTCCGTAAACACAATACCAAGTGTGTTTTCTGTCCATCCAACAAGATCAGGGGACTGCTGGGGAGTGTCAAAGACGAGGTTACGAAAACCAGGGATTTACAATATACCTTGTAAATGTGGCATGTCCTACATTGGCCAGACGACAAGAACTGTGGAGATCAGGTGCAAAGAACATCAGAGGCACACTAGATTAAGACAGGTGACTAAGTCAGCCATTGCTGAACACTGTCTAGAACTAGATCATGCCATGATGTATGAGGATACCAAGATTCTAGCACAAACACCCAGATTTTGGGACAGTGTTATAAGAGAATCGATAGAAATTAAAATGGCTGACGATATTATGAACCGTGACACAGGGTACCAGCTAAGCAGAGCCTGGGACCAGGCTTTGGAACTGTTAAAGGAGCAACGGGGCCAGCTGCAACACTACACAAACAGAAGAACCAGAGACATGGAGATGGAAAACGAGCCCCTGACGGACTGCCAGGCGCACCAGACCGAAGATGGAACACCCAGAAGTGGGACTGGTGGGTGCGGACCGCAGAGGGAACATCCAGAGCCGCAGCGGACGAAAAACGGAGCGGCAACGCTCCAACAGGTCGTGGTGAGCGGGCGCGGACCGCAGGGGGAACGCCTGGTACCCCAGACCGTAGATGAAACCCCCAGGAGCGGGTTTGGTCGGCGCGGACCGCAGAGGGAACACCTAGAACCGCAGCGGACGGAAAACGGAGCAGCAACGCTCCAGCAGGTCGCAGGGAATGGGCGCGGACCACAGAGGAAGCGCCTGCACCCGTTGGTGGAGGGGGAAGGCCATAGGCATAAATACTGGACCAGGTCCACTCGATGGAGAATCACCTCAATGGCAAATAACGCCCCAACTGAAAAATACAGGGTCATCACGCACGACCCGCAAACAGCGGACAAAATGCTGGCGGAAGGCGCGGTGATGGATTACAAAAGAAGAGCCGCAGAACCCCCACACGACCCCCCTCCACAACCGGCACAGTGCGGGAAGTGCCTCACATTCAGCCACACAACAGCCAAATGCACTGAACAGGTGAAATGCGCGCGATGTGCAGGCGCCCACAGCCTCTCCCAGTGCAAACAAATGGAGAGGCAACGATGTACTGCACACATCACATTGTTTTGTCAGAAGGAGCACTGTACGCATGCAGGAGTAAGATGGCCGGAAAATCGTTCCAGAATATAGAAAACTTTGGTGTGGATGGGACGAATCTAACTGTTAGTAGCGAATTTTGACATTCTGGAGGAGGCTGATAGGGGAACGTTTCATGTAGGATATACCACATGCAGGCCACAGCTAAAACTGCATTATGTAAGAAGGGAGAGCATCTAGGAGACTGGAAAGACTGTAAATAGAGAAACTGCTAACAGAGTTTGAGGATTTATTTTATTCTCAGAACCCTTTGCCAGGAAGACCCATAACACAACACAGCATTCGGAATGGAAACTAAGCACCAGTATATCATAAGCCATATCGTATACATCGGCGTTTACAACCAAGCATGAAGCATTTCATTGACCGGCAGAGAGCTGATGAATAATCGAGGAGAACAACAAAGCTCCGGCCAAGCGTACTGGCGGGTACCAGCAAGCGTGCAGATGCCGCACTTTGTCCTATTTTCGCGCGTTTTTGAAGTTTGATTCGAAGCAAAATAAAGTATATTTTGTGGTATTACTTGTGCAATTTTTTTATTGAGTGTATGTGTTTGTGTAATTTGAAACTGGAAAAGCAGGAAGAAACAGAGATTTCCCCTGTGCCATGTGGGTCGGCTTTACAAACTGTTCCAATAGTACGTATTTTGACATCAGGAAGAATGTGACTGAAAGAGGCAACAGAGTTTCGGCGCCGAAACAGATCAGTAATTCACAATGTCTGTAAAGATTTAAAACACGTTGTAGACAATGAAGGTGAAGTATTAGCATCTACATGTACGCTCTTTAGGGAAAAGGTTCGGAAGGTAGACAACATCAATAGCGACGATACCAAGAAATGCTGAGATACGTTGCCGAAAAAAAAAACTATCATTGTAAAAAGAAAACCTTGCTAACGTACATGCTATTTGTGCTGCAGCCTGTGGCATTGGTTTAAGAAACATGCAGCACGTGTGTCATGATGTCA
The DNA here is from genome assembly GCF_021461395.2 of Schistocerca americana. NCBI lineage: Eukaryota > Metazoa > Arthropoda > Insecta > Orthoptera > Acrididae > Schistocerca > Schistocerca americana. The sequence goes on from NC_060130.1 coordinate 370,472,834, forward strand.
AATCTCCCACATTCGATTCTCCCAGGAAAAATATTAAACCAAACAACTCTTGAACCAAACTGGAATACTTTGATGAAGACGCTGGCAGGCGGGCTGTCTATTAATTTTGCGACAATGGTGAGCACCCAACATCAGAAAAACTGAGGAAAAATCAAATAAATTCCATTGGATCTACCAGATCTGTCAGACGCACACTAAACGATACAGGATTTAAAAGAAGCGTCAAAATGACGATAGACAAATTTTAGTTGAACGCAACGACATAGTGGAGGATGAATTCACTGCTTACTTCTGGAGGCAGGCGACCTGTATTCTATTTCGATGAAACTTGGGATACTCAAAACCATTCACAAAGATACATGTAGCAGAATTAAAACCAAAGTGGGGGATCTTGAGGTACCCATTGGGAAAGCAGACAGGCTAACTGCAGTGCATGAAGGGATCGGCGAGGATTGGCTTTGTTAAAGAAAGTACATTAGTTTACAGATGTAGTAAAATAAACAAACCACAAGATTGCAATTCGGAAATGAACGCATCTAAGTTTAAAATTTGGTTTGAGACTAGTTTTTTCAATTTATTGGAGGTAGTCATGAACCGAGCTCTAACAACAAAAACCCAGAAGGCTGACATAGCCGCTCGGCTAAATGAGAAAAATATTGTTTTATTACCTACAGCTACAAGAGCTGATATGTTGGATAAGGTTCGTTTAAACAACGAAGATCCTTTCTATGAGCTAGATGAAATGGCAAATGAAAGAGGGCACCAAGTAGTCGCTTACCGCCTTATCATTGCGAGTACAACCCGATTGAGCTCATTTGGGCCCAGGTCAAGAGAGAACTAACCACGAGAAACAACACGTTTATTATCGCAGGTGTTGAGTACTTACTTTACGAGGCCTTGGAATACTTCGCAGTCGAACAATGACAGAAATTTATTCAGGATACAGGAAATCTACATAAAGAAGATTTTGAGAATTAAGTCGTCCGAGACACCATAATCGAGTGATGACACAACAACCGCAGATGATGAGAGCAGCGAAGAAGAAGACTAATAAGAAAAAATGCGATGAGGGGGGTGACAAAAGCGAACACGACTGAGAAGGGCGTCTGCGACATTTTACACCACTTTTCTCTCAAATTTACTGTGCAGTTATAATATCAGCAATTCGTAATTAACAATTTAATAAAATATTGTACTGTAAAAAAAAAACATGTTGTTAGCGTTTTGCCGGCCGGAGTGACCGAGCGGTTCTAGGCGCTACAGTCTGGAACTGCGCCACCGCAACGGTCGCAGGTTCGAATCCTGCCTCGGACATGGATGTGTGTGATGTCCTTAGGATAGTTAGGTTTAAGTAGTTCTAAGTTCTAGGGGACTGATGACCTCAGATGTTAAGTCCCATAGTGTTCAAAGCCATTTGAACCATTTTGTTAGTGTAACTCTTCAGGCTTTCCCGACGATCTAATGACATCTTGGGTTGTGGGGTGTTCTGCCGGATATCAGCGTCGTACTTGCACGATATTTCGGTCACGTAGCTCGTAACCTTCATCGGGTGCGACCTGAGACTGCTCCTCGAGTGTTTTTTTTGTTTTTTTGATTCTCTGCCCAGAGGGGACTGCAGGATGTGTAGGCTGAACATTATGACGTCCACTGAATCAAGAACAGTACTTCTGGCACCACCTTAAGTCGTCCAGGATTGTAGAACCATGTCTGTTTAGGATTGGGTTATGGCAGAGTGGTGAGTTCGTGGGAACGGTATGTCGACAGCTTATTCATACATTATGAAAAAGCAAAACATTTTATTAGCACTCTTTTGACTACATTAGTACCGTCTTGGTTAAGGCAGTGGACACGCCCCCTCACAGACATGCTATGTGGTGGCGGTGGCCATCTAATGGCTACCGTGCAGTGACTTAGTGCCCTGCAATGCTGTCTCCAGTAGGTTATGCGGGAGCGTGCACTATCGTTTGTGGGACTCGGCCACACACCGTTGCAGCCAGCAGCACTGAAGACTGCCAAGATACTTCAGGGCCTCCGGTGATGGTACCCGCGCCAGCAAATGCCGACCTGTGGCGCCTAGGCGCCTGCACCAGCACAGAAGGGTGGACGGTTACGCCGCTAGGGTCTCGTTCCGCTTCCCTCACCAAAAACTGCTTGTTTAAATCCATCCGTATACATATCGGGATTTCCTTCTTTTAGATATTGCTCGCGTGTCATGTCATTTCTGGAAACCCAGAATCTACTCTGTAGGAATCAACATGGATTCCGGAAACAGCGACCTTGTGAGACCAACTCGCTTTATTTGTTCATGAGACCCAGAAAATATTAGATATAGGCTCCCAGGTAAATGCCATTTCCCTTGACTTCCGGAAGGCGTTCGATACAGTTCCGCACTGTCGCCTGATAAACAAAGTAAGAACCTACAGAATATCAGACCAGCTGTGTGGTTGGATTCAAGAGTTTCTAGCAAACAGAACACAGCATGTTGTTATCAATGGAGAGACGTCTACAGACGTTAAACTAACCTCCGGCGTGCCACAGGGGAGTGTTATGGGACCATTGCTTTTTACAATATATATAAATGACCTAGTAGATGATGTCGGACGGAAGTTCCATGCGGCTTTTCTTGGATGATGCTGTAGTATACAGAGAAGTTGCAGCATTAGAAAATTGCAGCGAAATGCAGGAAGATCTGCAGCGGATAGGCACTTGGTGCAGGGAGTGGCAACTGACCATTAACATAGAAAAATGTAATGTATTGCGAATACATAGAAATAAGGATCCTTTATTGTATGATTATATGATAGCGGAACAGACACTGGTAGCAGTTACTTCTGTAAAGTATCTGGGAGTATGCGTGCGGAACGATTTGAAGTGGAATGATCATATAAAATTAGTTGTTGGTAAGGCGGGTACCAGGTTGAGATTCATTGGGAGAGTCCTTAGAAAATGTAGTCCATCAACAGAGGAGGTGACTTACAAGACACTCGTTCGATCTGTACTTGAGTATTACTCAACAGTGTGGGATCCGTACCAGATCGGGTTGACAGAGGAGACAGAGAAGATGCAAACAAGAGCGGCGCGTTTCGTCACAGGGTTATTTGGTAAGCGTGATAGCGTTACGGAGATGTTTAGCAAACTCAAGAGGCAGACTCTGCAAGAGAGGCGCTCTGCATCGCGGTGTAGCTTGCTGTCCAGGTTTCGACAGGGTGCGTTTCTGGATGAGGTATCGAATATTTTGCTTCCCCTTACTTCCCGAGGAGATCACGAATGTAAAATTAGAGAGATTCGAGCGCGCACGGAGGTTTTCCGGCAGCCGTTCTTCCCGCGAACCATACGCGAGTGGAACAGGAAAGGGAGGTGATGACAGTGGCACGTAAAGTGCCCTCCGCCACAATACGTTGGGTGGCTTACGGAGTATAAATGTAGATGTAGGTGTAGATGTAGATATTTACTCTACACAAAGAAGATGCTTGTGTACAAAAACGTAGACTTAACTTCATGATTCATGTGGATATGTGATATTCAGACATACATAACATCGACATTTTTTTATGTTTTCAAACAAATAAGAAACTTGCCATTTTTCCCGCTCTCCTTGATGGTGTGGTGAAATAAGTTTGTGTTACGTTTCACTGACTCCTTGCACAATTTATGTGAACCTTCTGTGAATGAGCTCACTGTCAGTACAAGAAAACACAACATATTCATTTCTGCACATCTAGGGCTACTTCACCAAGTGTAACACATGGCGAGTGAATAATAAATAGGGCGGAAACTTCAAAATTCTTATGTGTCTGTACTGATGAGAATTTAAATTGAAAAAGGACATTTTGTAACTCCTAAAACAACTCAGTTGAACCCCTTTGCACTTAGAACCGTTGCAAATCTTGGGGAGAGACAAATCAGTAAGTTGACATAATCTACATATTTTCATTCTGTAATGTCATGTGGACTAATGTTCTGGGGTAGCTCATTTTTAAGAAAGTCTTCACTGCACAAAAACGTACTGCAGGGACAATATGTGGTGCTTACCCACGACCACCTTGAGACATCTGTTTAAGGAATTGGTTATTCTGACTACTGTTTCACAGTGTATTTATTCTCTCATGAAGATTGTTGTAAATAATCTACTACTGTTCAAAAGGAAGAAAGATGTACGTAATTACACTACCAAAAGGAAAAATGACATTAATTACTACACATTAAGGTTGTCTTTAGCTCAAAAAGGGGTGCACAATGCTGCAAGTAAAATTCTTGACCACTTATCCAGTGATATAAAATGTCTGATAGATAACAAAGTAAAATTTGAAGAAAAACCTGAGAAAGTTTATCCTTGACAATTCCTTATATTTCATACAAGAACTTATATTACTGTAATTTGTAAAAGGTGGTGGGTAGGACTTACTAACTCGCAGCATCTGTGTATCTTTTTCTCTTTTTGGAAAAAAGCTTAGAAATGTTCGGATTGTAACCATATGAACAAATTAATTTCCATTGTGAATGTAAAATGACTCATTCCACATCATTACAATCTATAATGCCAAATGATTCATGAATCATGAAAGTAACTAACTGTAATGTCTTCATAATTGCCTGCCTGAACAAACATTGACTGTGACACAGAATGATGTCATAGGACAATTGATATTCACAGTATGCTACGTGGCATTTATCCACAGACACACATACCTCACTCTTTCCCAACTGCCACATGTCTCCACAACCACAGATTACTGAATTCATGCACCGTATGGCTCCACGGGACCCATCTGGGCTCACAACTTCGTACAGAAACGTGGGTCGCGCCCACCACTACAGTACAGGACCACAGTTTATTTGTGGTCGCACCCGAGGAACATATAAATCTATGGTGATGTCTTAACGCCATAAGCGTGTTGGAGAGCCCAAAACATTTGACATGGATCGTACATAATACGGTGTTATGAATGGAAATAAGAACGTAAATTTGTGTAAAACTAGTGCACAAACAGCTGGGGAAAGTCAGCTGCTACTTTTACAGGTCAATGCTTCGTCTGAGTTAATACTGTTGGTTTAAGAAGTCACAGTTCGTTTTCATACCGACTTCGAATTTTTATGTTTACTATATGTAGAGTCCTGAAGGACAGCGCAGTGAAAGAACTGTGGATCAAATCGTTGCACTTAAAAGACTGGAAACAAGCACAATAACACACGTTCTCCATCTGACAATATTGGAACTGCAAAAAGTAGTGCTTATGATCAGTATGGTATATGAATGTAGCACAGAATGAAGAAAAAATTGCAGTTCGAACTGCAATATCTTGTTTTGTGGAAGTGCAAAACAGATTAAATGTGACAAATTTAAATGTTGGAAATTCGTTATGTTGTTGTAAATAAGCGACTGCTTCCCAATTTATTCTTGAAATTTTTAGAGGCTTGTGTGCAATAGTAAATGTAAAGGTAAGTTAAAATAATGACTGAAATATATTTTGCTATTTAACAATAATAGCAAAATAAACCGGCTAATGTGTAGACTGATCTAAACGTTCCTTGAAAACAATATTACACAGAGGAGAAAAAGGTAGAGACAAAGAGAGCCTTATGTGACATTAAGCGTATATTAAATTTCATATTGGTTCGAATGCTTATTGTGAAAAACGCCAAGTTGTACCATGGTTCGGAGTCGACATCAAACTACACTCATGCTCATAAATTAAGGATCATTGCAGAATGTGGTACCACACAACGTGGCACTACACAAAACTGGCGCTAATAGCATAGGCGCATAGGGAACACACACGACACAGATCTGTAAGTCCATGGTACTGGGACAAGTTGAGAAAACTGTTCCGAAACACATGTGCTACAAAACGCCACTGTTTCCTGCGCAAGTACCCCGACATCACTATGGGATATGATCACCACGCACACGTCCACATGCCGCACAACGGGTTGGCATACTCTGGATCAGGTGGTCGAGCATCTGTTGGGATACAGCCTCCCATTCTTGCACCAGTGCCTGTGTGAGCTCTTGAAGTGTCGTAGGGGTTTGAAGATGTGCAGCGATACGTCGACTGAGATCATCCCAGATGTGCTCGATGGGGTTTAGGTCTGGAGAACAGGCTGGCCACTCCATTCGCCTGATATCTTCTGTTTCAAGGTACTCTTCCACGATGGCAGCTCGGTGGGGCCGTTGTTATCATCCATCAGGAGGAAGGTGGGACCCACTGCACCCCTGTAAAGGCGAACATACAGGTGCAATATGACGTCTCGATACACCTGACCTGTTACAGTTCCTCTGTCAAAGACATACAGAGATGTACGTGCACCAATCATAATCCCACGCCACACCATCAAATCACGACCTCCATACAGGTCCCTTTCAAGTACATTAAATGTAAATGTCGTGTGACTAGGGCCTCCCATCGGGTAGACCGTTCGCCTGGTGCAAGTCCTTCGATTTGACCCCACTTCGGCGACTTGCGCGTCGATGGGGGTGAAATGATGATGATTAGGACAACACAACACCCAGTCCCTGAGCGGAGAAAATCCCCGACCCAGCTGGTAATCGACATTTTGTCGCTCTGACATTTTGTCGCTCTGATCACTCAGCTACCGGGGGCGGACTTCAAGGACATTAAGGGGTTGGTATTTGGTTCCCGGTTCACGCCAGATGAAAACCCAGCGAGGATCACTGTTCAGACTATATCTGGACTCGTCCGTGAACATAAGCTGGGACCACTGTTCCAATGACCACGTACTGTGCTCTTGACACCAGGATTCACAGGCCCTCCTGTGACCAGGGGTCAGTGGAATGCACCTTGCAGTTCTCCGGGCGAATAAACCATGTCTGTTCAGTCGTATGTAGAGTGTGTGTGGAGACAACTGTTCCAGTGGCTGCGGTAAGGTCCCGAGTAAGGCTACCTGCAGTACTCCGTGGCCGTCTGCGGGTACTGGTGGTGAGATATCGGTCTTCTTGTGGTGTTGTACACCGTGGACTTCCCGTACTATAGCGCCTGGACACGTTTCCTGTCTGCTGTAACCGTTGCCATAATCTTGAGATCACACTTTGTGACACACGGAGGGCCCGTGCTTCGACCTGCTGTGTTTGACCAGCCTCCAGTCGCCCTAGTATTCTACCGCTCACAACGTCGTCAATGTGTGTTCTTTGCGCCATTTTCAACACACAGTCACCATTACCGCGCCTGAAAAAGTCTGCACACTTACTTGTTGCACCGTACTCTGACATGCACCAACACACCTCTGCGTATGTGGACTGCTGCCAGCGCCACCGTGCGACGACCGCAGGGCAAATGCACCGCATGGTCATGCCCCGCGGTGATTTAACCCTGCTGTTCTGTTCGGGTCTATATGACCCGAAACGAATATGAACGTTATTTTACATTATGTAAATACCAATATATATTTATGAAACTTTGTGACTTTGTCTGAAAATGGATGAGCAGCATGTGTTTTAAAAGGTTTTAAAAAAGTTTAAGAAGTTTGGGCTTCAACTGTAATAGTTGCATATGTAATGTTCGGGTCATAATGACCCGACACAAATATGTTTAGTGTAACTCGTATTTATTTCTAAAATCTGGAAATGGCGAAAATTATTTTTGTTGTGTTGTGTGGGAATAGTGACTGCATCATTCCAACTTACTCTCAACAATCACCTAAAGCTCCATGCGTTCACAACAATGGGCTTGTTTGTTGCTTTCCCCAGGAAATAATAATTGGCAGTTCTCAATAATTGGAATGCTTTGTTTCTGCCCAGTTTGACTTGTGACACCATGGCGATGAGACCATTGAATGATCGTGAGTTGGAAGAAATAGTAAATGCCTCACCAGATGAAGGATCACTTTCTGAGTTTGAAGATCACATCAGCAATGCATCTGAAAGCGAGTGTTCCGATGACAGTTACGACAGTCCACAGCCCATACAAAATAGTGTAGAGACTTTTCTTTCTAAAAATGGGAATATAGAATGGCAGTTGCATCCACCAGCACAACATGGTCGCCTACCAGCTTCGAACATCATCAAGAGTACCCCAGGAGTTACCAGGTATGCAGTCAGCAGAATATCTGATGTAAAATGTTCATTTGAAGCAGTATTTCACACAGCGCTTCAAAATGAAATAATAGAGATGACAAATATTGAAGGGCAGCGAGTTTATGGTGAACAGTGGACAGATATTGATGGTTCTGTTTTCCATGCATACTTAGGACTCTTACTCCTAGCGGGTGTATATCGATCTCATGGGGAGTCTACAAAAAGTTTGTGGGATAAAGATACTGGGCGAAACATATTTCGAGCAACCATGTCTCATGAAACATTCTGTAAGATATCACGTGTCCTGCGATTTGACAAGAAATCTACTAGAGAGGAAAGACGACGTACTGACAAACTTGCCGCAATTCGTAGTATTTGGGAGAAGTGGGTAGAGGTCCTTCCTAAACTGTATAATCCAGGAGAAAATGTTACTGTTGACGAGCAGTTAGTAGCATTTAGAGGTCGCTGTCCATTCAAGCAGTATATCCCAAGTAAACCGGCAAAATATGGGATCAAAATATGGACCATGTGTGACAGCAAAACTTCATACGTACTGAAAGCCCAAATTTATACAGGAAAGGTGAGTGGAGCGGCACCAGAAAGAAATCAGGGAATGAGGGTGGTATCTGATCTCACTTCTGAGTTACGTGGTCAGAATATCACGTGTGACAACTTTTTTACGTCGTACAATTTGGGGCAGCTGCTTCTGAAAAGGAAATTGACTATGTTGGGAACTATACGGAAAAATAAGCCGGAGCTTCCACACAAAATGACCAACAAGGAGGTACACAGCTCTTCATTTTACTTCACAAATGACACTACTGTGGTTAATTATATTCCTAAGAGACACAAGAATGTTGTACTTATGAGCACTCTCCACCATGATGCGGAAATCAGTGACAGGGCTGATAAGAAGCCAAAAATGATTTTGGACTATAATTCAACCAAAGGTGCTGTAGACACGCTTGATCAGTTATTAGGTACATATACATGCAAACGAAAAAGTAATAGGTGGCCAATGATAGTTTTCTACAATATTCTTGATGTTTCTGCTTATAATGCATACGTTTTGTGGATTTCGGTTGACCCTAATTGGAATGCAAGCAAATTGACTAGAAGGAGAATATTCTTGGAGGAACTTGGAAAGTCACTGATAAAAGAACATATTGCATCAAGAACGCATTTCCCAAGAACAGAAGATTCTTTGAGAATGGTCACAAGCATCCAAAACCCGAATGATGTGGGTGGTGTGTCAGAATCGGTAACAACAAGAAAATCTACAAAACGTGCACGCTGTAAGTTCTGTCCATCAAGTAATGACAATAAAACAAACATGGTGTGTGGAAAATGTAGTAAACATATTTGCAAGAAACATGTAACCTACTTGTGTCCACAGTGCAAGCAGTAAGAAAAGAACTGTAGTATTTTATAAGATGATTGTATTGAAAATTCTGTTGTTTCAAATTTATGTGAATACTTGTGCCTAAACTACAATCAGTAAGAAGAGAGGATTCTAAAGTTGTAGTGCTTTCTATGTTGGAATGTAATAAAAAAACTGTAGTGTGTTCTGTACTGTAGTGTGCTCTAAGATGAATATCTGTAATGACAACTGTCTGTTGTTAGAAAATGTCAATACTTACGTCTAAACTGTCAACAATAAGAATAGAAGTATGGAAAAACTGTAGTGCTTTCTAAGTTGAATGCCTGTAATGGAAACTGTCTGTTGTTTCAAATTTATGTGCATATTTAAATGAAAAATATCCCTCAATAAAGTTGTATGCATTGTTATTATTATTATTATTACCATTATTATTATTATTATTATTATTATTATTATTACTAACAAGGTACTGGAATAGAACAACAATGTCGATAGCTAAAACTGTACCAAAATTTATGTTTCTAAAGCATTTTGATATGTCGGGTCATATTGACCCGAACAGTATATATGTCAAGTAAAAGTGAACAGAACAGCAGGGTTAAACCCGCAAACCGCCCGCCAGAGCGTTGTTTCACCATGTATCAATATTATCCTTAATTTTGAGCATGTGTGTGTATGTCCCCCAGTAACTGGCTGGGAACGTGCTTTGATAGGGCAGAAGAATATGCCACCTCCATTAGGACCACGGCTAGTAAAGCACTGTGGTGATCAAATAAACCTTGTAGTTTATGATAGCTTTTCCTCCGGGACCGCTTAATGACTCGGAAGCTGAACTAATAATGTTCATACATTGTTGTCGTCTTCCTCCGACTAAAAATCGTCACTACAGTCCCTACATTCTTAAATCATACACTTTAGGTATAGCATGATTAGTAGGATCCTGTGCCACCAGGGAGCTGTTACACCTGGCAGTCCACCCTCGCTTAAAATAGGAGAAACACTGACTGTTTTGCAGCGATGCAGGCCGTATGCAGCTATTCTAATTCCAGGCCTGTGGCTCTGTCATTCGTACGCTTATGTTATTGCGCTATACTCACTGCTTTCCACTTGTTTCCACCCAAATGATAGAACATAAAACAAGGTATGTGGCACATAATCCACCCTTATTCTAGCTAGTAGCAAGATGTACAACGCGTTCCGCTTACTGCAAAGTTTGCCAGGTTGCGACACGTGTCCGCTCACGGCAGCGCCTCCCAACTACCTGGTAGAGGTGGCAAAAAATAACTTAACTGATAGAAATAACCGGTTACTGAGAAGTATCAGTATTCTAATAACTGATACCATAAGTTATTTTAATAACTGCCAATAGTTCATCGCGCCATCTGTTGACCGAAGATCGTAATACGCTTTCGCGTCATCTGAAATCTGGCCACAAAGGAGAGGGACGGCCCACCTAGTAGGTGTTCTACAGCACAAAGAAATAACTGAGAGACTGTGCATCATCTGTTTATATAAGTGTGTACTGCTCTTTCGTGCGCCCTACTACTGTCCGCAAAAACGCAGTTTATGTCAGCGCGGTGGCTGATGGGAGCGACCTTAGAGGCGTTTCATATGAAGGATCGTTCCTATCAGCCACCACCCCCGTATGCATGGGCAGATAGTCCAAACGGAGTGACCATACGGAATTTGCGCGACCATGGAAGTAACCGTCAGACGTCAGTATTTTTTCGCGGCAGTTATCGTATCCGCTCACAGTTCTTGTTGTCTGGGAGTTAACGGGTCACTACAGGTAAGCTATGAGTTGGTAACAGTTTCCTGGACTCCAGTTAAAGGTCGTAGAAGTTGGTGATACTTCCAGAGAGGTTAGTTATTGAATTGAACAAGTATTTTCGTACCGCTACGGAAACACCCGCTGGCTATAAATCACACAGCTGTGAAGTAATTTTGTTGCGTTAATTTTGTGCAGTATAGGAAACTCATGTCAGCAGTAATACAAGATGTAGCACATCTCCAACCTTCTTAAAAAATGTACTTAATAATTTGTGGCATTACTATGAAGAAAAACACTCACTGAATTTTATCTCGTGTACAGTACAGAAAGCTATGAATTATTATAAAGAGTATGCAACATTTTAGTATTTTGTAGAGAGTTTACACTTATTGAAGTGTTTGAGTATTTTAGGTGATCTCAAGTGGAAAACTGGTGGTCTTCTCAAAGTGTACCATATCCCTAAATTTTAGTTTCAGCATGATGAAAAAGTGCCAGTGCCTTTCATAAATCAATCTAATTAAAATGTATCTTATCAACTTATGAGTACAAAAAACTTGTGTAATTTGGTGGTACTTAGCTTTGTGCCATTACTAGCCGAAAACGAGTTTACGCAGTTTGTGCACACCCATTACACAAGGAGTTTTTTATTTGATTGGTCTTTGGTCACTGACTTGGAAGAATTTTCTCCAAAGTATTAAGCACATCAATTTTATATAGGAAAATTGTACAATGTGTAGGGAAGCAGCCTACTCACGCTGTAATAAATTCACATCAGTTTCCATTGTGTGCCAGCCAGTCTGCTGTAACTAGCTCTGACGTCATAAATGTTGCGCAATACTGTGAAAATCAAGCAAAGAACCTAAAACTTTTCTAGCATGTCAGGAATAATACTAAATTAATGTGTGTTAAATATCAGTTCGATAACTTCAGCCATTTTCGAAATTTGGACGTTTTTCTGGAAAAATCATTGGCGCAACAGAAAAGAGCTAGAGACTTCAAAATTTATATTTAGATTCATCTTTCATAATGATTTAATAAAAATAGTACTTTGGATTTCACAAATTAAGATTTTAGTGGAAATTCATGATTTTGTGGCTTTCGTCTCAAAACTGAAGGAAGCAAGATAGATTAAGTAGGCTAATAAATAAGGCTAGGATGTTTAGATTTAAATAGGTTGGAGGTCCGCTATGACTATAAAGATGTGTAAGGTTTCTTTTGAATACCTATAAAATTATAGCGATAGCGGATCTCAAAAGGGCCAGTTCAGAGCTCATCTACTGCGTACAGTGTAGTTTAATTAATTCTCTCGCCCAGAGTATTTAACTTAGCCACGTCAAAATTTTATTATCAATACTTACCTGCGTGCTGAATGCACGTTTAAATTAAGAGCTTCTTCGGCCATCAGCAAAAGAGCTATAAATTATTATGTAACTTGAAGTGGTGCGTTACTAGCCCAGCGGCTAGTCGGGAGAGCCGAAAAGATCAGGCGTTCCCTTAGCCGTCCGCACCGCGGCTTTATATATAAGAACGCTGCGCGAGGAAGCAAGGCCCCAGTTCTCTCCAGACACTGAATGACACGCTATCTGTGTCGGGAGTCGCGTCGCATCAGTGTCACTGCTACAAACAGCCTCGGGTGCCGTATTAAGTTACTAGAGATACGCGGAACCATGAAAACATTTCATGTGAAGTGTTAATTCTGGAATGATTTTCATTATCTAGCTTCAGTTTGCGTATTGTCGTATTTTCACGTGCCGTCGCGGGACAGACATTCTACCAAATATTTAGCGTGGCGTTTGATGAAATATTTTCATCAAATTATGGCGAGCATTCTTTTTAACATTTAATTCGGACATTTATAGTTGCATCAGCGCATTAGACTCTGAACTGCTCTGTTAGTTAGGTTGTAGGGATACTTGTGTTTTTTATCAGTGAATTTCAGAATATACTCAACTATTTTGGAAAACCGTTTTTGATTAGAAATCCCGGACAATCTCCTAATTCCTCAGAGCTATAAGCTGCAGCTATAATAACATTCTCAGATAAAGTGGGCACTAGGATCTCTAATTACTGGATCCATGTTTTATTAAATCACTTTCTGGGTGCCAAAAAAGTAAATAGAGAGCCAGTGTTGAGAACGGCGAAAGACAGCATTAACAACATTCTAAAAGCCAGACACTGATTCAACATGCAAGTGTTTATACAGCAATCAGATTTTAGATATTTTTACAAACTTATCCGCCGCCCCACAAATGGGCTATTTTTCACTTTAGACGCATGTATGGAAAATTAAGCATTTCATGGAGGCATATTTGGAATGAATACATGTGTTAACAATAATAATCAGGTCAGATACTTGACATTGGTATTTAAATAAAAGTATAGATTTACTTACACTAGGGCCTACCAGTACTTGTGCATAGTACATGAACATACTTGAATAATATATGCTTTCTTTGTTTTCAGAGAGCTCAGGTCAGTTATTTTCTATTACATTAGTAAGAACGAAAAACTTTTCGTCAGGTGCATTCGTTACCATGCTGAGATTTCGTTATATACAAAACTTGGCCCTTCATCTGTCTTATTCATGAAGTAGTCTGTTATATATTTAGACAGTTACCTGTCATGATATTAAATTATTAAATTGTAAAAAAAAGTCAAAGCAGGCGGTTGACATTGACAGATGAAATACGTTGAAAAGGATGATTATTATTGCCTCATTTATTTGACAGAATGTGTACACTATTATAATATTCAAGTTAAAAAAAGGCAAAACATGGAATCGACGGGTGAAGTATTCCTCAGGACACGAAATTTTGTTACTGAGAAATTTCTGAAAACTTATTGCAAATTCGTATTCCCACATAAGTACTATTAATTCAGAATCTCACAAACTGGCTACCCAAAGAAGAATTAGATCAACAGAGGACAAAGGTGTAGTAATGACATCTGAGGTGTTTAAATCTATTAACCCTACGAGGTTAATACAACCAGTCAGCCACTGGGATTCTGGGTACAATAACGAAAAACGTAAGAGATACGCAACAAACTGAAGAATTGGAGAAATTTAATTAGTCATTCTCTCACCAAAAAATTAAGACGCTCTCGGTAGCTGAAGAAATCGAACAGTTTTCCAGATCTCACATAAAACTTCCCTCAAATGGATTATCTTTTACAGAAGTAAACAAATCTATCACGTTGCACATACTTTTGTGTTGTATACAAGGCCCTGCACTCATTACATTAAATCAACAGCACCAGTAATTAAGGTTCGAATTTTACCCACAGTATTCAGCTTAAATATTAGTTCATATTTGAAAAAGCGTGTTTTTAACTTTTCACTTTAACAGTGCTGTAGCAAAGTTTCATGTACTATCTACTGCAGTTGCAAGGATAATATTTTTAATAGCAACCGATAACCTATATACATATAATATGAAACACCAATAACCGTTCAAACATGAACTGAAATGTACTGGAGAGTTAATATGCTAAGGTTACGGCACGATTCATGCGACATTCCTGTCACTTCGCAGTACTCGCAGTAATACTGACAAACTAAACTGATGGATTCCACGTAGTTATTTAACTGTAGCCCCGTCTGGAGAATTCGATAGTGAAAAATAACTGACAGTTATTTATAATGATTAAAAATAACTGATATAAAAATAGCTGTAACCGTGATAAATGATACTCTAAAATAATCGCTTCGCCCATCTCTACAACCTGGAAAGCGTCTTGAACAAAAGGACCGGATGTACTCCAAGTAAGTGCACTCAACACGGTTACAAAGTTCCCGACAGGGAGTAGGCTATTCAGGACAGACTGATCTGTCCTTTTGAAATCTCTACCCTAGATGCCACTACAAGTGGCAAGAGCGAGTGAGAAAACTCATCATAGGCCACACTGACTGAATGAGATTACGTCTCAATAAATTAAATTTTCACTGTCTCATAATGAGTACACTTCTACGGGAGTACATTGTATCTTAATTCATCTACAGAAGTTAGTGTCAATTCAGTGTATTCAAATTATGAAGGCAAGTGTCACAAAGAGCGGTTGGGCTGGAGGCACCAAGTTGGAGGACTGCCACGCCTTCAGGCCTCACCTTACGGCTGAGCAAGAAGACAGAGAGAGGCTGCCCCACGTTGATTCAGCGCTCCCTGCAGTGTCGGCTGTACTATTAGCTGCCATGTTTTGGGAAATAATTCTGCAGTTGTTTCGAACGAAGAGTTAGTGAATGGTCTTATAAGCTATAAAGTAGCTGTATTTATTTTCGGAATCGTGCTTCCCATGTGTACCGGGTATAAATGCATGCACATATCTCGAAAAAGGAACTGAAGATAAGTGTAAATATTTTTACGTATGTTCTGTAACTGTGCTGTATTTTGTGTGCATTGATGTATTTGTTTACTTGTGTTATAAAGTTTGTTTCATCCAAGTCATCCTTCACATATACCTTAAACTATATGATATTCCGAAAATTTTGTGACAAAGGAGAAGCTTGAAAAAGGCATACTTCGTAACATCTCCGAAACAGCAGTAGCATAAGATCGTAAGTTCTTGTTGTGACTGAAAAGTAAGTTACTGGGTGGAAAATATGGTGAATTATGTCTTTTTGTATGGGTATTATAAAATAAATGATTCAGTTATTAACATTTGCTATAGGCTTTACTCCAATAAATAGTTATGTGTGGACAGAAAAAATAAATGGTTCAAATGGCTCTGAGCACTATGCGACTTAACTTCTGTGGTCATCAGTCCCCTAGAACGTAGAACTAATTAAACCTAACTAACCTAAGGACATCACACACATCCATGCCCGAGGCAGGATTCCAACCTGCGACCGTAGCGGTCGCTCGGTTCCAGACTGTAGCGCCTAGAACCGCACGCACTCCGGCCGGCGTGGACGGAAAATTGCTGTATACATTCTCATATTGTGTACAAAGATGTGTTTGTTTTCTTGTCTAATACAGCTTGTTTCATATACTGGTACATTCTTCTTTACGTATACCGTAAACCAGATGATATTCCCAGAATTTTGTAAACTTAAAGAATCATGACAGAGGCGAGCAGTAAAATCTATAACATTAGCAAAGTTTCTAAAGCACAGGATCATGATTTTGACGTGACTGAAAACCTCGTTACTGATGGGAGATGTGGTCTCTGCTTTCTAAAATATTGCGAATGAAACACACACAATACTGGTGTAATATTCTACAATATTTATTATTTATTTTACGAACCGGTTTTCGGCTGTGACGCCATCGTCAGGTACAAAGGTAAGTATATGGTGCAGCGAAAGTTTCTTGAACGAAAGATTTTGAAAGATTTTGAACTAATCCATCTAAGTAGTATCTCCATTTCAGGAGCTGAAAAATGTTCCTTTTAGATTTACGAATAAAACAAGAGGGATTATTTCAGTGTAAATGCAAATGTAAGATTATTTAACTAAGGTAAAATGTGAGACACATTCGCTAATGAACTATATACAAATTATAACAGTTGATCATAGAAGAAAATAAGTTGAACAATAAACTTTGGTGGCATGTTCCAGAGATGTGGCTGAACAAAATAATCTTTTTTTAATAGGTCTTAAATTACAAACAGGTAAGATATTAGTGATATTAAGCAGGCAAGTGAAACAACTGCGATTATACAAAGCAAAACTTACACAGAAGGAGAAAAATTGTAAAAACTGAAGTAAAGAAAAATGGGGCACGTGAGTAAGAGGCTAATTCTCAACATGGCGTGGATGGGATTGTGACTGGTACTTGCTGTTAGAAGTGGCGAGTAAGGAACTGTGCCTGGTCATTAGGTACTAAGCTTAGGCTGATAGACATATGTTTATTGATATCCATTATTTCAAGTAATTCACCTTTCTTCCTTTATGGATGTAATGTAATACATGACGCATTACACCAGTGTTGTGTGTATTTCACTCATAATGTAAATAAATAATAGGAACCGACGGAACAGTCAATCATTGCTTTCTAAAATAATTGATTCTGTTGCCCTAGGCATTGCATGTTCCTTTACATTTACAGAATCACTTTTAATTGTTCATGGATTCAGAATAACTGTTTGAAACTAAAGATCTAGTGTGTCATTGCTAGTGTTGTTATGTTTAAAGGTGATAATTTAGTTGTGAATTGGCGAAACCAACGAATGTAATACCAAATAAAGTCTGTGGTAACAGTCTAACCTGTAGTATGCCCTGAAGTTTACGTTCGCCTAATATTTTATCGTACTTTGCCATATTTAATGCACTTTCCGTCATAAAAACTAAAATTTCATGGCACATACAAAAAATGTGTGTTACATTATGGACAAGTCTCCAAGTATTTTGATGCATATTATGTACACATATCGTAAATAAACTGCGAAAGATGTAAAGGGGGCATGGGATTACCTACGTAACTTTTACCAGCCATTTCGTAAAATTTAGCTCTACGTATAAACAGAGTAATCTGATTCGTGAGAAGCGTAAAGCTAATATTTTAATAAACTTGCAATCAACCAAAAACTTCACTGAATATTCTGAGTGCCTTAATCGTAATGTACCTGCTGTGTGGGGTACTGTTCCTTTCCCCCTTGTAACACAGTTTTTAATTTGAACATGAAATGAATGGAACATGCAACTAAAATTAACGTAAACTTTCTATAGAACATTCGTCACTGAAATCATAAATCTTTCACTCTATCGATGAAAACTTCAATCTGCTTTTTTAATTTTTTATTTCATTAATGAAGGTGACCAGTTTCTTGATCGAACGCAGTGAGCTCGTACTGGTATAACTCAGCACCTCTTCCATTTACACTACACCGAACTTCTGTGACAAATGACGCTGTATTTCATGTTTCGAGCTTCTGAGGGCTTCAATCACTGATACGTTTTTAACTGACATTATAACAAATCCTACCAAGAGCGATGCGTTTTTAATGAATATTCAATGCGCTGTTGCCCTAAAATGGAGTACTTTCGTACCACGCGATTTGTAAAACGAAAATAAGTAAATACGAAAATTTTTTAAATACCAATAAGACATTTCCCTTCATTTTAATACAAGAAAACGTAACAATAACGACACGTTTTCGGGAGATACTCGAAGTGCTGGTGCTTAGAAACAGTATATATTCATAGAGTGTATGTTATAACAAGAAAAAATAACAGGAAATATGAACTTCAATTGAAAACGACAAATACTGTGTGGTGTCTTGCAAGTTCTGTTTCTGATGCAGAGAGCGTTCTTGCCTCTTATTGATTCAGTCTTTCGTAGCACGTTGGCGAATTACCACGGAACTTATTTTGTGTTTCACTGGCTCCTCATCGTGAAATAAGAGGAAATGACGTCACAACACTCATATAGCTCCACGTCAAAGTTTGCTAACAAGTTCTGTGGGAAAACAGCTTGATATCGTAAATGTGAAGCCGGTAACTTACGGACTCCGCCATATTGTGGAGACCAAGACATTGTGAGCAACGTGCATGTATTGTTGTGACCTCACAGAGAACCTGCATAGGCAGAAACTGGCCAATCCTCCGTTGGCCACCATATTTTTGCCAGACTTAGAGCGGCAAGTAATATCATACTCAAAAGTATCTCAACTATCCGAATTGCGTTCCGCCTGATTTGCATGCAGCCCATATAAAGTGCCTTTCTTGCAGGTCGCAGGTCCTCTAATCTCTTTCGTAACAGTCACTGAAATACACGAGATGGTTACCACAAGAGATCCCCAGTATATGGCAATAAATCCAGAAGTAACTAACACCACGCTATTTCGAATATCAGGAAACACATAATTGGATGTGAGATAGTCCTTAAAGTTTGAAAACTCATATTCATTATAATAAGAAATATTTAAAAAGTATTTCCACTCTTATCAGCATTTGAGACAACTAATTCTTGTAGCTTTATCACATATGTCATTCAGGTATTAATATCACGGTAATTCAAATATCAGGAAACACATGGAGGTGAGATAATCCTTAACGATATTAATCTCAAATTTACTACACTAAGTTACATTGCAAGAAGGTTGTCACTCTCATTAGCACCTGAAACAACTAAGACTCGTAACTTAATTACATCAATCACTGAATAATCCGTGGTCGCAACTGATTTCATTGTGAATCAGATATTTACCAAGAATATCTGTACTTTCAAAGGTCAATGGTAATTCGTATTATTCTTCCACGCTAGCAGATTCCACGCCGCCTTACTACTCGTCGTTTGCTTGACAGTTTAAAGAAATAACAGGCTAGGAAAATGGATTAACAGTTTCAAGCGCTCTATGGAAACTTCAAGATCAGAAACGTATAAATTTTTATTTCACTATACTCAAAATGACACGTGAATCTATGTGCAGTTGAAAAGCATCACATCGCCCAGTTACCGAGCACAAAATGACATTAAGTAACTAAGGAGTTCATGAGCATCTACTTGCACACATGTTTGAACATTAAATGACATGCTGAAACGTTTTGTTCAGGATATGGGTTCAAACCCAGCATCTATACTCAATGCCACGAAGCAATGATTTCGTGACTGACCGAGATTTGAAACAGTACCGGTTATAAATGTTTACTAGGCACAAAGAGACGTGAAATATCTAATTTTTGAGCATATCAGTTAGCAAGACCCGAGTTGAAATTAGATGACGAAAATTTCAGAACTGGACCGAGTATCCCATCCAGTACCTATTGTCCCTGTTAACTAAAGAGCAAAAGCTGATAAATATGGTTCCATTCACTAATAACAAAGTAAGTGAGTATTTATAACTGAAATGACGTGATGTAAAGTTTTGTTTTGGTCATGAATTTCAACCTAATCGGATTGTTAATTACTCAAGGCAAATGTTAAATATCTAATTCTTTCAGAAGTAGTAATATGCTTCACACCTGAATGACGTGCCGAATTTTTTTATTTTTGTCTTACCAGGACTCGAAACCGGGACCAATTATTGTTATTTCCTAGCCACGAATAGGCGTTAAATGTCGATTTCTTTCATAGTAGCGAAAATCAGATGATTCAAATGGCTCTGAGCACTATGGGACTTAACATCTATGGTCATCAGTCCACTAGAACTTAGAACTACTTAAACCTAACTAACCTAAGGACATCACACAACACTCAGTCATCACGAGGCAGAGAAAATCCCTGACCCCGCCGGGAATCGAACCCGGGAACCCGGGCGCGTGAAGCGAGAACGCTACCGCACGACCACGAGCTGCGGACCGTAGTAGCGAGAAGTGCCTTTATTTTAACTGTGCTTGCAAGGAGTCGAACCCCGTACATGTTGTCCTTGCTCATTACTCATGAAGAGAGGTGGACTACCTAAATCTTTTTCACCAACAGGTAAGAGTGACATGACTGAATCTAAAGTAATGTGATGACATGTTCTACGTCTGAACGGTGGCTGAAACTGACTCCTGTCGCTATTGTTGAAAACGCATGAAGAGACGTTGAAAATGAAAATTGCTTTTCACGAATACTTAGGAGTGTGCATGCTAGAGCTTGAAATGATAAATGGAAAATTGTTGTGCTGGAACGGGATTCGAACCCAGAAAGACATCTTTCATCGAGATTATTTGTGTTTTGAATCTCAGGGAAACAACTGTATCGTCCCGAAGGAGGGACCCCACGAAAGATGAGATTCAAATCGGAATTCCAGTCCAGCATTAACTTTTTCAACATTCCATATTCAAATAAAATAAGAAACAAGTGTCCTCTGACCTTCATGATAATTCTGTGTGTGCCCATCTTTTTAGTGATGGTTGCGAGACGCGGCTGTTCGATAGAGGATGTCAATTTAAACACCTTTCAGCCGTCAATTTTCAAACTTATTTTATTAGGTAGCCAGTTTCAGCGTCTTACCACGCCATCTTCAGGCGCCTGATCGACGTGTAGGAATA
The DNA here is from genome assembly GCF_021461395.2 of Schistocerca americana. Taxonomy (NCBI): domain Eukaryota; kingdom Metazoa; phylum Arthropoda; class Insecta; order Orthoptera; family Acrididae; genus Schistocerca; species Schistocerca americana. Next base: position 370,493,931 of record NC_060130.1, read on the forward strand.
ATCTACCTCGATTCTGATCGAAACATGGCCCAGCAATACTGATATTAGTAGATATTTGCAACATTGACCAATCATCACCTGTCGGCAGGTGATGATTGAAGTGTTCACTGAAAATTGCGTAAATTTCGTGCGCAGAGCGGTATTCCAGCAGAATGGATAGTAAACTCAAAGGGGAAGGGGAACCTTGAATATAGGAGAAATGACGACTCGTACTGAAGCACACATTCGTTTTCACGTCACTGAATTATCGTTACTTGATGATTTGATATGTTTTTACACAAAGTATAACGACACAACGATGTTAGGCAATGACTATACTTGGGGGCGGCATGAGACCTAAGACCATCGGTCAGTATGTTGCAGCATAGAAAAGGGCAGGAACATGTGTTTAACTATACAGTTTAACTAAACAAACACAACATGCCGAGCCGCCTGCGAAGATCGCTACAACATCCACACTGACTGCCGCAATGTTCTGGCCGTGGTAGAGCTGATTTGGAGTGACGATCGCTGCACTTTATCCTCCTCCGATGCTCCATGAGACACCGACAGATTTCATTCAGTGCGTCACATATTTCTGCACCGTCCAACGAATAAAATGCGCACCTTGTTCACATTCAAATGCCGTGACTATCGTTTCTTGAAAGCTGTACGGTAGATAAGTGTCATGATCCTAACAGAGTGTCTCCGATTTCGTTCGATATCTGTTGACATGCACTCTAGAATTGATCGTACTAGTGTACACTCTGCCATTTTTTCTTTACCACTAAATAGCATTTTCCGAGAACCCTCCCAGAAAATCTAAGTTTCAATCCACTTCTCCTACTAGATCAGTTTCAGTTTTCGTTCCGTAGACCCAAAACTGAGATGTGGAGCGTGTCAGTAAGAATAACGTAAAAAACATAGAACTTTTTAATATAATAGTCGTTCTCACTTCCCTGATCATTTGTCAGTAGGTTGTCAAGATATGTGAATACATTACAGTAAACTGGAACTGCTAATATTTACAGAATTAATACACTATCAGAATGAAACAATTATCCACGTTTAACAAATTTATCGTACACAAAATACCTAATACTGACTGTTGTTCCCAAGTTCTGTCAAAACTGAAATCTAACAGACAATTTCACTTAGGCGTGGAGGTCATGTCCAAACACAGCGCCGGCAACCTGAATGATCTAAGTGCGACGAGTTAGACATCCAGCACAGGATTTTTTGACTCTAAGTTCAGGAAGCAACGTCGGCGGAAGCAGCCGTTGAAAGCAAATGGGAGTGCTTGAACCTTTGGAAAGCATACCCAATAGGATGTAACACTGCACAGACGGAATGCTTCTTGGCAGGCCTGGTGGAGGGCAAGGCACATACATTTCTGGTAGACGCGGGTGAGCACGTGTCAGTCGTCAGTCTGGACCTCCTAGGGCACGTGACAAATCACGTTGAGTTGGTGACAATAACATAGAGTCGTTAGGTACAGCGCTGATCGGTTTTAGCATTGGAACTAAGAGTTTTTGGGCCCATATGGAAGTGTTAGTGCAAGTAGATGAAGGTCATTCAGCGATTCTTGGGCTAGAGTTTCTAGACAAACATCGTCCTAAAATAGACCTTTCGCAGTATACAGTAGATATCGGTGGGACTTGGTTTCCAGTGGGCAATGTCGCAGGGCACATCCCTAATGAAGGTGTTGCCGACTAAACTGTGCACACGTACCCTAAAAGTTGGTTCCTATGATACACTGATGAGCCAAAACATTATGACCACCTGCTTAATATCTTGTTTGTCCTATTTGGAACGAAGTACATCACTGATTCTGCATATCAGATAGGTTTGTGGAGATATCTGGTCTTAGATGTCATGTAATTCGCCTAAATAACGGGGCGCTGATTTGTGTACACGGTGATGGCATCTGGTTGAGACCAAGATAGGTTCTATAGGATTTACATTAGGCGACTTTGGTCGCCGAGATATCAACATGAGTTCACTATAACGCTCCTCAAAACACTGTAGCACCGTTCTGGCTCCGAGAAGAGGACAGTTATACTGCTAAAACATGACATCGCCGTCGGGGAAGATCCAAAAAAGGTTCAAATGGCTCTGAGCTTTATGGGACTTAACATCTGAGGTCGTCAGTTCAAATGGTTCAAATGGCTCTGAGCACTATGGGACTCAACTGCTGAGGTCATTAGTCCCCTAGAACTTAGAACTAGTTAAACCTAACTAACCTAAGGACATCACACACATCCATGCCCGAGGCAGGATTCGAACCTGCGACCGTAGCGGTCTCGCGGTTCCAGACTGCAGCGCCAGAACCGCACGGCCGAGGTCGTCAGTCCCCTAGAACGTAGAACTACTTAAACCTAACTAACCTAAGGACATCACCCACATCCATACCCGAGGCAGGATTCGAACCTGCGACCGTAGCGGTCGCGCGGTTCCAGACTGAAGCGCCTAGAAACGCTCGGCCACGCCGGCCGGCTGCCGGGGAAGACATCAAGCGTGAAGGGATGCAGGTGGTTCGCAGCTATCAGCGTGTCTCCGATTACTACCGCAGGTCTCATGAAAGCGCAGGAAAATGTCTCCCATAGCATAATACTGCTCCTACTAGCCTGCGTCTGTAGCGCGCTGCACGTTTCGAGCCGCCGTTCACCTCGATGACGGCGTTTGTGGCCACGACCATTTATCTATTGTGGCAAAAATGTGATTCACACGAAGAGCCGACACGTTTCCACCGATCGACGGTGGGATCACGATGGTGCCGTGCCTACTGCAATCGTAAATGACGATGTCGTTGGGTCAGCAAGTGAACACGTAGGGTTGGTCAGCCGCGGAGCTCCATGCTCAACAATGTATGATGCAGGGTGTGCTCCGAAACACTTATACGTGCACCAGCGTCGTGCTCTATCGGCAGAGATGTCACAGGTGACCATCCACACTACTTTACAGAGCAGACAAGTCTCAGAACCCTACGTTCTGTGAAAAATCGTGGACGACAATCATTTAACGCCTAGTGGTAGTTTCACTGTCCTTCTATCTCTTTCCGTAGATGCTCACGACAGTGGCAAGCCTACATTTGACCAGCTTCGCTGTTTTCGAGATACTCGTTCACAGGCTCTGCATAATAATAATCTGCCCTTTGTCAAAGTCGCTTACCTCAACGGATTTGCCCATTTGTAGCCTATATCTTCGCTAGGGTGATCACCCATCCGTGTTTGCTCCGCTTACATACTTTTGTTACCATGTCATGTGCCCGCAACGCCACCAGGAGGCATCCAACGTCGCGATGGGCAGTGGTCATAATGTTTTGGCTAACCAGCGTAGAATACCAGCAGGAAAGAGAAGTTGGAGAGGGTTTCAGCTGATACCAATTTGCCACGTGAAGCATTGTATGTGGTAGAGCCACTGACAGATAATACAGAGTTAGAAAAAATGCACTGCGTTGTGCGCGCAAGCATAGCACTAGTGAGTAGTATTAATGGTGAATTTATGGGTCCTGTAAGCTTGGACTACCTCGGTACAAACATGGTTTGTCTGTTGAAGGGCTTAATGATTCTCACTTTAGATGTATTGAATGAAGAGGATATTGATGCGTTATCTGACGCCCAGAGCTGCAAGCAAACCGTCGTTACCTAGGTAAGTCGGTCACTTGCAAGGCAGTGATCGGCAGGCAATGGAAGTTTTGCTGATACACTTTATGGGCTCATTTAACACGAATGGTTCTTTACCAGCAGCACCAGCTACCCGGTACTATATGCCCTTGGGTAATAATGTGTCAGTTTAGAGAAAGCCGTGAAAAAAATGAAATGAAACAATCGTATGGCATTGGTGGCCCGGAGCCACCACCTGGAGAAGCTCGGTCGCCAGTTCGCAAGTCTTTTTAGTTGACGACATATTGGGCGACTAGCGTGTCAATGATGATGAAATGATGATGAGGGTAACACAACACCCAGTCCCCGAGTGGAGATAGTCACCGACCCGGCCGGGAATCATACCCAGGACCACTGGATGGCAGTCCGACGTGCTGACCACTCTGCTAAGGAGGCGAAAACAGTAAGCCGTACTACATACCAAAGCATCTGCAACCCTTAATGGAGAAGTTCATAGACCATCAATTGGCAGAGGGGCAATAGAGCATAGTAAAAGTCCATGGGTGGCAAGCGTCGTCAGAGTTCTGAAAAAAGCACTGAAAGGTACGAGGAAGTACAGATTCTACTGCGATTGCCATTTTTTCACTGCAAAAACTGTCACACGCATATCCCAACCCCAGTATTACGGGAACGTTAGGCAGCTTAGGGTAGTGCCAGTATTTCACAACAGTGGATTTGAGAAAAGGACATCACCAGCTAGAGGTAGTCCCAGAAGACAGACCAAAGGCAGCTTTTACTGTCCAATGGGGACATTACCAATATGGGTGTGTAACTTAACTCCAATGTATATGCAGTATTTCTCATATTTTTTCATATTTTGAGAGAGAAATTTCCGATACCAACGACATACTTGTAGTGGGGGAAGCCACGACAGCTAGAAAGTGACGCCAAGCAACATATTTAAATGCACACATATGTCCTACCTTCATCTTTAGTTGTTTTAAATTAATTTTGAATAGTTATGTTCTAAAATAAACTGATTGACGCTATCTGTGGTATAATAGATTTCAATGAACAGAAAAAAGTAAATGCAGTTAGGAAGGGAATCCACTTTGGGTTTTTATTTCGGCGTGCAAGGTGACCTTGCGCGGCCGAGTAGTGTGAAAAGCGAGGGAAAAGACAGTTGTTGACAGACGGCAGAGAGTGCAGACACAAGCCGCGTTTCGCATTTTCAGTGCTGCTGAGAACGGTGAATTAGTGCGACCATTGCAAATATACGGAAGCGGTAGCAGCGAATGGCGCAGAAAAATAGTCTCTATGGTTTAAGTTGCAGAATGTAAGAATCTTCGAACTAATATTGATGGCAACATTGGCTGAGGCTACACAGGGCATAATGTCGGCCTCAGGCACAATGACTTGTTTCAGTAATGTGCACCCACACTGAGACGTGAATACATCGTTCATCTGCCACACCACCTCAACAGCAGCGCCTTACCGCCTACATATTCAACGCAAGGAAGGTCTTATGTTAATTTACAGTATCGGAAGTGTAGAGAGCTCAGACAGTATTGTCAGATATGTGATGCAGATTTGAACAATGAAATAATTCAAATTAATGGTTTTAAATAGTTGGTTATCTACGCAAATTCCTGTTTTCACAATTGAAGTAACTTCACGTAATAATTTGAGTATATAAATGTGTTTTTTTGATGTTATAATTACGAATAACTCTTGTAATCACAACTGAACGGTGCCTCAGAGCTAAGGAACAATAAATAGATTCAGCGGTTGCTTTTCTAATTTAACTTAAAGTAATTTCTGTTAAACTGATTTTACAACAGATTAATATCAAAGTAATTATTATCATAATAACAGAATGAGATTTTCACTCTGCAGCGGAGTGTGCGCTGATATGAAAGCTCCTGGCAGATCAAAACTGTGTGCCGGACCGAGACTCGTACTCGGGACCTTTGCCTTTCGCGGGCAAGTGCTCTACCAGCTGCCGGCCGAAGTGGCCGTGCGGTTAAAGGCGCTGCAGTCTGGAACCGCAAGACCGCTACTGTCGCAGGTTCGAATCCTGCCTCGGGAATTGATGTTTGTGATGTCCTTAGGTTAGTTAGGTTTAACTAGTTCTAAGTTCTAGGGGACTCATGACCTCAGCAGTTGAGTCCCATAGTGCTCAGAGCCATTTGACCCATTTTTGCTCTACCAGCTGAGCTACCCAAGCACGACTCACGCCCCGTCATCACAGCTTTAGTGCGGTCTGGCACACAGTTTTGATCTGCCAGGAAGTTTCAACATAATAACATTTTCGGTCACTTTATACAGTAGGATGATGTATTAGTAGTGAATATGCTACAAGTAAAGTCAGCTTATGTATCTTGTGTCTCAGTTTGCTGGAAGTTAAGGTTAAATACCTAAGCATTTCAGTAAAACTATACATACTTTTTTTATAGCAGGGAACTCAAATAAATTCAAGCTCAAAAATTTAATTGCTTTCAAGTTTCCTTCAGAAACGTTGAATAACATTTGCTCTTTCAGAACTGGCGGCCGATCTCCGTTGTTTTCAGGGGATTTCTCATAATAAGTGACCAACGCTCTCGTCAAGGCTCACTGAGTTGCGGAGTCAAGACTGGAACGACGACGCTCTGAGGTAGCGCACAAGGTAATCAGTGTGTTATTTCGTGTGATGATTAAAACATTGCTCTATCGCGGATTGAACCATCTGATCAGCTCTGCGTTTTGGTGACAGAGTTTGAGAGTATAAAATGCCTTATCAAATTAGGAAAACAAATTAGGAACACCGGTCAAAATTTCAATAAATATTTTATATTTAAAAAAAGGTTAGTGAATAAATCTGTATAAGATCTACGGGCGAATACCGGAATAAGCTACAGGGCGGTGACACACGCCAGTCTGAGTAGGTGTTTACAGTTTTTTGTGACAGTCGCGCAGCCGGCGGTAGCGGCAAAAAACGGGCGCACACGCCAACCAAAGAGACAGCACCAAGACAGTCCAGTCTGTTAACCTTCCTCCGAGAAAGTAATTTCCTCAAGTAATACAATCTGAGTAATGAATGGGGCGACAAACACACAGGCTCCTAAGCTCACGTCTTTTCGTAGTTAAAACTGATTAACAGTACTACGAAAAAGATAAAGTGGGTCACTCTTACGTGAACTGACAATTCTAATCTTGCAGACATGAGTTCACGTAGCCATCTACATCTACATCTACGTGATTACTCTGCTATTTACAATAAAGTACCTGACAGAGGGTTCAATGAACCACCTTCAAGCTGTCTCTCTACCGTTCCACTCTAGAACGGCGCGAGGGAAAAACAAGCGCTTAAATTTTTCTGTGCGAGCCCTGATTTCTCTTACTTTATCGTGATGATCGTTGCTCCCTATGTAGGTGGGTACCAATAGGATGTTTTCGCAATCGGAGGAGAAAACTGGTGACTGAAATTTAATGAGAAGATACCGTCGCAACGAAATAAGCCTTTGTTTTAATGATTGCCACTCCTATTTACGTATCATCTCTGTGGCACTATCTCCTATTTCGCGATAATACAAAACGAGCGGCCCTTCGTTGTACTTTTTCGATGTCATCCGTCAGTCCCACCTGATGCGGATTCCACGCCGCACAGCAATGCTCCAGAATAGGGCGGACAAGCGTGGTGTAAGCAGCCTCTTTCGTAGATCTGTTGCTCCTCCTAAGTGTTATGCCAATGAATCGCAGTCTTTGGTTTGCTGTACCCACAACATTATCTATGTCATCGTTCGAATTTAGGTTATTTGTAATTGTAATCCCTAAGTATTTAGTTGAATTTACAGCCTTCAGATTTGTGTGACATATTGCGTAATCGAAATTTAGTGGATTTCTTTTAGTAGTCATGTGAATAACTTCACACTTTTCTTTAGTCACGGTCAATTGCCACTTTTTGCACCATACAGATATCTTATCTAAATCATTTTGCAATTCGTTTTGGCCATATGATAACTTTACAAGATAGCAAATGACAGCATCATCTGCAAACAATCTAAGACGGCTACTCAGATTGTCTCCTATATCGTCAATTAGATCAGGAACAATAGAGGGCCTTGGGGAACGCCGGATATTACTTCTGTTTTACTCGATGACTTTCCGTCTATTACTACGAACTGTGACCTTTCTGAGAGGAAATCACTAATCCAATCGCACAACAGAGGCGATATTCCATAGGCACGCAGTTTGGTTAGAAGACGCTTGTGAGGAACGGTATCGAAAGCCTTCTGGAAATCTAAAAATATGGAATCAATTTGACATCCCAGGCAGTTGTAAGCATACGCAGGCCTGAAGAAGTGACGAATAGTACGGTCGCAGGAGGATATGGTTTCGGCTTAAAAGCGCACCAGCTACTTTCGAATGCTTATTCGATAGGGTGCTACGTGGTTTAAGGCTGCAAACATGCAAGATATAATTGGACCATGTCATGGTATTCTTGATGAATATGCCAAAGCATGCGAAACACTTGAAATACGTATTCAGGAGGCTATGATCAGTATGTCTAATGCTTAGCACGGATGCTATAAGAGCCATTTTGCACAGATGCAAGTGAAATACACCATGTGATCAAAAGTATCCGGACACCACCAAAACCATACGCTTTCCATATTAGGTGCATTTCGCTGCCACCTACTGCCAGGTATTCCATATCAGCGACCTCAGTAGTCATTAGACATCGTGGGAGAGCAGAATGGGGCGCTCCGTGGAACTCACGGACTTCGAACGTGGTCATTTGATTGGGTGTCACTTGTGTCATACATCTGTACTTGAGATTTACACACTCCTAACATCCCTAGGATCTCTGTTCCCGATGTGATAGTGAAATGGAAACGTGAAGGGACACGTACAGCACAAAAGCGTACAGGCCGACCTCGTCTGTTGACTGACAAAGACCGCCGACGGTCGAAGAGGGTTGTAATCTGTAACAGGCAGACATCTATCCAGACCACCATACAGGAATTCCAAACTGCATCAGGATCCACTGCAAGTACTATGACAGTTAGGCGGGAGGCGACATAACTTGGATTTCATGATCGAGCGGCTGCTCATAAACCACAAATCACGCCGGTAAATGCCAAAAGACGCCTCACTTGGTGTAAGGAGAGTAAACATTGGACGATTGAACAGTGGAAAAACGTTGTGTGGAGTAAGGAATCGCGGTACACAATGTGGCGATCCGATGGCACGGTGTGGGTATGGCTTTGCGTGGCACTATCACAGCACAGGCCTACATGAATGTTTTAAGCACCTTCTTGCTTCCAGCTGTTGAAAAGCAATTCAGGGATGGCGACTGCATCTTTCAACACGATCGGGCACCTGTTCACAATGCACGGCCTGTGGCGCAGTGGTTACACGACAATAACATCCCTGTAATGGACTGGCCTGCACAGAGTCCTGACCTGAATCCTATAGAACATGTCTGGGATGATTTGGAAAGTCGATTTCGTGCCAGGCCTCACCGACCGACATCGATACCTCTCCTCGGTGCAGCACTCCGTGAAGAATGGGCTGCCATTCCCCAAGAAACCTTCCAGCACCCGATTGAACGTATGCCTGCGAGAGTGAAGCTGTCATCAAGGCTAAGGATGGGCCAACACCAGTGATACTTTTAACTTACGTGCAACAACAGCAACACTGGTTGACAATATTTTTTACCGTTTTTTCCAGTAGCACTGGATGAGAATGGGTACAGTTTTTCCAGATATATAAGTCTTCGCTAAAAACTAAAGTGGAAATACTACTACTACAACTAAATTCCACTGTCACAGTAACAAAACTTTTACAACAATTCTAATGGACTGTGTACACGTAGAAACTAATTTCCACAGCCGCAAAAGGAAAGGTTTTTACAATAATTCTGATGGACAGTGTATACTTAAAAAGATACGCGTAAAAGGGCCATACTATTACTATGCAGACACACACTCTCTCTCTCTGTCACCCACTCATTCTCTCCCTTTCACTCAGAGTCCCCCACCCATTCTCTCGCTACAAGCGAGCAGGCGAGCAGTGTGAGTACGGAACTGTTTCAATATCGTCATCACAGATGACACTTTTATCGTCATGAGGCGACAGGCAGATTTTAGACTGCAGCACACAGCACACCTCATGTCCTGTCGACCGAATACTAGTCTGCCGTACCATATGCGGCGGCTGCAGTGCAGCATCATGAATACCACTGTACAGGCACCGCAAATAGTCTTTGATAGAGAGGCCTCTCGATGCCATAAGATGCACACCCTTAGCCTGCCTGTGGGTGGCACCTTCCAAAGTGCGATGTGCATAAATTTTTGATCGCTGACCTACATATTCCACAATCAGCAATCCATTCACCTCATCTTTCATAAGGCCGATAACCTTCTTGTTGTGTGGAACAATACCACAAGGATTCTCGGCCATATATGAGTACGTGTCGAATTCATTACTGTCGTACCTCATTACTTCATATGGATCGCAGTTCTTCACCCAATAGATGAAGCTATCTGCGTCCATATAAAGTCTTTTAGGGCCTGCAAAATGAGTTTTGGCAAACTCTTAATGAAAGCGGTGCACGTGGAGTTTGGATAGGCCCAGTATGCACATCGCCACGTAAATGGGTTTCGTAAGCTCTACTGCAGCCTTTGCCATCTCCACAGCAAGCAAAGTCTGACTGAATATGGGGACCCGCTTAATATTTGGTCTGGCGATGCATTTTCTTGCGCCCCCTTCTAATCAAAGTTTCACGTTGTTCCCTCAAATTCTTCATCGCTTTGCTGTAAATTCAATTGTTCAATAATTTATAAAAATCTGTCTCTAAGTAAATATCGTGTTAGTCTCTGTCTCGTATTCAAATCAATATACTCCTTCAGCCAGGGGGACTGCTTGAAGGAGATAGCCCAGGTGACTCTAACCAGCTCCATACCCAAGCTGAGACACTGCTGGAGATTACGATAATGAATAATGTATCTCCGCTTATCACCCAGCGTTGTCATCAGTTTTGGCGTGGTAATAGGATATGTGAGTTTTGCCTCCATCATATATCCTACTTCGGAATCAGCCTCCATACCCTTCTAAAACTTTCCACCTAATTCCTTACTTTCGTCTTTGGGCACCCATCGAAGCTCACCAATCGGCAGTGACTGTTGCAGCATGCCTGTATAAGTTATTTACATCCAGGTACAATATACAATTCGAATCAAAGGACGCACTGAACCTGTCACCCATCTGTGAGTTATTTGCCTACGCATGCATATGGATAAACAGGCAAAGTCCTCCACGGATCCTTCGCTCAATGGAAAGAAGCATGTTAGCATTAGTCAATAATTCAGTACTGCACTTTGTTTTCTTGAGCATTGTGTCCCAAGACAACCCAAGTGCCATGTAATAAGAGGTGGTATCCAGAGAACATGTGGTCGTGCATAGGCTCTGGAATTTCTCGAAAACATCCACAAACAAGGGCACGTCTGTGTTCATGTAAAGCCGTGCACACTCTCCTAAAGTGGTGATGTTGAATTCCCATCAGACATTCACGGCATGCTCATACCCTGCATCTGTTATGGCATCACCTGTAAGGTTGCTGAAGAATGCAGTTATGTCGGGTAGCCTGGTTTCATTGAATTTTGTCATACTATCAACATACTCGTATGGGAAAACCCGCTTCCTAGTCACAAGTTTTCCTCGTCAGAAAATACAGCTCAAGTGATATGCATATTCTCCCGAGGCAGGGTTTAGAGTGTCTGGAGTGGCACCTGTATAAAATGTAGCGTGTTATGGAAGCTGAGATTAATTTTTGGCGTCATTCGTTTGGAGAATGAAGTGTAATTCTCGACGCTATCAGATAGGACACTGACCTGATTTTTCACTCAACCAACACCAGCCGAGTGCTCAACAAGAAAGTGAGCGTCATATCCACCTAAATTATGGAAGAAACGGGTATGTTCCTTGGTAGTTGGTACTTCAAATTGCACGTATTGTAAGCTGCCCCACGAAACTTCCCCATACGGTGACAGTGAACTCTACGAGGTTTCTATCTAACGTCAGCCCATATATATGACAGTCAACCACATTATTGTACAAATCTTCGTTCCCCTTCGATTTTGTCATGGGAATGTTGTTGCAGTAAAAGCTTATCAACCTCGCATGAAAGTTTTCCGAGCTCAGTGAGCAGCCAAAACGCAGGATTATCCCCGACATAAGTTTTGTGGCGGTTAAGATTCCAACCACAGAACGATACATTTTGGTACACTTCGGTATATGGTACGCGTTTTCCTGTAAAGGTGGCGTGTGAGGTCATAGGGTCGTCTTCAGAGAGGGTCGCAGGGGCGAGGACGCATTCGAAGTTGTCATACAATGCAAAGAGGCATCGCTCCAGTGGTGGGCATTTTTAAACTTTATGAATTTGTTTTTCTCAGTGGGCATAACACGTACCGGGTCCTTGGAAGCGCATTCTACTAGATGTGCTGCTAATAATATGTCTAAGGAAAAAAATTCAGGCACCGTATGCAAAAATATGCTTTTTATGTTCACGTTGTTTTCAACTGAGAGAATAGAAGCCAGAGCGTGTCTTTGATCCAAACATAATTATAATTATCACCTTCAGAGAAGAGCAGCATGTTTACACCCATCTTATCCTCACCGGCAAGTTTTGAGAAATGGAGGCCGGTCACTGTGGCCGAGCGGTTCTAGGCGCTTCAGTCCGGAACCGCGCTGCTGCTTCAGACGCAGGTTCGTATCCTGCCTCGGGCATGGATGTGTGTGATGTACTTAGGTTGGTCAGGTTTAAGTAGTTCTAAGTCTAGGGGACTGATGACCTCAGAAGTTAAGTCCCATAGTGCTTAGAGCCATTTGAACCTTTCTTTTTTGTTGAGAAATGGAGGGGGCCGATTACAGTATGCTTGTTCTGCCCATCTGACTTGCTTTCAACTCCAGGTCATAAACATGAACCAGTATTCTGGTATTCTGGTTCTCAAATTTAGATATGTCCTGGATCTTCATGGAAACTCGATACAACCAAGGTTATAACACTTATGAATGTCAAGGTATCTACCATACTGAGATGTGCGCTGCAGATCTTTCGTGTAATTTCTCTCTCACACATGGCAGGATTGACGAATCAAAACAAACCTGATCGGTTTTATTTTCGACATTAATGTATGCCTTCTTATCAGCTATATCCATAGGGAGCTTGGTATAGCTGGACCCTCCAGTAACCAGACCGCAGACATGTGTATGCGTGTCCAGGTGTAGTATTCAGCTGAGTGCTATAGCTGAGCCCCTAACTTCCATCTCAGGAAACTGGGCGAGTATAGCATTCAAGATGATTGATGTGCTCCGAGTTATCACGCCTTTTTTCCCCCCAAGGATAATGATGACTTGTCTCTTCAATACCAGAATCAACTTTGGGGGTGCGGGGGTGGGCGTGGTAACAGTTGGATACAGGATACAGCACCACATTTAAAGGCGGGATACTGTGGATCATTAACGACCTTGAGGAGTTCCGTTTCCACGGAGGCACACTCTTAGAGACCCGACAGGGTCGCGGTACCCTCCTGCCGGATTCTTGATCCTTGTGAACGAGATTCGATCCTCAAAGGCGTCTGGAGTCAACACATATTCTAACTGCGGTATATTGTCACTGACCTGATGTCCTTCACTAGAAGGACGGGAGAGGGAACTGCCGCTAGGCACTGGATCGCTGTTATTACTAATACTATAATTACAACTAGATGACGAAACTGCTTGCGGTGATGTGTTGACGGGCATTTGCCGTACCCCGCGAGATCGGCGAGGACGAGAAGATGGAGATGGAGGAGGAGGAGTTGGAAGAGACGCTGCGGAATTGGGCCAGTGCAGCCCTGACCCGCTTTCCAGGGGGAGTGTCGCTCATGGACGCCAGTGCAGAGCCGGTATGATGACAGCGCGGGGACGGCGGGGGCGGTGGGGGCGGCGGGGGTGGCGGTGGGAGCGGGAGCAGCGGTGGCTGCGGCGGCTTCCTCCGCGGCGACTACCAGCGACGTTGCTAGCAAATTGTGCCTCACAGGACACCTCCTCGATGTTATAGGCTTCGCCCCCGGTATCCGGACCGCGCTGTATTGTGGAAATCGTTCCACCGAAGCAGCCGCTGTAGAAGAGAGGAAGAATTACGAAATCAAATTAAGTGCAATGTTCTAGACATCGCCTACTGCTACTGCTGCAGTGGAATAAAGAACACCGATTATCTGTAAGCAGAGTGAGTATGTATTACATATTTCGCTCTGGCTCCCAGCCGTCTCCCTCGTCTCCTCATGACAACGAAGGTCTCTAAATGGTTCAAATGTCTCTGAGCACTATGGGACTTAACATCGGAGATCATCAGTCCCCTAGAACTACTTAAACCTAATTAACCTAAGGACATCACACATCCATGCCCGAGGCAGGATTCGAACCTGCGACCGTAGCGGTCGCGCGGTTCCAGACCGAAGCGCATAGAACCGCTCGGCCACAGTGGCCGGCCATGAAGGTCTCTCTCCATTTCCTCCACCCATCGTGGCATTTCGCCCTCGTCTGAACTGGGGACATATACACACAAAAACTACGGGAAACAACAGTATTTTTTAGAATATACACCTACATGAGATCTGGGATAGCTTTTGCATATCTCCAGCACCTACCCCTCCCTCTCTTCCTTCTTCTTCTGCCAGGAAATCATCTACAACAAAGAATACACACCATATTACATATACGATGACATTTAATTACGTATACACAGTATTGTAGAGATGAAAAAAATTAATAGATCCTTATACTGGAATAATACGAAATTCTTAGTGAAAAGAAAAGAAGTAACGTTTTATCGATTTTGATCCTCGAAATCATCTACAAGAACAATAACTATTATATAAACGACAAAATTTTTAGAAAGATGCTACATATACACGACATATACTACACCAATAAGAAATTCTTAGTGGAAAAGTAACATTTATCGATTTTGGTCCCTTGAAATCATCTACAACGACCTCAGACTCGCAGGTCACAACATATTATGCATACAGTGAAAATTACAATATATATACTAGATACGATGATACTGCTGCTGTTGCTGCAGTTGCTGCCACTGCTGCTACTGCTGCTGCTGCAACTGCTGTCACTGTAGTTACTGTTGCTGCTGATGCAGCTGGTGCCACTGCTGTTTCTGCCACTGCTGTTGCTGCAGCTGTTGCCCCTTGGCCTCTTCCATAAGCCGCTGGATATATGCTGAAACAATAAGACATGTTCTCAATACGAAATTCTTAGTGAAAAGAAAGCTACGGTTATCGATTTTGATCCCTCGAAATCATCTACAGACTCGCCGGTCACACCAGTACTCAAAGATGGAATATATACTTACAACGATGCGAATGCTGCTGCTGCTACGGTCGCAGGTTTGAATCCTGCCTCGGGCATGGATGTGTGTGATGTCCTTAGGTTAGTTAGGTTTAAGTAGTTCTAAGTTCTAAGGGACTGATGACCACAGATCTTAAGTCCCATAGTGCTCAGAGTCATTTGAACCATTTTTTTGCTGCTGCTGCAGCTGCTGCCACTGTGTCTGCTGTCGCACCACAGCATTCATCTCATCCAAGATTTGGTGTTGGTGGATATGCACTGAAACAATAAGAAGAAATGCATTCAATATTACAAAATTCTTAGTGGAAGAAAAAAGTTACAGTTACCGATTTAAATCTGTACTTACCAGGTAATTCTCCATCCTGCTCTAACGGTCTCTACCGTTTTCCGCTATTGGCGCTACCGATGGTGCTTGATGTCGCTGGATGGTTATTGTTAGATGAACCAAACTAACGAGTAACGCACACGAACGAGAACAAGACAATCGACCTCACATTCGGTGGTTGACAACAGTATGAGGGCGACTGGGTGTGAGATGGCCTTTATATACCTTTGCCCCTACACCCACCACTTCCCCCAGGGAACCAACCCAACCGAGCGAGGTGGCGCAGTGGTTAGACACTGGACTCACATTCGGGAGGACGGCGGTTCACTCCCGCGTCCGGCCATCCTGATTTAGGTTTTCCGTGATTTCCCTAAATCACTCCAGGCAAATGCCGGGATGGTTCCTCTGAAAGGGCACGGCCGACTTCCTTCCCTAATCCGATGAGACCGATGACCACGCTGTCTGGTCTCCTTCCCCAAACCAACCAACCAACCAACCAACCCAGGGAACCAACAGAACTGCGGCATTCCTCCCATGTGCTGATGAATGCTGGTCTGAGTAAGCAGGACAGGTCGGTATTGGTCTGGACGCACGAAGCAAGTTGGTGCTGGTCTGTGAGCACAGCACAAGTCAGTGCCGGTCTGCGAGAACAGCCTGGGTCCCGCTGGTTGTGGGTTTTCGCTGTTCGACAAAACCGAACATGAGATTAGACGTAGGTAATGCTCGCCCCCATTTCGCGATAACTCTACATTCAGTTGTCTATGTATCTCGGGTCGTCATCATTTCTGTCTGACAAACTGAGACATTTCTCTCAAACTGACTAAAAATTGACGTAATCTGGGGAGGAGAAACCGGACAAAGTGAACCACGTCTCTTAAGCTTAAAAAAAAGAAAGATAAGCAAATGCCTCTTTTAGCTGCAAACAGCCGCAGATATACAAAAAATAACACACACTTGAAAGACCATTTCGAGAGTTTTTGACAGTGTAGGGCGCTAACAATTATTTCACAATTTCTGCTGATTTTGTTATGCGCAAGATCACATTTTTTGCGGCTTCTGAAACACCGAAAAGATTGGAGATTACCATGAAAGTATAATTCACTGATTTCAAAGATATAATGATATATAATGTTATGACAGCACATTACTAATTTCGCTGCTGTTACTAATTGACCCTGTTTCAGTGAATTTGGAACAAAGTAACTAACGTTCCATTTCTTTAAGTGGTTCCAGAGTGCACGTTTGATTTGCGCTTTACGTTAGCTAAACTGTCTTTAATATCTTCTCTCCCCCCCATCCGTAATAATGTTATAATAAATAATTTCGTGTGACTAGGGCCTCCCGTCGGGTACACCGTTCGCCGGGTGCAAGTCTTTCGATTTGACGCCACTTCGGCGACTTGCGCGTCGATGGGGATGAAATGATGATGATTAGGACAATACAGCACCCAGTTCCTGAGCGGAGAAAATCTCCGACGAAGCCGGGAATCGAACCCGGGCCCTCAGCTACCGGGGGCGGACAGTGTTATAATACTTACAAATTACAAATTCCGCTTCATAGTCACGCCTCCCTCGTTTTATGAAGAACCATTGATCTGAATATTTTTCTTGGAATGAACAATTCCTCTTCGAAATTTTGACTTCACTTCTAACAATGAAGCATCTTAATACCAAATTAACCGCGATACAACTCAGAGGAACAGTGAATCACGTTGCTCCAAAGCATTAACTAAGGTGAGATAAGGGACACTGATGGTGGTCCACCACGCATTCCAGTCATAGTACTTAAAGCGGGGCTCATGCTTTGAAATGAATTCATCCTTTTTAAACATACCAGGTAGCAAATAAAATCTGTGTGACATATATCACACAGTAATGGTAAAAGTTGCGTGGCGAACATGTAGTAATCAAAAGCGTTCACGTGGCGACAACTCTTAATTAGTTTCATATAAATATCCGACAGTGCATCACACACATTTCTTGATTTAACCCGCTAAAGCACGTTGTAAGCAGTGACATTCCCTCTTCCCAGCGCAACCGTAGTCTTCGAGGCTAATTGTAACATACTGGGGACGTAGGAGCTGTAGAATATATTTCTGATGTGTGGGTACAGCTTTGTTCTTGAATAAGCAGAGTTGTGGAGTCACTGTCACATTTTAATAGCGATAACTAAAGTGTGACCATGCTTTGCACAATACACTCCTACCACTCCTCAAGTTTATTATTAGAATTACAGCATTACCTTATTCACAGACATCCTGCACACACTTGAAGTTGAATAACTGAATGACGATGGATTCGTAGGGATTATTCAGTTACATACTACTGGTGCGCTGAAAGGGAAAAAGAGAAGTCTATTGTACGCTTGGAATAAAGCATTCTTTGCATTCAAGCCTGTAGGACGTTTCTACATAACATGGTATCCCTTTTTAAAATTCAGCTTACGCCTTCATGTCATACGATCGAAACAGGTATGTATCATTAAGACGTCGTTTCTCGCACATGTAGCAAAGAAAATCTTTGTATGACGCTTTAACAGGCTCTTTTATTGCTTCGTAACAAACTCAATTTTGCCAGCTACAAGAACAGATCCTTCTCGCTATGATACTACTCTTGCTCCAGAGTGTTAAAGAGGTACAGTGCTTAGCAGCGGGAAGTTAAATATGTGGTTAGATTAGAATAGTTTTGCGATTGCTACACCCCTTTGCTTGGCTCCTGAAAATTAACTCCATATGGACATACTCTACTGTATATTGCACTCGCAATGATTTCTTAGTCACGGGAAATTTGTATGGTCTGGGTGATGGTAGGTAGCCCTACGATGACTATGCATGGAATGCACTGACACAAACCGCAACTAGGCAGTCTGAATATATATAAGACGCCACTGTGTATTGTCTGCATTTCCAAGTATCAAAAATACGAAAAGGCTTCGTGGAAGTGGTGAAATCGATAAAATAAAAAAGGACGCTAGGGCTTTGTTAAACTGTAGTTACATTCCATATTCATCGACAAATGTGAGATGGCAGAAGAGTTTTTTGCTACTAGGCAGTGCGAAAACGACACCCAGCTGGTGCGAGTGTGGAAGTACCATAAATTGTTTAATCACCTATAAATGATAGAAATGTTATGCTACTGCTTGAACGTTAAGGTACTGTGGCGTGTTTTCCGACATATCAGCAGGCATCTGTGGGAAGTAATCAGACTACTATTCATGTAAAAACATTAGGTATGTCTAGTCGTAAGGGGAGGATACATTTGACGTGATGAATTGTGATTTCAACGCATTAAAGAGCAATCCGAATGTAAAGGGTGATAGATTCATTTCGTAAACAGCTGCACAATATAGCAATGAGAGGGTTCAGCTGGATGTGCTATAGTGTACATAGGACGGGCAATACTACTGTAACAAAATGGATACCCAGAACGTCTCCTCATCGGCTCCCCTAAATTGATCTTCATGTTTCCTTTGTTGCACTACGGACTGCGATGTTGATTGCAGTACACCTGCCCGTATCGGTGATGTCTTTCGAACCTTTTCGTCTGCGGGACCGCTATTGATTATCACATACTGTTGGACGTCTGTGCTTTCCAACTCTTGTTCGAGAGAGTCTTGGAAGATGTAGCACCTTTCCCTATAACCGTGACAGTATAAATTCACGTCGAAATCAGAAATTCCAACTATCATTTCATACATCGCTGTTTGCAGTCGTGACGTCAAATAATAATAGGTTTGGATTATACGCATATCAAAAAAAGTTTTGCATCACCTCGGTTCCGAGAGTTCCGGAACCTGTACAGAAAATTTGAATAGAGATCAACATGAACAACATTTCCGCCCTTTTTATTGCTCATGAAAACAACACATTGCATGTTGTACCACCATACAGCGAGACCTTCAGAGATGGTGGTCCAGATTGTTGTACACACCGGTACTTCTAATACCCAGTAGCACGTCCTCCTGCGTTAATGCAAGCCTGTATTCGTCGTGGCATATTATCCACAAGTTTATCAAGGCACTGTTGGTCCAGATTGTCTCACTCCTCAACGGCGTTTCGGCGTAGATCCCTCAGAGTGGTTGGTGGGTCACGTCGTCCATAAACAGCTCTTTTCAATATATCCCGGGCATGTTCGATAGGGTTCATGTCTGGAGAACATGCTGGATACTCTAGTCGACCAATGTCGTTATCCTGAACGAATTCATTGACAAGATGTGCACGATGGGGGCGCGAATTGCCGAACATGAAGACGAATGCCTCACCAATATGCTACAGGGTTGCACTATCCGGCGGAGGATGACATTCACGTATTGTACAGCCGCTACGCTGCCTTCCATGACCACTAGCGGCGTACGTCGGCGTCACATAATGCCACCCAAAAACAGCAGGGAACCTCCGCCCTTGTTGCACGCGCTGGACAGTGTGTTTAAGGCGTTCAGACTGACCGATTTGCCTCCAAACACGTCTCCGACGATTGCCTGGTTGAAGGCATATGCGACACTCAGTGATGAAGAGAACGTGATGCCAATCCGGAGTGGTCGATTCGGCATGTTGTTGGGCACATCTGTATCGCGCTGTATGGCGTCATAGTTGCAAAGATGGACCTCGCCATGGACGTCGGGAGTGAAGTTGCGCATTGTGTAGCCTATTGCGCACAGCTTGAGTCGTAACACGACGTCCTGTGGCTGCACGAAAAGCATTATTCAACATGGTGCCGTTGCTGTCAGCGTTCCTCCGAGCCATAATCCGTAGGCAGGGGTCATCCACTGCAGTAGTAGCCCTCCATGTCCGAACAACATCGCTTTGGTTCATTCCGAGACGTCTGGACACTATCCCTTTTGAGAGCCCTTCCCGGCACAAAGTAACAATGCGGACGCAATCGAACCGCGGTATTGACTGTCTAGGCATGGTTGAACAAGAGAGAACACGAGCCGTGTACCTTCTTCGTGGTGGAATGACTGGAGCTGATCGGCTGTCGGACCCCTACGTCTAACAGGCGCTGCTCATGCATGGTTGTTTACATATTTGGGCGGGTTTAGTGACATCTCTGAACAGTCAAAGGGACTGTGTCTGTGATATAATATCCACAGTCAACGTCTATCTTCAGGAGTTCTGGGAACAGGGGTGATGCAAAACTTTTTTTATGTGTGTCTAACGACATTTCTCTAAAACATAACACTTTTGTTTATGCACACGGACTACGTTACAGTGTCGATCTTTTTCGTTTCGAGTAGTTATGTATGAAATAAATTGTTTAAACGCTATATTAACGCTTTAATTAATATTCCCCATGGCACGTATTTTGAAGCACCATTTGTGACATCTTCGAAGTATGATGTTCCACACCAGATTAATAACTCCTAAAGCAGTTCGTGTAGTGATTGGTCACGAAAAGTGCGCAAGGAAGGCTGGGAAGTTTAGAGTCCATGGCAGAACGAAATACCCCATGCAAGTTCCTGCGCCATCTGCAAAGTAAACTGCAACTCACTCTCTCTCTCTCTCTCTCTCTCTCTCTCTCTCTCTCTCTCTCTCTGACAACAATCTTTTTTTAAGTGTATTTCGAGTCAGCCTGCTACTAGTTTTGTTACATCGTCAATTTGTGTGTGTGTTTAGGATAGCTACTGTGTCCACCTTATATCCCCTACTTCACGATCACTTCAGCAGTATTTCTGGATCGATTCCCAGTCAGGTATTTGCTTTGGAAGGAAGGCGTCTCTCACATATGCTGGTATCCGACAAGTTGGTTCATGTATACAGACCACTTGAGAGCCCGCCGCGGTGGTCTAGCGGTTCTAGGCGCGCAGTCCGGAACCGCGCGACTGCTACGGTCGCAGGTTCGAATCCTGCCTCGGGCATGGAAGTGTGTGATGTCATTAGGTTAGTTAGATTTAAGTAGTTCTAAGTTCTAGGCGACTGATGACCACAGATGTTAAGTCCCATAGTGCTCAGAGCCATTTGAACCATTTGAACCACTTGAGACAGTGGAGGAGACTGATATGAATTTCTCATGTATCAAATATGAAAGGGCTGTCGCTAGGTGAAGCCTTTGTTCCCGGTGACTAGTTTTGCTGCTACTTGCAGTGGCTGGCACGGACACCGGCGTTACCAAGTCTCCTGGCGTATAAACCAGAGCGCGCTGCTGAACAGACCTGCACGTTGAGGCAGCCAACAGCCGTCGTGGGTCCTGGGATGCGCAGCTGGTGCAGCCGGCGCTGAGAGCCCAGCGCATGGCTTCTTCCAGTGGGCGCAACTCTGTTTATGTAACAGTCTGTGACTGTATAACTGCGTGTTTCCTTAAGAGATCGGAATGAAAAAAGTGCCACAATTTTTTAAATATTCCACACACTATAATCAATTTCTAGATAAATTCCTTACATAAACTATATTCCATATACCACCTTGTACTCCCGTCGCTCCGCCATTTTTGTCTCCCTTGACCTCGAAAAGGCCTACGACCGTGTCTGGCATCCCGGTCTCCTGTTTAAACTCCAAACCTACGCCCTTCCTATCAACTGCATCCGTCTGATGGCCTCCTTCCTCTCCCACCGTCCCTCCTATGTTACCATCCATAATGCCAATTCCCACACCTTCTACCCCTCTGCAGGTGTGCCCCAGGGCTCTGTCCTCTCCCCTCTCCTCTACCTCCTGTACATGGCAGATATGCCCCAACCCCCCCCCCCCCCCCCTGCATTACACCTCTTGCAATATGCTGATGACACCGCATTCTTCGCCCTCACTCCTACCCTCCAATGGTCCCAACGCCTTCTCCAGAATCACCTTGACCTTTTTGCTGCATGGTGTAACCAGTGGCTCCTGAAAATCAATCCTTCCAAGACCCAGGCAATCATCGTAGGTTGTACCTCTCGCTCCTTCCGGCTCCTGGATTTCTCCCTTACTGTCTGCGCCCATCCCGTCTGCCTCACCCTCACCCTCACCTACCTTGGCCTCACCATTGCCCGTCACCTCACCTGGATCCCTCATCTCCGCTCCATCCAATCCAAAGCCCACAACTGCCTCTTACTCCTCAAACTCCTCTCTGGCCGGACATGGGGGTTGCACCCCTCTACCATCCTCCACACCTACAAATCCTTAATCCATCCCATCCTTTGTTATGCCAGTCCTGCCTGGATATCTGCCCCCCCCCCAAATTCTATAAGTCCCTCCAGATCCTTGAGCGTCATGCACTCCGCCTCGCTTTCCGTATACGCCTCCCATCCCCCACGCGGATCCTCTATGATCTCATTCCTTTCCCCCATCTGCTCCTATTCCTCGAACATATCCGCATCCTCTACACCTCCCGCTGCCTTGAACCCCCTCACCCTCTGGTTGCTCCTCTCCTCTCCCATCCCCACCCCCTGCCACGTCTTCACTGTTGTATCCCCCCTACCCTCCATCCCTACATCTCCTTTCCCAAGGTGGCTTCCATCAACTCCCCCTCCCGGATAATGCCCTCTCTCCCTCCATTTATCCCTCCTATCAACTCTGATCCTCACCCCGCCCCTCCTTTCCTCCGTCCTTTCCCTGGGCTCCCTCTTCCTCCCCCCCTTCCATCCTGTGTTCCTTCCCCGCCTAACCTCTCCCTATCTCCTTTCTCCCCCCCCCCCCCCGAGTCCTTTTGTATTCCCCTCCTCTGCCTTCCCCATTCCCTGGCACATCTGCTCAGCACCCCCCACCCCTCTTATGGATCCCCATCTTCAATTGGCTCCTTTCCCACCTGCTCCCTTTTTTTCCCGTCATCTGTCCAGTTTCCCCCCACCTCCTCTCGGCTGTGGTATGTCATATTTGTGCCAAATTTTTAGTGCAGTGTTTAAGGGGATGTTCAGTGTTGTGTGTCTTTCCACAGTGTTACGAACAGAAATCATGCTGTCGCTGTGTGTGCATTTTATATCTCTTGCGAACAGAAACCAGACTGTCGCCGTGTTTTTTGATTGTCTGTCTATTATTTTTCTGCTTCCTGTGTATTTTATTAGCATCATCAACCCTGTGTTTTATGTTTTAAGTTCCAGAATTTTCTGCTATCTTACCTTTAAGTCACCGATTTTATCGCCAACTGTTATTTTTTATTATCTTCATCTTTTTAAAACAAATTCTGTAGGCTGAAGAGCGGCGTAATAAGCTGCTGCCAGCCCACCCTCTTCAGGGGGAATCGAAACTCAATAAAGGAAAAAAAAATACCACCTTGTATCACGTAAATTGTTTAAATAAAAATAACCATACACTGGAGTCAATTCCAGATATTTTTTTTAAATAAATGAATCAACTATGTCGTAAACATCGCCTTGTACCCCATTAACTGTTTAAATAAACAATATTCCGTACACTGCAATCGGTTTTCCGCCAAATGGCCAGTGAACTGAGTATTTTTCCCACCAATTTCCAGGTGTGGGAGGGGAGGTGGAAGGCTGGGTGTTTCCCAGAGGGTAAGGAGTTAATTAATCGATCGATTTAATTAATTAGGCAATCAAATTGATATAAAAAGTGTGCTTGTATTGGTGAGGGAGTTTCCAGAGTGGTGGGGAGGAAGAGGAGAGTCAGGTGTGGGGAGTCTCTTAGAAGGAGGAATTATCCCCAGAGGGCCGTAATCAACTTAGCAGAACAATAGGTTAAGGACCTGTCAGTGAAAAGAGAACAATTGATTTGCCCCTGAATGTTTACTTGCCTCTGAATGTAGGCAACCCACACTAGCAAACTGTGCTGATGCTGCCCTTATCCTACTACTGCCATTCAGGTCACAATAAGTCCATGGCACATGAGGGCTACTCTGCAGAGCAACAAAATGTGGACCATGCATAAAGATTCTGGCAACATTGAAGGATGAGGTGCTGTGACAAGGACATGACAGTATGCTGTTGTATCATGGAGGATGCAGAACAATAGACAGACAAGTCATGAAAAGGTTCTGGTGGAGAATAGAAAAATGGTTGTTGAGCAGTACATGAAGGACTGTGTACCTCATGCACAAAGAACTGAGCTTAGTCATTCAAAAATTCCTTTGCAAAGACTAACAGAAAACCTTCTCAGGTGATTGGACTTGATATCTTGGGATTTTTCAATAGAAAACCAACCAAAAATAAATATATACTAACAATTATAGATCATTTTTCAAGTTTCCTGGCAATGGTGGTGGTTCGTGATCAGCAGGCTAGTACAGTAGCTCAGGCTATAGTTAACAGCTGGATACTTAAATCTGGTGTGCCTAATACCTTCGTTAAGAATCAGGGTACGATTTTCGTATTGGACTTTATGAAGTAGTTATGTCATGCACTTCATATCTGGAAGTTACAAACCCAAGCCTGTTCCATCCACAAACCAATGGCACAAAAGTGAGTACATAGAACCATCTCTATAACGTTAAGTCATTACATGAATAGGCAGCATAGCAACTGGGATATGTATCTACAATACGTAGACTGCGTATACAAGGTGTTTCCGTAAGAGCGTGCAAACATTTAACAGGACATACAGGATGCTCCACTGAACAATTTGTAGTAGGGAACCTGGGGTCGGAGAAGCCAGCTTGAGGAGATAATAGGAATAAAATCACATTACTGCGTACATTTTTATTTACGTTAGTTACAGTTTACTGCAAATGCATCACTGTCAGAACGAACGTACCATTTGTACTTTACCTTACAAAATGTGCTGACGGCCATCAATCTCAATGCAAGCGTGATATCGGCGAATAAGATTCTGAAGCACCCTGACGAATTTGCATGGACTGTTTTGAATCACATCACAGGCAGCTACAATTCTGGCAGCTGATTCCGTCTCCGTATCCACTGGGGTCCCATACACCGGTGACTTTAGTTATCCCCATAGGAAATAATCAAGGGGATTCAGGTTAGGTGACTTCGTAGGCCATCGAATAGGGCTTCCACTTCCAATCCAACGACCAGGATATACAGCAGCGAGATGGTTGCGGACATCCACACCGCAGTGAGGCGGTGCACCGTCATGTTGTATCCATTCCTCTCATGAACAGCAAAGGCTACGTTCTCCAACAACTCAGGTAGAACTCTTCGCACGAACTTCAAGTACAGGTAGCCATTTAGACGGTAGGTAGAAGATATGGCTCGTCTTTTTTGTTTCTTTGCAGGAAATGAAGAATGTACATGTAAATAATCAGCACAGTGCGTGTAAACTTGTACGCGTGTTAGTCATAAATTAGCTCGGGAATGCTAGACAAAGCGGTAGACAAGTTAATTTCCACATCTCCTTCAGCAAACTTCTCCGGGCACCCGGTTCCCTACCTCAGATTGTTCAGTTGAGTATCCTCTATGTCCTGTTAAATTTTTGCACGCTCTCAAGGAAACACCCTGTACAATTCTGAAATACATATTGGTGCAAGTCTGTCACCATCTGAGGTGGAACACGATAGGAAAATGCTGTCCTCCTTTGACGTCATGATTCCTGAGCGGGGACCTAACTGTGGATCACTCAA
Source organism: Schistocerca americana (assembly GCF_021461395.2). Taxonomy (NCBI): domain Eukaryota; kingdom Metazoa; phylum Arthropoda; class Insecta; order Orthoptera; family Acrididae; genus Schistocerca; species Schistocerca americana. The sequence continues at coordinate 370,519,667 of NC_060130.1, forward strand.
AAAATTAGCAAAATTGATACGTGAGATGTGGCAGAATGTAATTCGGAACCACAAGAACAGTCGGCTAAACGTTTAGCGAAACTACCGTAATATTGAGAATGTCAGTGGGTGTTAGTCATTAATCCTTACATACCTAAGGAAAAAACGAACAAGTTCTTGACTGCGTATCAGGATCCTTAACAAGTCATTGAGATGACTTCTCCTGTGAATGTTAAAGCGTAGTCTCCGACTAAAACGCCTAATGGCCATGTTAGTAGAGTTAAACCATTTATAGGAATGGTGGATACACTAATACAAATTCCGGCGGGGTCAGGGATTTTCTCTGCCTCGTGATGGCTGGGTGTTGTGTGCTGTCCTTAGGTTAGTTAGGTTTAAGTAGTTCTGAGTTCTAGGGGACTTATGACCACAGCAGTTGAGTCCCATAGTGCTCAGAGCCATTTGATTTGAACAAATTCCGGAAACCAAATTTGTGTGCATGTATCCAATTTATGTGACATTTTTTGTATTCTTGTTCGAATGTATTGTGATTTTATATTTATATTAGTTAGCATAGACTGTTACAGTTGAGTTCGACATGAGTAATTTCAGGGTTGTTTTGTTTTGTATACGCGTTTTTGAAAGAAGTAGAGAATGCCGAACGTTCCTTTTCTTAGGTGGCGGATCACCTGGGACGGTCAGACGGGTTGTTGTATTTCTGATGTTGCTGCATGTCATCAGTGGAGGAGCGAAGCGTACATTTCGCATTCAGCAATTAGAGTCAGGTGTATTAGTTGCCAATTTGATGTGTTATTAACCAGGTGGACCGTTGATGGATGGAAAATAAGAAACAAGTTTCGCAAGTTGCAGTCGTAGGATTACTGAGATACTGGCAATGGAATAAAGTCCTCACTGGTATAGGGTGTATAAGAGGAATTGAGGTTGTCACATGGCAAACTTAAAGCTCAACTGACGCAAAGTGGCACTGTAACATGGACGCAGATTCGTAGGAAAAGAGGATTGTTGGATGCAGGGGACATATATTAAAGACAGAGTTTGGAGCGGGGGATAAAGAGGATACTCAGAAGTTGAATGACACGAGTGGGCAAATGCAGCTAATGGCAGGCACCACCAAAACCATAGTTGAATGGAATGCTACACAGTAGTCGAATTTAGAACAGGACGTTCTAAATAACACCAAAATGGTATGTGAGTAAAGCACAGATTTAGCCCAGTAAACCCAGGATAAAATGAAAATGGTAAACAGTGGTTTGAGGGAAATACTCAATCATTTGGCTGGCCAGAGTGGCCGAGTGGTTCTAGGCGCTAAAGTCTGGAAACGCGCAACCGCTACGGTCGCAGGTTCGAATCCTGCCTCGGGCATGGAAGTGTGTGATGTCCTTAGGTTAGTTAGGTTTAAGTAGTTCTAAGTTCTAGGGGACTGGTGACCTCAGAAGTTAAGTCCCATAGTGCTCAGAGCCATTTGAACCATTTTTGAACTCAATCATTTGACCTTAATAGACAGCAAATATCCGTACCCAGACTATTACAGGCATTAGTAGACAGACTCAACGATGCAAGATTGGGGGTATAATCATTACAAGAACCAGTTTAACATGTGGTAAACAGATAACTTGGTTCGATACTACTGCCTACACAAAATCCCTGGCAGGGCTGTGACTAGCAGAAAAAGTATTTCCTGCGGAACTATAACATGTGATGGAGTTAACAGAAAAGAACTTGGCTATATTTTACCACATAACAACCGTGGAAGTGAGTATGGACAGAGCAAGGTTGCATGTATCAGTCTAATTACTGGCATTAGGAACGTACGTGAGGTATCTGTGTTATACGATTGACGCTTATCCAATAAGATGGGGGACAATGGGCAAACGGGTGCACCTGAAGATGTGAGAGGAAGCATTAATTTGTGAGCATGGAGAAGCTCACACTCTTAGTGCACCAGGGGACCTACAGGAGTGTATATGAGAAAGCATCATCTCTTGCCCAGCCAGGGAAGTAGAGACTGACTTGTGGACATGAGAACTGTAACTGTTTCTAGGGACAGCAGATGCAGTGGAATTCCAGAAGCAAATATTGGCCCCACAACCTCATTTTCAGAAGGTAGAAGCACACTGGATCCACTAAGTTTGTGCACTGAAAGTCTTTATCATGAATTGCTATAATAATGGGAAACCTAAGGGCATGGTAAAGTTCGAGTTACATAATAAGGATGTTTTCGTGAATGTCACAACTTATGAGATATGCAGGACAAACTTCCACCTACCAGCTACATTCATGAGTACGATACTACTCAAACTAATCCACTCTATGGTGTGTTGACCACAGAAACCATTGTGAGTGCTGCCAGTACAAAATCTAACCTATCTCAACAAAACCCTAAATCCTGACCGTGTTCATTCTTTAGACAAATTAACTGCATCTCAGAAAGAGAGAATATCCATGGAAAAATTGTCTTCAACACATTCAGCAATCTCAAAAGAATTGACATCGAAATGTCAAAACTACAAGAGTTAGTACCACTAGTCCTGCCACTCTTCTATAGCAATTTTTCGTACTTTATTTTTGTCTCAGACCTCGAAGTATCCACTCTCATGCACTCTATGCTCGGCCCCTTGCACACAAAGTGACCACAGTTCCCTAGGTCGCAACAGTACTGAGGGACAGAGCCTTCCCCTGAGTAGCACCAATTGATGCCGTGGGGTTGGTAATCATGATAGGAAGTTTGATCCTAAATGTAACCTATACCCGGTGGTAGTCATAAATGAATGCAGGTGATGGATACAGGGAAATGTATTGAAGTGGAATCTTTTTGGAATGAGATCAGTGTAGATGAATAGATGATATGGTATAGGAATGAGAGAAGGAAGAGGTCGAGGTTGAGTAAGGGGCTGAAATGGGGTGAAAAAAGAACTGTGCCCCAATGACATTTACCAATGACGCGTACAGGTAAAGAAAAGAAAGAGATCAAAATCAAATAGAAAGAGTAATGTTCTGGAGTCCTTTTCCTTTGCCTGTGCCATTTGTCCCGCATATACGCAGGGTCGGCATGGTTAGTCGGATGTGGCAATGTTAGTTGAAGGGGTGGCCGGATGCCCTTCCTGTCGCCATCCCGTACCCCCTGGGAAGGAATTGGTGTACACCAACTGTCTGCGACTAGTGTAATCCATGGAATAGTGTGAAAGTGTTCAGGTGTCTGCGAGCCGTGCAACTGAGGCAGGACGTGGGGACCAGCACGGTATTCACCTAGGGGAATGTGGAAAACCGCCTAAAAACCACATCCATGCTGGCCGGCACAGTGGCCCTCGTCGTTAATCCGCCAGGCGGATTCGATCCGGAGCCGGCGCGCCTACCCGAGTCCAGGAAGCAGCGCGTTAGCGCACTCGGCTAACCTGGCGGGTAGTAATGCTCTGGAGTGGGGTGAGTCAAATCATTGTTGGTCAGATGAAAGTAGGGCATGCTTAATGACACAGGGAATTTCCAAGTGTAAGGAATGAGGGAGAATAAAATGAAGTTAACAATTTGCTGTTAAGTTGTAGGGTGAAAGCTGAAAAGAGGGATATAATATGAGGATTAACGAAGAAAATAAGAAAGCTGAGAAACAATTAGAAGAATCATTAGAAAAAGTAGATGCAGCAACCTGATAAAGAGAAGAAGGAAGTCATTCGTGGCTTTGAAAATGATGCACTGGAAAATAGATCTCAGGGAGAAGATGCAGTTAATGTCGATAATGTGGCTAGCCAGAAGAGAGGTGCCCAAAAGAGGCGTTAGTAGAATGGGTAAAGGGATTGGGTAACATGTTTTCTGATGTGCCTGAATACGAAATGAAATATGGAGAATGAGAAGAGACAGAGAATAAGGGGAAGTTTGAAAAGAATGAAGATGAGACAGGCAGTGATCACAACAGCGAAGAAGGTACTGATGAGTTACATTTCAATGAGGAATTAAAGGTTGGCAATGACCCAGAAGAGACTCTACGTGGTGGAGGCGTAGACAATGAAATAGTCTTTATATCGGACTGAAAAAGGAAGAACATCAATCTGGTATGGGTCTGATAGAGTCCAAGAGTAATGGGGAAATTTTATATAAGGAAAGAAAAAGTAGTCAGCACCCTAAGTGATGAAAATCAGGAGGAAAAGCCTGAGTTATTTGAAAATCGTAGTGAATAGAAGAGTACCAAGATAGTTGAATTGAAGAACCAAGCAGTAAAAAGTCACCAGACAGAAGATTAATCCAAGTGTGAGAGAAAAACTTGAGACATTTGGTAGTGCAAAGAAGTGAGGAAAAAGATCCCTACAGCAGTGGAAAGTAGAAGGAAATCAGTATGAGATGTTAGAAAAATATCTACTAGAAGAAGAGATTATGGAGAAAGAGTTGAACTGTGTTACCCTGTAGCTTCTTCATCTTCTTCCGTGTCCGGATGCACCAATTATATCGTTTTGGTGCTCCGGTGTTTGCAGGATTGGCCGACTAGGTCGTTACCAGGGGACGCCCGATTGCTTGTTGTTCGAGTGGTGAACGCAATCTTCGTGGAGGCTCCTGCAGTGTCCCTGTAGCTAATATAAAGTACATAAAATTTTTTGTAGCAGAGTTAGCTGTGACAGGTGATGCAACATGGGACCACCATGAAAATGAGAAAGTGAGGCTGACTGACCAATTTGTGCCATCAGCGTGATAGCTAGTTCTTTAATACATTCTTACGATCCTTGGCAAAGGGACAAGGGGACTTGAAATAGTTTATCAGGAACAAACGAGTGTAGAAATCATGATCCTTGTTCGAGCCAGAGACTAAAGAGATATCTGATAGCCTTACTATTATGGCAGCCAATAGAAACCGAGAGACAGCAATTTGTGGTCGGTGTCGTTTGGTGCAGTACGGTGGGGCACGGTAGCAAGGTCAACGACAGTGTGTGCCGCCTGCGGCAGACGTAGTTGGATGCTTAATTGTGACAAAACATTCAAAGTGGAGAATCAAATCGGTTAGTTATTGTAATAAGATTCTTATTGATACACTACCAGTACTTTAGAATGAGTCGAGGAAAAATAGAGCGTCTCAGTGGATAGAGCGATAGAATCGTGACTTAAAGACCTACAAATAAACAAAAATGGATCCAGATAAAAGCCAGTGACCCATCGTAGTTGGTGGAGACATTCATAGAGATTTTGTTTGATGTACTTTGGAGGTTCGTCAGGCAGGTTATTGTAAGTGTATTCACTATTTTTTTGTTTTGTTTTGAGAGTCTTAGTGTTGTTCTTGTGATGTGGAGCAAAATGCTACAACTGCAAGGTACTGCATAGAAATTCCATTCCACACTGAGCTTGGTGAACTTCTGTCTCGTACTTTGTCCGTCTTAAGAGTTCTGAAAACTGAAAATCTCTTACATCGCTTTTATTTGCAAAGTGTCACCAGCAGTTATTTGTAACCATTACGAGTTGTGATAAAGAAAAAAAAACAACGTGTGGATCACAACTTTGTATTTACTGACAACCGGTTTCAACTTGCGTTGCAGATCAACTCCACGTTTGGCGCTGCAAAGCGAGGACTGTCGACATTGGGTTTCAAAAAAATGTTCAGATGTGTGTGAAATCTTATGGGACTTAACTGCTAAGGTCATCAGTCCCTAAGCTTACACACTACTTAACCTCAATTATCCTAAGGACAAACACACACACCCGTGCCCGAGGGAGGACTCGAACCTCCGCCGGGACCAGCCGAACATTCAGTTTCACACAACGTTGAGAAACTGCACTTGTGGTGCCAGAGATGAATATGATCTGCAACCCAGATTGAAATCGATTGTCGGTAAATAAAAAGTTCTGATCCAGACGGTGATTGCTTATTTACTATAACAAAAAGGTGATGGTTGCTAAGACATTGCGTCAATCACGAATTACGGGTTGATTGTACTTTTCGTTCCTTTGTTTTTTGTAGAATGAAAGACAGTTTTGCTTAAGGAGGACATATACGAGACATTATTACATGAAGCAAGTATACTGTTATCAGTCAGTGTTTATTTATTTCCACGATGCATTTCAAACGCTTAACCTCCATCATCAGGTGGATTTACATTTGTTGGTATAAAATTTATGTGTGTGTTGTGTTACGATTTTTTGGAGGAACTTGTGGCACTGTCTAATGGAGAAACAAAAAACTATTTCAGAACATGGTTTTCGGTTTCTTTTGATAAAAAACTAAACGTATATCTAACGGTGAAAATAAAATAAGTAAAATAGAGTACCTCCAGTGGTTACAGGTTCCTTTCACTGTCGTAGAACGTCACATGCATACTGTCATATTTTGTAAACAAATATGACATCTGGAAACTATTAGATGCAAGAATCCTATAGCAGAAGAGAAAACTTAATCACAAAGTACAAAGAATATACATCGTAACAACATTATTATAGAATAAGTTTTTAATGGATTTTGGAGATGTTTGTTTTGAGGTGTTCAATGCATGCATTGGAAAAAATATTTCAGGTGGTATATACTGTTAACGTTATGCGTTTTTTCTTCTTCCACTTTCTCATTACATCTCATTCTTTATTTATGTTATCGGAAGCTGGAATCGATCTTGCAGTGCACTCATTCACTTGCTTGATTTCCTTCACGGAATACTGAATCTAATTTTTCGTTACTGTGCAAGATTTCCTCACAAATTTTACTTTTTCCGTTTTAAACATTTTTGATATTCACAGCTTACGAAATTTCTTTCTTGATGTTTGCATTTTGTAATCAGTGTTGTATTATTTTTTTCGTTTGTATTATTATGTGTCGGAGATGGTCCCAATGGAAATATTCTTAAGAAAACCCGTTTTTAAGTGACTAATATTAAAAATAGTCACAATGTTTACTGCACAGTAGTTTGCTATGCTGAAATAAACTTTTTGGTTTGCAGTATGATTTAATACGGAATAACAAAAATAGTCACCCATGAACCATGGACCTCGCCGTTGGTGGGGAGGATTGTGCGCCACAGCGATACAGATAGCCGTATCATAGGTGCAACCACAACGGAGAGGTATCTGTTGAGAGGCAGACAAACATGTGGTTCCTGAATAGGGGCAGCAGCCTTTTCAGTAGTTGCAGGGGCAACAGTCTGGAGCTCTGACTGATCTGGCCTTGTAACATCAATCAAAACGGCCCTGCTGTGCTGGTATTGCGAACGGCTGAAAGCAAGGGGATACTACAGCTGTAATTTTTAACGAGGGCATGCAGTTTTACAGTATGGTTAAATGCTGATGGCATACTCTTGGGTAAAACATTCCGGAGGTAAAATAGTCCCCCATTCGGATCTCAAATGTTCAAATGTGTGTGAAATCTTATGGGACTTAAGGGACTTATGGGACTTAAGTCCCTAAGCTTACACACTACTTAACCTAAATTATCCTAAGGACAAACACACACACCCATGCCCGAGGGAGGGCTCGAACCTCCGCCGGGACCACCCGTCGGATCTCCAGGCTGGAACTACTCAGGAGGACGTCGTTATTAGAAGAAACAAAACTGGCGTTCTACGGATCGGAGATTGGAATTTAAGATCCCTTAATCGGGCAGGTAGGTTAGAAAATTTAAAAAGAGGAAGGGATAGGTTAAAGTTAGATATAGTGACAATCAGTGAAGTTCGGTGGCGGGAGGAACAGGACTTCTGGTCGGGTGAATACAGGGACATAAATCAAACACAGGTAAGGCAGGAGTAGGTTTAATAACGAATAAAAAAATAGGAACGCGGGTAAGCTACTACGAATAGCATTGTGAATGCATTATTGTAGCAACGATAGACACGAAGCCCACGCCTACCACAGTAGTACAAGTTCATACGCCAACTAGAGCACAGATGATGAAGAGATTGAAGAAATGTAGGCTGCAATAAAAAAAAACATTATTCAGACAGTTACGGGAGTCAAAAATTTAGTAGTCATGAGGGACTGGAATTCGATAGTGGAAAAAGGAAGAGAAGGAAAAATAGTAGAAGAGTATGGACTGGGGTTAAGGAATGAAAGAGGAAGCCGCCTGGTACAATCTTGAACAGAGCATAACTTAATCGCAGCTAACTCGATTTAAGAATCATGAAAGGAGGTTGTACACGCGGACGAGACCTGGAGACATTGGAAGGTTTCAGATTGATTATATAATGGTGAGACAGAGTTCAGGAACTAGGATTTAAATTGTAAGACATTTCCAGGGGCAGATGTGGACTCTGACCACAAATTATTGGTTGTGAACCGTAGATTAAAACGGAAGAAACTGCAAAAAGGTGGAATTTAAGGAGATGGGACCTGGGTAAACTGAAAGAACTAGAGGTTGTAGAGGGTTTCATAGGTACCATTTAAGAAGGATTGACAAGAACAGGGGAAAGGAATACACTACAAGATGAATGGGTAGCTTTGAGAGACGGAATAGTAAAGGTAGTAGAGGATCAAGTTGGTAAAAGACGAGGGCTAATGGAAATCCTTGGGTAACAAAAAATATGTTGAATTTAACTGATGAAAGGAGAAAATACAAAAATACAGTAAATGAACCAGGTGAAAAGGAATACAAACGTCTAAAAAATTAGATCGACGGGAAGTGCAAAATGGCTAAGATGTCTAGAGGACAAATGTAAGGATGTAGAAGCATATATCACTAGGGGTAAGATAGACTTGCCTATAGGAAAATTAAAGAGACTTTTGGAGAAAGGTTCAAAAAATGGCTCTGAGCACTATGGGACGCAACTGCTGAGGTCATGAGTCCCCTAGAACTTAGAACTAGTTAAACCTAACTAACCTAAGGACATCACAAACATCCATGCCCGAGGCAGGATTCGAACCTGCGACCGTAGCAGTCTTGCGGTTCCAGGCTGCAGCGCCTTTAACCGCACGGCCACTTCGGCCGGCCTTGGAGAAAGGGAACGAGCTCATATGGAAAACCAGTCCTGATCAAAGAAGGGAAAACAGAAAGGTGGAATGAGTATATAGATGGTCTATACAAGGGCGACGAACTTGAGGGGAATATTATGGAAATGGAAGAGGAAGCAGATGAAGATGAGATGGGAGATATAATACTGCTTGAAGAATCTGACAGACCACTGAAAAAAACTAAGTCAAAACGAGGCCCCGGGAGTAGACACCATTCCGTTAGTATTACTGATAGCCTTGGGAGAGCCAGCCCTGAAGAAACTCTTCCATCTGGTGAGCAAGATCTATGAGACAGGTGAAATACCCTCAGACTTTGAGAAGAATTTAATACCTCCAGTTCCAGTGGCAGCAGGTACTGACAGGTATGAAAATTACCGAACTATCAGCTTAATAAGTCACGGTTGCAAAATACTAGCACACATTCTTTACAGACGAATGGAAAAACCGGTAGAAGTCGACCTCGGAGAATATCAGTTTGGATCCCCTAGAAATGTCGGAACACGCGAGGCAATACTGACCCTACGACTTATCTTAGAAAATAGGTTAAGGAAAGGGAAATCTAGGGAAATCTACCTTTATAGCATTTGTAGACTAAGAGAAAGCTTTTGACAGTGTTGACTGAAATATTCTCTTTCAAACCCTCAAAGTGGTAGCGGTAAAATACAGGGAGCGAAAGGCTATTTACAATTTGTACAGGAACCGGACGGCTGTTATAGAAATCGAGGGACACAGAAGGGAATCAGTGGTTAAGAAGGGAGTGAGACAGGGTTTTAGCCTATCCCGGATGTTATTAAAAAAAAATGGTTCAAATGGCTCTGAGCACTATGGGACTTAACAGCTGTGGTCATCAGTCCCCTAGAACTTAGAACTACTTAAACCTAACTAACCTAAGGACATCACACACATCCATACCCGAGGCAAGATTCGAACCTGCGACCGTCGCAGCAGCGCGGTTCCGGATTGAAGCGCCTAGAACCGATAGGCCACAGAGGCCGGCTCGGACTTGGAAGAGCAGTTGAAGAGAATGGACATTGTCTTGAAAGGAGAATTTAACATGAACATAAAAAAAAGCAAAACAAGGAAAATGGAACGATGTTGAATTAAATCAGGTGGCGCTGAGGGAATTAGATTAGGAAATGGCACACTTAAAGTAGTAGATGAGTTTTGCTATTAGGGCAGCAAAATAACTGATGATGGTCGAAGTAGAGAGGATAGAAAATGTAGACTGGCGATGACAAGGAAAGCGCTTCTGAAGAAGAGAAATTTGTTAACATTGAGTATAGACTGAATTGCCAGGATGTCTTCCCTGAGAGTATCTGTATGGAGTGTAGTGAAGTGAAACATGGACGATAAACAGCTAGACAAGAAGAGAATAGAAGCTTTTGAAATTTGGTGCTACAGAAGAATGCTGAAGATTAGATGGATAGATCACGTAGCTAATGAGGAGATACTGAGTAAAATTGTGGAGAAGAGGAATTAGTGCACAACTTGAGTAGAAGAAAGGATCGGATGGTAGGACACGTTCTGAGGCATCAAGGGATCACAAATTTAGTACCGGGGGGAAGCGTGGAGGGTAAAAATCGTAGAGGGAGACCAAGAGATGAATACACTAAGCATTTTCAGAGGGATGTAGGTTGCAGTAACTCGAAGATGAAGAGGCTTGCACAGGATAGAGTAGCATGGACAGCTGCATTAAACCAGTCTTTGGACTGAAGATCACAACAACAACAACAACAAAAATAGTTAGGAGCTCTACTGAAAATGAGTGTCGCCCAAATAATTCTCCCTCTTCTTTATTTATGACGTTCAGGTGCCAGTCACTGCATCTGGATATTACTCATAACTACATTTTAGACCCAAACCCTTGTTACAGAAAAGTAAATAAAAGGCTCTGTCCTATACTTTAAGCATTTCACTCCCCCATTTAATGTGGTGGCAACCGGCACAGTCGCGTCTTTGAAATGTGAGCTTTCCAAGTGCGAGCCAGGTGAAGAAACATATCGGCTGAGGAACTGTATTATTTCTGCCATTGGTGTAACTGACAGGTTGCAGTACTGTAGAATACATTTGGTAACTATGTGAAACTCGACTTACTTCGTGGAGTAAGACTGAATTATCCTGCTAAATTCACTTGATAGTTTCTTGTCATTTCCATGAAATAATCTGAATGATTCTCACTTAAATTTTAATTCTGAGTTACCAGATCTATGGTTTTGAATCCATACAGTATCTACAGCTGTTCTCATATGTTACTTGCAAATAATTTGTTTTATCAACCACGATGGCAATGAGAGTGTAGTGCAGGATGCAGTGGCTCACTAGCTAAGTGCTAACATGCTTGATTTGGCCTGTGCTGTCAGTTCAAACCTCGAGGGAGACATAAATAGTTTCTTAGTTTTTTTTCAGCTATAAGCTGCAAGAACGATAAATAATAGGAAATGTTAACTTCTCCATCTAAAGTCTTCTCCCATCTCATTTTAGTAACTCCTAAATATGAAGCTGCAAAGATTAAGAAATTTTGACGTTGCAGCCTTGTTAAAACTTGCATTTTTTCTGCTTATAGTGACATATTCCTTAGTTTTTGATAAACACACAATATGACTGATTTATGTGTGGCAGTGATTCATATGTGGCAAAGGCCTTGCCGCAATAGTAACACCGGTTCCCATCAGACCACCGAAGTTACAAGCTGTCGGGCTTGGCTAGCACATGGGTGGGTCGCCGTCCGGGTCTGTAGAGTGCTGTTGGGAAGCAGGGTGCACTCAGCCCTTGTGAGGCCAATTGAGTTGCTACCTACCTGAGAAGCAGCGACACCGTTCATGAAAACTGAGCGGTGTGCTGACCACATGCTCTTCTTTATCCGCATACGGTGACGCCTAACGTCTGAGGATGACACGGCGGTCGGTCGGAACCGTTAAGCCTTCGATATATTCGGACGGTGTTTATTTTTATTGATTCGTATGTTAATTGGATTTATGTATGTCTACCTCTGAAACTGCAAGATGATCACCGCTGATTGCCATGTTGAGGCTTCAGGTATTGCCAGTGATTTTTCCTTGGTGGGAGGACTGAAACAATTACCACTCAGCCTCTTGATGTTAATCGTGGAAGTAGCGGCTACAAGGCCTGCAAAGCCGACAACGGCCAGGAGAGCGGTGTGATTGACTCGCGACACTCAGTACCGCGTCCTAACAACGACATTGATGAGGATGACACGGCGGTCGGTCGGTCCCTATTGGCCCGTCTGCAGCCAGAACGGCTGAGTTTTTGGGTTTCTTTATGCGTCTCCTCCCACTGCCACATTTCCATACTTAGGTCATAGTCCTATAACGCTACTTGAAGATGACGCAGTATTGCTCTGAATGAACATTTCAAAATCGAAAGTGCATAATATCTTACTAATTCGTGACGATTTGTACACGACCACATTATGGAGACTTTATATTTGATTAAGATAATCTTTTGTCGTATGGTTATCATGATAAGATGTAATTAATTTGTATCAGTATAGTGCCTATTTTATTGAATTTTTTCATTAGTTTATTGGACACAGCAGATAAAATTCAGAGGGAAATCAACATTATAGTTCATTTACTCACAGTGGCCTTTGCTAGACATTTTATGTTAGGGCTTAACCATTATTTTCGTTTTGTGTAGTTAATGGTCAGTGGTTTAAATGCCTATCTGGACAGTCGGATTTAGATTATCCATGATTTTCTTGAATCAAGGCAAATGCCGGGATCTTTCCTTTGAAAGGGTAAAGCAGATTTCCTAATCATTTTTTTCAAATCTATAGTTCTATATTGTCTTTAATGACCTCATCGTCAGGGATGTTTAGCTCTAATAAAATCAAATGGTTCAAATGGCTCTGAGCACTATGGGACTTAACTTCTTTGGTCGTCAGTCCCCTAAAACTACTTAAACCTAACTAACCTAAGGACAGCACACACATCCATGCCCGAGGCAGGATTCGAACCTGCGACCGTAGCGTTCGCGCGGTTCCAGACTGCAGCGCCTAGAACCGCTCGGCCACTCTAGCCGGATAACTCTAATCGTCCTTACTTTCTTTTTTCCCAATACTGCCCACTGAATGTAAATCTCACGCGACTTTTAAGTTGTTCTAATCTGACAATTATCGGCTACACTGCCATGCACCTTACGGTATACTGAAAAAACCTCCTCATCAAAGTCCATTGGTTTTCTTGAATGTTGCGAATAATACTTGAAACGATAAATCTGTTTTCTGACGTGATTTCTTCGATGGCTCTCATCCCGTACAGAGCACAAATGCTTCGAACTGTCTCTGCTGCCTTCACTGCCCTATCAAATACAAAGCCAACAAAATGTTACAAATGTGAAGACTTTATCCATTTTATGCTACATTTTCCAACGCTGAAACAACGCTCCTTATAACCTTCAGATATGCAACATTCAATAAGTCAGCTCACAAAGAATAACAGACCCCGAAATAAAAACGACGATTGGTAAATTTACCTGCCTGCCTGACAATACGTCCAACAACACAGAACAAAATCTCCGCGAACGTCTGCACCAACCCAGTTTTTTGCAGGTACATGTTGCCCACAGTGGTAGATTACATACTTCAGTATTCTTCGTGTCACGTGCTGTGTGAGCACTGGTCACAACGCTGTTGTCTACACAGTTATATCAGACGAAAGCAGTTTAAAAAATATAGAAAAGACCGCCCTCAATACGTCTTGGCGTTGGGCGTACACTGCGCGAATTATTCACCACTAGAGTATGAACATACACAGCACTCCGGCCGGTGTGGCCGAGCAGTTCTAGGCGCTTCAGTCTGGAACCGCGCGACCGCTACGGTCGCAGGTTCGAATCCTGCCTCGGGCATGGATGTGTGTGATGTCCTTAAGTTAGATAGGTTTAAGTAGTTCTAAGTTCTAGGGGACTGATGACCTCAGATGTTGAGTCCCATAGTGCTTAGAGCCATTTGAACCATACACAGCACCAGTGGAAGGCAATATTTCCTGTAGAAACTTTCGTATCCTACGGTGTTGCCACTTCACGCAGGTGGCCATTACATGATCTTATTTCAGTGATTACAAAAGCAAGTCCATGTTATGCATTGGGCATCTGAGGCTACCGGTTAGTGGTGCTGTGATAGAACAAACAAATAAATGTATCGAGCAGGCTGTAATCAAAAACAAGGAAGCCAGACACTTATCCAGTGTGGGGCGTCATTTAGTAAGGCAAAAAAGTGACCTATCCGCATGTAGCGATCGGTGATCTGTAGGATTGATGGTAGTTTCGTTTTACTGATGTCTGGATTCGACAGTGAACCCAAGGCGTCGGATTGTTGCAGACGTCGCAGCGCTCGTGTGTGGACTGGCATTGTCATACTGAAGGAGAGGTGCCCTATGTGTGGGCGAACTCTTCGAATTCGAAACTCCATTACAGCAAGCTGTTTCTTACGTACCTTCATAGATACGTCACAAACCACCATGTTGCGCGCTGCAGTTCGGAGCCCTCTAGTGGCAAAAGGCTGCAAGTGTGTAGACATGAAAAATGAAGATGTAGAATATTTGTAGCATTTGTTTTATTTAAATGCTTTAAGAGTTTTCACACAAAAATTCGGAGGCATTACTTTTCAGCACACCCTCGTAATAATGTAGGTAAGAATAATACAGATGTGTTGTCAGATAATCGTAACCCTTTCGTTTCACTCATCGTTCAGGCATTTTAGTCTTTAACTTTACCTAGACAAAACGGCTAGTGATAAATGTCATAAAATATAAATATCATAACAGGTACTTTAACGCATGCATATCACTGTTGCCTAAAGGTCTTCTGAAAAGAAAGTTGTTGTGCATTCATTAACATACGTCTGCACATAATTATGTTCGACGCATACCAAACATACAAAAACTTCTCTTCAAATTTCGGGGTAGATGGTTTATTATGAACATGTGTTAATCGCCATTGCACCAGTTCAACTGAGTAGTACCAAGTGCTTCGAGGAGCGTACAATGGTTTTGCAATAAAGTTCTTTACACACGCATTGAAAAGGCGAAGTTCAGAAGGGCCATGTCTTAACGGTAAGACATAAAGATGTGCTTTGCGATTATTTGTACCCCATATTATATTATTCTTACGTGTATTACTATTTTACTAAAGTCATCCTGTAATTATTCCGCAGAGTGAGATTAATCTCCAGTTTTATTAAATACTTTTATTCATGTAGAAAATGAAAAAAATTGGTGGCACGTGAATGTGAACTTGCGACTTAGCCATGGGTCGACAGTCGCGCTAAGCGCAACACCACAGCGTCAGATTTCTTACGAGTATACACGACAAACTTCAGTAACAAAGTATTTTATTGAAAACTATGTTATAGTGACCTAAATCATTTTATAAAAGTGACTCTTATGAGGCCCCAGTCAGTGTGTTACAGAGCGCCAAAGTTGTTGTATGCCTCTACTTGTCAGTACGGTACAGGTCGTTGGCGTACCAAACCGGGAGAATTACGCTTAACGAGCCACTGGCGTCGAATGGTTCCTTAAATCATAACACTCAGCAACCAACCCCGATTAGCTTCTAAAAGTCTGTTTACAGAGTTTGGTATCTCTCTACACAAACTACCACTAATGTTCTCGCAATGGAGTAGTCAAAGTTTGAAAAATTCCTATTTGGAGGTGGAGACTGATCTGAAACTAATCCTGTTGGGGTGTTGTTTCAAGAAGAAACTGGAGTAAAATACATTGCGTGTTGAAAAATTCCAATGCTTGGCAAGCCTAACAGCTTCGATTTGTTAACACGAGTGAGTAGCAGTAACACGGTGTAGAACAAACGCAATATCTTATACTGTCTCACTGGCGACACGTCTCTCCAAGAGTAGTCTCAAAGAAACCACACATCGACCTTAAAAAATGGCGATATTAAATAAAAGTCCTTGCTGTGGCATCGTCAAAAATATTTACCGCTGTATCGATTTGCGCCACGTGTACAGTAAGTGTATTGAATTAGGCGTTCGATGTAGCGTGCGTTCATCATTTCTGCGTCAGCCCGAGAGCAATATACAATCACGAACCCACCCTTAGCCAATAAATAACTGATCAGTGTGAAACGAACCAGCCACCTTCATTATGGGTGGTCGGAGTTGGGTGTAACGAACCGTGTACCACGCGGCTAGTAGCTCTCCCAGACAAACATCGCCCCTATCGATAAACGGAAGCTGTATTTCGCCGCAACGTCCGGCGTTGTTGATAACCTTCTCTTCTCTCCCACACCTCGTCTCGAGAGACCAGAGGGAACCGCTGCGCGCAAGGTATGTTTGTTGTCACCGTGGGTACAGTCGGAAGAGCTTTCTTTTCTATTTTCTTCGGCGATCGTCGCCATGTGGAAATCGTTTTTATTTTCATTTGGCGGTCACTATTTATATCTATCATAGTGGGTGAAAGTCAAGTGCACTATCCGTGTGTGATTAGCGTACACTTTCATCTGTGTATACTGGTACGTTATCTGTTTTCGTATATGTCTCCGAAGGGGAGATAGAGAATATGCCTGGCATTTCCCTAGACCAGTGACCACCAATCTCCTTCACCAAGAGAGCTACTTCCAAAATTCCGAAATACACGGTGAGCTATGAGCTAGTATAGCTGAAAACAATGTTTTTCCAGGTAAAACGCTCTCGAAGAGGGGGATTTTGAACATTAACAGGATATGTTCCTTATAAAGTAGTCATAATCTTATTTGTTATAATTTTCGGTGTATTTTCACCACTGTGCGGGTAAAATGCTGCAAGTAACCCCTCTGATAGGGACAGTCTGGAACTACTACGAATTTTTAAATCGAATAACAAGTAGTAAAATCAATGAAACATGAAACTTCCTGGCAGATTAAAACTGTGTGCCCGACCGAGACTCGAACTCGTGACCTTTGCCTTTCGCGGGCAAGTGCTCTACCAACTGAGCTACCAAGCACGACTCACGCCCGGTACTCACAGCTTTACTTCTGCCAGTACCTCGTCTCCTACCTTCCAAACTTTACAGAAGCTCTCCTGCGAACCTTGCAGAACTAGCACTCCTGAAAGAAAGGATATTGCGGAGACATGGCTTAGCCACAGCCTGGGAGATGTTTCCAGAATGAGATTTTCACTCTGCAGCGGAGTGTGCGCTGATATGAAACTTCCTGGCAGATTAAAACTGTGTGCCCGACCGAGACTCGAACTCGGGACCTTTGCCTTTCGCGGGCAAGTGCTCTACCAACTGAGCACTGGTAGAGCACTTGCCCGCGAAAGGCAAAGGTCCCGAGTTCGAGTCTCGGTCGGGCACACAGTTTTAATCTGCCAGGAAGTTTCATATCAGCGCACACTCCGCTGCAGAGTGAAAATCTCATTCTGGAATCAATGAAACATATTTTCAGCTATCGTTTTCTACGCTGTAGCATACAAACATAAAAATGCAGAGAGTTAGAATTGTCCTCATCGTCATCTGTGTGTTTTTGTACTTGTTTTTAATCACTTTCATGGTAAAAAAAAAGATATTTCGCGTAAGTAAGCAGAACAGAACAAGGTTTTCGCTAGTAGTGCAACACGGAATACGACAAAATACTCTTCTTTGGACGAAAGGACCCAAGTACTTTCAGAATTAGAGAGCGAAGACTTCGATGAGAAATTACTTTGAAGTGCTATGAGCTCCATTTCTGATGCATTTCCGTCTTCTTGAAAGTGATTAACAACAGAAGATAAAAATTCTTCTACGTAGACTTTCTTGAAAGGTGATGCAGCAACGTCTTCTGACAACACGAGTCAAAAATTCTTCTACGTCGACTTCCATGAAAGGTGATGCGACTAACTTTGCCACATGTTCGACTTTTTTGAAATCCTGAAATGTTTCTGAAACTGTTCCCTTAAGGCAGAAATACTGTCAAAATTCTTACCACTATAGGGTTGTGATGAGAACTGATCCTCCATCTTATCTTCCAAACAAGGGAAGTGTTTGACATCATCTATGCTAAGATTTTTTCTCCACAAGTCAAGTATTATTAAAAATGCCTAAACATTTTCAAGTCCTTGCCATTGCCTTAAAATATAAACGACGTCCGCAGATTCATCTTGTTGAAGTGAAAAATAGCAGAGCCTAAAAAAATTACTTCTCCTTTGTGAAACGACGCTAGTACGTATAGCCCCAAATCCTCTCATTACTGTGTTAGCAGAAAGCTAAATAGATTTTGCAGCAGAAATTATCTCAGCCTTATTTTCAAAATTCTCAAACAATACATCACTTGCTTCTAAAAACGCTTCTTCTGTCACTTCACTGTCTTCATGTGTTTTCTTCTTTCGAACAATGATCCTGGGGTCGCTGTATGAGGCTGCAGTTGTAGCATTCTTCATGTTTGTCGTTATTGTGCTGCTAATTTATTTTTTAGTTGCCTCTCTTCTTTCTTTTCTGGGAGCGCAGTGTAGAGAAAAAGACTCGCCTACTTCGCAATGAACAGTCTTATAGCGGCGTTGAACGTTTCCTTGTATTGTTCAACAAACACACACTTCTGCCCTTAACCTCTGTGAAGAAAAACTCTTCCTACAGCTTCTAATGAAAATGATAATTGTTTCATTTTTGACTGGCCCTCGCCGTCCTTGAAAATCTCCCACGTAAACACGTGTGAAGGAAGTGCCAGACGCTTCGACGGAAGTCCGCAGTAAGCTGGGGTGCAGTACAGCCAACAGTACGCGAACCACTGAATGGCCTAGACAAATGGGAAAAACCACCTGAAATCAGACACAGGCTGGTCAGTGTACCAAACTGACGCTCGTTAATCCGGTGTCCTGACTGCATCTGGGTCTGACCCACATCCACGCCTCGCCTCGACTTAAGTGATGCGAATAGGCAATACAACATATCTCTTGTGGCTGTCCAGAGCAGTGACCGGCTCATTTTCAAACAAGATAACATTGCCGTAAGGCTCTCATTATAAAATGCACTGGAAAATTAATATTGCACCAGCCCACCTGCTCTTCGCGTTCTTCCTCTTCTGAATGCACACAGGACAAATTATTCGGAGTTTTTTATATTGAAACGTCTCTGTGAAGTAGTTTGATAAGACGCTTGTCGGATTGGGTACAACTTATTCACTTTACTACCAGATTTTAGCTCAATTCATGAACTCTTCCAGAAAGACTGAGCACTCAAAATAAGGCCTATTGGATATTATATGTGTGTTTTAATGTGGGGTTTCAGTTTTGTTTTGTGGGAAACGCTGAGTTGCCCATCGTCTGCTGGGAGCAGACGATGTTGCTTCTCGTTCGAAGGAGAGCACAGAATGACCAACTTAGGTTTCCAATACCTGAACAAAGAGGTTTACCCGTCTTAGTCGAAGGCTGTGTCGAAGGCTGTTTCTTGTGTGTGAGGTTGGTGACGGAGGCTACCCCACTGGTAGCTTCCGCTGCACGGGGAGCTAGGTAATATCGAAAGAGAAAGCGGCTCTCTTCAGTGAACGCTTGGTGAGTACGGATCATAGCTCTAAAGGTGATAGGAAGCAGGTTGAGTTAGGACTTCGTTATGTTTAACTGTTGAAATACTTAAGAACTTCAGCTTAACTGAACTGTGTGAAGCGAGTTATTTTTCCGAATGTGCCATAATTATATTTCTTTAAATAGGCGATTTTTGGGCATTTGAGTTAAAAGTGTGGAAGTTACTTTGTTCATTTTGAACAACGACGAAGTAAAATTTCAAACCGTAAATCTGATTAGGAAACGCTGGTTAGGATCACTTCAACCGTACGTGAGTGTAGTACTGTGTCGAAACGAGTATGATTTTTGATTATTTTTAATCTTATATTTTGTGGAAGTTGCTTTTGTCTTTGTGTGTCGATTTTGTGCCACGTGTTTGGTAATCAATGACCCTTCTGGTCCACCACGGCACCGCAACAGGCTTTATTTTAAGTCTGCTCGTTTAATGAGCTATAATTTCTGCAAGAATATCTGTTCTTTCGTGGGCTTTCTGTAAAGCAGCACAACAGTTTGATTCGGAATGCACCATGTGCTCTAGTTCGGCCGTTTGCAAACAGCAGACGCAGTTAGTATGTTGAATAATTATCGCACAACCTCGTGCCTTGGTTAAACCTCTGTCCAGAATAGTGCATACGTAGAATCGTAATGCCAATCTCACTGAAATATTTTTATGGTATGAATACAAAGGAGATAATAGTATCATTGTCTCCCACCCCCGTTTTCTGTGCTTCTTCTTGCTGTAGTTAAATTGTGCTCTGTTACATTCTCACGTAATTCTTACTTAAATATTTCTAGTCAGGCACCAGTTATGTGTAGTTAGGATGTGCAACCAAATACTTAGATACATAAATAGTCTACGTGAAAGATAAATTCTGTGGTGTCGATCTTACCCCCTTACTCCGATTTCCAATCCTGAATTAATCAAGTTGCTTTATGCACGACATGGTGTGCTATTTTTCTCGCTGTTTAAAGAAGTTTGCATACTTGTAATTGAATTATTAAAGTAATTAAACTAATAATTTTCCAGCTCCGTTTTTTTCTAAATCGTTAGGAAGGGCTTGGGCTGGTGGCGACCCTGAATTTCTGAATTTTTATCATTATTTGTGTGAGAGAAGTAGCTAGAAATGCGAGATAACGTATATGGCTCGATGAGAAATGTCGTAAAGATAGTAATACGTTACAATATCTCCGCGTGAAACTACGCTACATCATACACTGCTGGCCACCGTAAATGCAACACCCTGAAGGAAGCATCCGAATCAAGTGAAATTTACACCATGGATTTGCAGCGATGAGATATGCAACTGATTAGAATTTCAGCACAGACGCACATCACGCGCGCCTGTGGCGCCACCTCATAGCGCCATTTAAGGCTTGGCGATTTCGACGAGTGTACGTTCGGCACGTGTGTTTACCTTGTGGTTGTTTCACAAGATGATCAGTTATGCCTCGTAGACAACAGCGAACATCTGTTGATCAAGTATCCGAGTTCGACAGAGGAAGGATAGTGGCTTACCGAGATTGTGGATTATCATACAGAGAAATCGCTAGTCATGTTGGACGAAACCAAACAACTGTAATGCGGATATGTGACCGTTGGATGCAGGAGGGTACGACGGACCGACGTGGTCGATCTCATTCACCTCGGTGCACCACTGCACGTGCTGATAGGCAAATTGTGCGCATGGCCGTGACGGATCGCTCACTGACATCCCGAACCATAGCACAGCACATTGCGTCTGTAACGCATCATCCAGTGTCTGCGCGTACCATTCGACGCCGTTTACAGCAGAGTGGTCTGTCCGCAAGACGTCCATTGCTTCGTCTACCATCGACGCAGAACCACAGACGTCTCCGTCGCCAATGGTGTGATGACAGACGGATGTGGACGGCAGAATGGAATGACGTTGTCTTTACTGACGAGGCACGCTTCTGTCTGCAACACCACGATGGTCGAATTCGAGTGTGGAGACACCGTGGAGAGAGGATGCTGGACAGCTGCATTATGCACCGCCACACTGGTCTTGCACCGGGTATTATAGTATGGGGCGGTATTGGATATTACTCTCGCACGCCTCTAGTACGCATTGCCGTTACTTTAAATAGCCGGCACTACATATCCGAGATGCTGGAGCCAGTTGTCCTTCCATACCTTCAGGGCTCGGCCACAGCCATATTTCAACAGGATAATGTGCGACCCCACGTGGCACGCATTGTCCAAAGGTTCTTCGTCAATAACCAGATTGAATTGCTTCCCTGGCCGGCTCGCTCTCCGGATCTTTCGCCGATAGAAAACATGTGGTCCATGGTTGCTCAACGAGTGACCCAGATTGCATCCCCAGCTGCCACACCAGATGATCTTTGGCAACGTGTGGAAGCTGCTTGGGCTGCTGTACCCCAGGAACACATCCAACGTCTCTTTGACTCAATGCCGAGACATGTGGCAGCGGTGATCTCCAACAATGGCGGCTACTCTGGCTACTGATTCTGGCAGGAACCACATGTCACAGACGTCTGTAAACGTAATCATTTGATACTTGGTCAACATGTTATCTACAAAATAAATATTGTTGTGCTACCTCTTGTCTTTCTTGGTGTTGCATTTACGGTGACCAGCAGTGTACCATGCAAGCCACTCTACGGTGTGTGGCGGAGGGTTCTTCTGGTATCACTAACTGATCCCCCATTCCCTGTTCCACTTGCGAATGGCACATGGGAAGAATTATTGTCGGTAATCCTCTGTATTAGCTCTAACTTTGCCGGCCGGTGTGGCCGTGCGGTTAAAGGCGCTTCAGTCTGGAACCGCGTGACCGCTACGGTCGCAGGTTCGAATCCTGCCTCAGGCATGGATGTGTGTGATGTCCTTAGGTTAGTTAGGTTTAAGTAGTTCTAAGTTCTAGGGGACTGATGACCACAGATGTTAAGTCCCATAGTGCTCAGAGCCATTTGAACCATTTTTTAGCTCTAACTTTTCGTATATTCTCGTCGTGGTTATGTCGCGGGATGTATGTCGGAGGAAGTAGTATGTTGTCCGACTCTTCCCGGAAAGTACCCTCTCAGATTTCAATTAGTAAACCTCTCAGTGTTCCACAACGCCTCTCTTGTAACGCATGCCACTGGAGTTTGTTGAGCATCCCTGTAACGCTCTCGCCCCGACTAAATGACCCCGTGACGAAACGTGCAACTCTTCGTTGGTTCTTCTCTGTTTCTTCTATCAGTCCCATTGGGTAAGGATGCCAGATAGGAGAACAATACTCAAGAACGGTCGAAAAAGCACCTTGCACGCCACTTTCCTCTTGGATGAGTTAAGTTTCCTTGAGATTCTTCCTATGAATCTGTCTGGTATCTGCTGTTGCTATTTGCTTTATTTGCTTTATGTCGTCATTCCACTTAAGGTTGCTCTGGATAGTACCTCCTAGTTATTTTACGGCAGATACTGTTTCCAGCAATTTTTCATCAATAGTGTAGTTGTGCAGTAGTGAATTTCCTTTCCTATGTATGCGCAATATGTTACTTTATTCACGTCCAGGATCAACTGCCACAGCCTGCACAATTCATAAATTCTGTGCAGATCAGTCTGCAAATCGACTCTGACTTCCGGCGTTGTTGCTTTCATATAGACAACCGCATCATCTTCGGACAGTGTTAAAAAAACTTCAGACGCTTTCCGCTAGATAATTTATGTACATTGTAAACAGGAACGGTCCTATCACACTTCATTGGGGTACTCCCGTAATTACATTTACATCTGTCGATGTTGTTCCATTAAGAGCGACTTTTTGAGTTCTGTCTGCGAGGAAGTCTTGAATCCAATAGCATCTCTGATCCGATATTCGGTAAGCTAGTATTTGTTTGCCTTAAACGGCAGTGCGGGACGATGTCAAATATGTTCCTGAAGTCAAACAACGCGGCATCAACCTGGCGCCGTTGTCTACAGCGCTATGGCGAGCCGTGTAACTGAGGCAGGACGTGGGGACCAGCCCGGTATTCACCTAGGGGGATGTGGAAAACCGCCTAAAAACCACATCCAGGCTGGCCGGCACACCAGCATCCGTAGTTAAGCCGCCGGGCGGATTCGAACCGGTGCCCGTCCGCCTACCCGAGTCCAGGAAGCAGCGCATTAGCGCTCTCGGCTAACATGGTGGGTTGTCTGCAGCGCTATGGATCTCATGGTGGAAAAGAGGGAGGTAATTTCGCAAGGTCTGTTTGCGTAATCCATGTAGATTTTTTATAGATAAGATTTTTTTCTGCAAAAAGTCATAATTCTTTAGCATAAAACATGTTCCATAATTCTACAATAGTTTGACGTCATGGTATAGGTCTTTAATAATGTGCATCTGTTCTGCAACCTTTCTTGAATATGGGAGTGAACTGAGCTTTTTTCCAGTCGCGAAATGCCTTTCGTTGTTCCAGCAATCTACGATAAATTGCTGCTAGAAGTGGAGCAAGTCCTTTCGCATAATCTTTGTAGACTTATTTACAGCCTTACAATAAAAAGAGCTGTGCTTACAAATAACCTTAATTTTGCAATCTATGGCGATAGTTATTTTGCTTCGTAATGTTTTTCTCGGTTTTGTTTGTGGGTGGTAAAAGTAAACCTGGGTTCCGCACACGGAGATCTTGACGAAACTCAGCTCGGTCTATTCGTCCATGAGATCCAGGACAATGTACACAAAAGCGATAGTACCTCAGGAGCGTATTAAAGGGTCTACGCCATTTACAGTTTATGTTGATCATCTAGTGGGTAATGTCGGAGGTTCCGTGAGTCTACTCGCGATCGAAGCTACCGTCAATCGGAAAGCTGCAATGTCTGTAGACCACAGCGAAACACGGGAAGAGCTTCAGAGGATCGACGCCTGGAGCAGGGGCTGGCGTGTGATCCTGAACGTGAATAAATGTAACGTATTGCGCATAAACATGCGAAGATATCCACTACTGTTCGATTATATTTTTGTCGACAAATCGATGGAAACATTAACAACCGTAAAATACCAAGGAGCATCATCCGGTACGACCTAAAGTGGAATGACCACATAAAACAGGTGGTGGGAAAAAGCAGATGCCAGACTGAAATTTATTTTGAGAATCTGACGGAAATGTAATTCGTTCATGAAAAAAGTGTCTTGCAAAACATTCGTTAGATTGATTCTTGAGTGTTGTTCATCAGTCTGGGACCCATACCAAGTAAGATCAAAGGAAGAGACAAAGAGAATTCAAAGGATATCACGGATCGTTTACTGGGTTCTAGTATGTTATAGAGATGCTCAACAAATTCCAGTGGCAAACATTAGAAGAGAGGCGTCCTGCATCTCAAAGAGGTTTGTTGTTGAAATTTTGAGAGCGTACTTCTCAAGAAGAACCGGGAAAAGTAGTACTTCCACCCATATATGTCTAGCGAAATTATCACGTATAGAAATTTGATGTCGTACGAAATTTTACACAGGCGTCGTTAGTGAATATAACAAGTAAGAGGGGGATGATAGTAATATTAGAACTATCCTCCGCCACACACCGTTAAGCGGCTTCCGGAGTACAAATGCAAATGTAGACGTAGATTTTCCATACGCGACCGAGGAGTGACAGCCCAAACAAAACAGCGACAATCCTCTCGTTGCCGCTGTAATATTAGCAGGACCATCCTGCTTGTAGAGAAACTGATGGACGAAACAGGATAACTATCAAATGTATTCTGTGATACAATGACATTTACATTTACAGTTTGGTCCCTTGGGAATTCATACATATTTGAACATTTTTTGAACATTTGTCCCACCGGTGCTTCCACCATTCAAAACATTTTTTGTAGTCATCTTTAGAAATGGCTGACAGCTCCTCCCTCTTTTTTTTTCTTGATTCCTTCAATGTTGTCAAATTGGCATCCTTTCATGACCCTTTACGTGGATGGAAATAAGAAATAGTCACACGGAGCCAGGTTAGGTGAGTAAGGTGCGTGGGGCAGCGGAAACATGCGATTTTTAGCAAAAACTGTCTGACATGGATGGCTGTGTGTGCAGGTGCGTTGTCGTGTTGGAAGAACCAGTCTCCTGTCTGCCACAAATCGGGTCTGTTTTGATTGAACTGAGCTCCAAGGTAATCCACCAACTTTGAGAGTTGATAAATTGTCTGTCGACGGTCTGTGAGGACAACTCTCGAATTTTTTCAATATTTTCGTTGATTTGGGCAATTGATGGACGTTCGGAACGACGTTTGTCATCAATCGGCACGTCGCCATTTTTAAAACGAGCAAACCACTCGTACACTTGAACTTTTTCCACAGCGTCATCTTGGTAAGCTGTTTTCAACATTAAAACAGTTTCAGCAGCATTTTTAGCGAGTAGAAAACAAAATTTCACAGCTGCACGTTTTTCGCTTAAAATTGCCATCATAAAAAAACGAAACAAGAACAAAAAAGCTAGCAAAAGGAGCAGGACAAGCCAGGTCGACAATACAGGCGGCACTGAACTGGCAATGAGTTGCGCTACACATGCCTAGCGGCAGAAATGCGTACTGCACGAGCTCTGCCCACGGCAGTGTTATTCCATTCTTTTTTTTTTTTTTTGGGTACCACCTCGTAACATATACATATAATAATAATTAAACATGTGTAATAGGCCACTGAACAAGCGAAAGACATCTGGCAACCAAACAAACAGCCTTTTACACTACTTGACGAAAAAAGTGAAGCCACCAGATAAGGAGAAGGAAACGAAATGAAAATTCAGAGATTGTGAGGCTGTGTGATGTTATTTAAGTGATTACAAAAAAAATGGTTCAAATGGCTCTGAGCACTATGGGACTCAACTGCTGAGGTCATTAGTCCCCTAGAACTTAGAACTAGTTAAACCTAACTAACCTAAGGACATCACAAACATCCATGCCCGAGGCAGGATTCGAACCTGCGACCGTAGCGGTCTTGCGGTTCCAGACTGCAGCGCCTTTAACCGCACGGCCACTTCGGCCGGCTAAGTGATTACAAAATCGAGTCAAATTTACACAGAATTTGGCTGTACGAACCCATTTAGTAGCATCACGCTCCATCTCCTGTGGTCTGGAAAGGGTGTCAGAAAGCGTTGTATCCTCAACTGAAGCGAGATGACCCACAACTGTTGTAACTGGTTCTTGATATCCTCTGACTGAGTTGAAGTCTGAGCTGGTCCCACACAATCATCAAGGGTGTACGACCACGCAGACAGTTCATAGAGACGCATGCCACTTGTAGACGAGTATTGTCCTGTTGAAACATGGCACCGCAATACTCTCGTATGAGAAGTAACCCATAAGGACGCAGGATGTCTGTGACGTACCGTTGAGGCGTTACTGTTCCCTTAATCACTAGTAGGCGTAACCTGAAGTCATACCCGATGTGTCCCGGCGGAGGTGCATGGGTGTGTGTGTTTGTCCTTCGGATAATTTAGGTTAAGTAGTGTGTAAGCTTAGGGGCTGATGACCTTAGCAGTTAAGTCTCATAAGATTTCACACACATTTGAATTGATATCCGATGTCTCTCCACGCAATGACGCCAGGAGTAACACCGCTGTGCTTCTCCAAAACATTGTACCACTGGGATCTCTTTCAAGCTCGCCATCATACCGAACGACGATGATCATTCGGTGTAGTGCAGAACCGCGATTCATCGCTGAACATAGTGTGGAGGCAGTCGTCAGTAGTCGACACTGGCGCGTGATAACACTAAATGTTACCGGGAGCTCAATATTTATGTCGGATTTCAGGCAGAGGTGTGAAGGGGTTGCGCGATATGCTTGGTGCACAGTATGGCGATGGTCCCTTGTGGTGTTCAGAAGTGGTCGACCGGAACCTTGACGACGAGTGTGTATGTCATCACGTTCCCATATACGGCACCAAATAAGGCCACTGTCACATGTGAATCCCCCACAGATGTGGATATTGCACTAATCCACCAACTGGCCAAACAGAGACCCACAATGACGAGCCTTTCAAATTCTGTCAGGTGCTGACAACGCTGTCTCAAACGAGTACGTCTCCGTCCGTGTTCTCCACAGTAATCGCTCAACATTTGACACAGTCACGCTTCTTACATATCCTACCACGTCTGCCAACACCACTAAACACGAACAAAGCTCATGCAATCTGGTGGCCCTTCTAACTGTCACAAAGACGTATACATCTACGTGATTACTCTGCTATCCACAATGAAGTGCCTGGCAGAGGGTTCAATGAACCACCTTCAAGCTGTTTCTCTACCGTTCCACTCTCGAACGGCACACGGGAAAAACGTGCACTTAAATTCTTCTGTGTGAGCCCTGATTTCTCTTATTTCACCGTGATGATCATTTCTCACTATGTAGGTAGGTGGCAACAGAATGTTTTTCAATCGGAGGAAAAAACTGGTGAACTAAATTTCAGGAGAAGATCCTGTTGCAACGAAAAACGCCTTTCTTTTAATGATTGCCACTCCAATTCACGTATCATGTCTGTGACACTATCTCCCCTATTTCACGATAATACAAAACGAGATGCCCTTCTTTGTACTTTTTCGATGTCATCCGTCAGTCCCACCTGATGCGGATCCCACACCGCACAGCAGTACTCCAGAATAGGGCGGACAAGCGTGGTGTAAGCAGTTTCTTTAGTAGACCTGTTGCACCTTCTAAGTGTTCTGCCAATGAATCGCATTCTTTGGTTTGTTCTACCCACAATATTATCTATGTGATCGTTCCAATTTAGGTTATATGTAATTGTAATCCCTAAGTATTCAGCTGAATTTACAGCCTTCAGATTTGTGTGACTTTCGCTTATTTCTTTTAGTACTCATGTGAATAACTTCACACTTTTCTTTATTCAGGGTCAATTACCACTTTTCGCACCATACAGATATTTAAATCATTTTGCAAGTCGTTTTGATCATCTGATGACTTTACACGACGGTAAATGACAGCATCATCTGCAAGAAATCTAAGACGGCTACTCAGATGGTCTCCTATGTCGTTAATATAGATCAGGAACAATGGAGGGCCTATAACACTTCCTTGGGGAACGACGGATATTACTTCTGTTTTATTCGATGATTTTCCGTCTATTACTACGAACTGTGATCTTTCTGACAGGAAATCACGAATCCAGTCGCACAACTGAGGCGATACTCCGTAGACAAGACTCATTAATAGAATAATATCGTTGCCTCCTAACAACCGACAAGCACAGTTTATTCACATTTCACAAAATCTCTCTACGATTTAGGATCTATCCAGAAATATAAGTCAAATGAAGACAATGAATACAAAAAGGACATGAATTAAAATTTATCCCGCATTTCACGAAAATTCTGGCACCGAAAGAAACTTCCTGCCCCTTTACGTTATGGAACAGAAGAAACGGCGCTGTCGGCTTATGTCCTGCAGTTTTGTAACCTTTTGTTTCCTAGCATTTCAAAAAGAAAAACAATCGATAATTGTCTACTTATTTCTCACAGTAGTGCGCTAACAATTGTATCTATTTTCACGTTCGAATGTGAAAGGATGCCACGGAGGACACAATATTCGAAAAAGTAATCACGGCAGTGGTTTAGGTATGTGACTTCAGTTACCTCAAGTTGTAGATGTAAGTGCTCAGCACAGACGTTCCACTCGACTCCAAAAATGTCTGACTCTGGGAATGAAAGAAACACCGTTGTTTGAGAGCTAATAGTGGCCGAGGTAGTACTTAAGTAATGGCGTTACGGGTCTAGTCCGCAAGATGAAAAGTTGCAGTGCGAATATGGCTGCTACATTAAAATTTTACAACGTAGTTTTATTGAAAATTGACGTTGTGAGTTCATGACTGTGTAGAAATAAACGTTAATTCTTACAACAAGGAAAAACGGCAACTAGCTATTGTTAACATTGCTATTTATTAAGAGTAAATAACACCGGTACCGGTTTAGAACCGACAGGATCATTGATAGACGACTGTTCACGTTTAAAATTACGTTTGACTTGTGCAGTACATGCAACGAAGAGAGACAGCCTACATCGCATGTGCAGCATGAGCCAAATCGACAGCCATTTGGTGATGAACCCGGCGGTTCGAAATAGCAACGAACATTTGTTCTGAATAAATAGCATTCTTGAAAGTCCCTGGTTGCTGTTCTTAATTTTTTTAGGAAAATTAGCTTTAATATTTACAACACCTTGGATACTGCACAGTATACGCACCTCCAGGAAACAACCATTAGCAACCTGACAGATGCAAGCTATGCAACTGAGCTTCTGAGCTTGTGTTTCTGCTGGCTAAACCTATCGAGTAAGGGCCTCGTGTATACACATTTTCAGGAACGTTTGATCGTGTCTTGCAGAGATAACACAAGAGACGAAAGCATTTGTGGATCTGCGTTTCACCTTGATGAGAATAGTAACAGATGTGACCGCTGAACTATGTGTGAGTGTTCTAATAATATATACTGCAGCACCGAATCACAAAAAACGATTCTCTAATAAATAATCTTTTTATGCTCGTATCATGCAACTCCAGTTGAAATGTTATCGCAACAGGTCTGTACTACATGGTAGATATGTATCGACGATACATAAGAACAAACGGAATGGTTAAAGCTACTCGATTCCACATGAACTACTGTGATTGATCCCTGAAACTGTATTAATACGAAATGATGTTAAGTGGCGCTATTACTAGTACTATAGCTAATAATAACAATAATAATACTTTCGTGTGGCTCTACGGCCGGATGCAAGACTTTCAATTGACTGCCACTTAGGAGACAGCGTGTTCCTTATGTATATCAGTTTTCCAAGAGGAGAAAGAGGATCTACAATTAAACGTTGCACATGAACGACATGGCATTCTTGGTGACTCCTCACATAGTTGAGAGGTGAAAGCTTGATTACAAACGAGTTCCTCGTGCGGGCCTGGAAGGCTCGATGGATGTTGACCGGCCACCGTGTCATCCTCTACCTTGGGTCAGCACACCGTTCACCCTGCCGTTTTGTCGACTTTTCAGACCGTGGAACCGCTGCTTCTCAATCAAATAGCTCCTCAATTGGCATCACGAAGCTGAGTGCACCAAGGGAGAAATCTTTGACAGTACCAGTGAAAGGCTATATTAAAGACAGTCTGAAACTTACCCTGGTCCGACTGGGATTCGATTCCGCGACCTCTCTGTTTGCAGGCACGTGATTTTACATGTTTTGTCCTTTTATTTCTTTCTATCTGTTTCCTTGTTCATTTTACGTCAGTGGTCCTGTGCGAATGTCGCACGACGCCCTTCAGCTCCCATCGATGAGAATTTTTTTTTTTAAGCAAGGAATTGTCTGTAGCAGCATTCTTAAGTATACCTAAGGCGAGAGATGAGAGATGTAACAATGTGAAATGCTAGACGGGAGAGAGCATGATTTGTGAAAGCTGACAGATAGCCTTGAGACTCAATTTTCATCATATTCCCCTATTTTTGTATTAAATATTGGGAGTTTTATCACTGCGCAAGTGTTCTATCCATACTCACTCTTTTTCACACGGGCTCGAGTCTCAAAGAACGCGAAAGGTGCTACAGTGGGAACACACTCAGCTCGCATTCAGGAAGGTGGCGATTCAAGTTCACGCCCAGATTTAGGTTTTCTGCGCAAACCCAAAATCGCTTAAAGCAAACGCAAGAATTATTCCTTTGAAAAGGACACGTCTGATTCCTTCTCCATATTTGGTACTTTGTCTCTAACGATTTGATTTCGAACCTCAAAACCGCTAAATTAGCCTCAGTTTATTTCTCATAGATTCGAAGGTTTAGGCAGCAGTAATTTCACACTTCATAGGTACCTTGATTGGTTGCTTGGTTGATATGGGGGAATACCTTAATGGATTCACTTTTTTGATCTCTCCCCAGTGTTATTCAGCCTGTAAATTGAGCAACTTATGAAGGAAACCAAAGGGAAATTTTGAAAGCGAATTAAAGGTAAGGGAGAAGAAATTAAAACCTTGAGGTTTGCCGATGCCACTGTAAACTTGTCAGAGAAGGCAAAGGACTTGGAAGACCAGCTGAACGGAAACGATAATGTCTTGAAAATAGGTCACAAGTTGAATATTATAACAGTAAAACAAGGCTAATGGAATTTAGTCTAATTAGATCAGGTAATATTGACGGAATTAGATTAGGAAATGACACGCTAGACGTACACGGTCCAGTCACATAAATATGACAATCTGTTAAAAGCCTCAGCAACCGTCGTTGAAGCGCGGGCATGGAGGAAAAGAGCGAATGAGGTTGTGAAAGGTACCGACGTGAATGTGGAGCCATGCCGACTTCAATGCAGTGCCAACAGCCCGATCAGCCGATCGAGGTGGTCCCACGGATTCTCGTTTGGGTTCAAATCCGGGCAGCTTGTGGCCAGACAAGTACAGTAAACTGATCCTGGTGCTCTTCGAACCATACACATATACTGTGCGCTGTGCCTTGTCCTGCTGGTACACGCCATCGTGCCACCGTGCAGTGGAAAAAGAAACTGCATGCAAGAGTGGACATGGGGCCCAAGGATAGATACATGCTTGTGTTGATCCACTGTGCCTTCGAGAACGACGAGGTCACCCAGGGAATGTCACGAAAACATTCCCCAGACCACAATGCTCCCTTCTGCGGCATGGACCCTTCCGATGATTGTTATAAGGTCGTACACGCCAATGGCCATCTGTCCGATGGAGCATAAAACGTGATTAATCGGTAAACGCCACCTATCGCCACTCTGTGGACGTCCAGCAGAATTTGCACTGGCATGCAAATTCCAGCTTTCGTCGCCGATGAACAACAGTCAACATGGGTGCATGAACTAGACACCTGCAGCGGAGGCCCATACGCAGCAACGTTCGCTGAAAGGTCGTCGAGGTAACACTTTGGTAGCCCCTTGGTTCATCTCGACGGTCAGTTGCTCAATAGCTCCACGTCTATTCTCCCATACACATGTCCGCCTTTCGCCCGGGTCATTTATGGCCCATGGTGCACCACAATTACCTCGGCACCGGATTTGGATAGCCATTTTGTCATCCCCGGTATTCTTCAACCACGGCGTCATGCTAATAGTTCACAAACTTAGCCGTTTTGCAATTGCTTTCACCCTTGGTCCGAAAGCCAATGATGATGCCGTTTTGGACGTCAGATAAATCGCTGTGTTACCGCTTTACGACAACGGCTGCACTATTTTCCCCGTCCCTCCGATACGCTTCATACACTGAAGCTCCAAAGAATCTGGTTTAGTCATGGTTATCAAATACAGAGATATGTAAAAAATGGTTCAAATGGCTCTGAGCACTATGCGACTCAACTGCTGAGGTCATCAGTCGCCTAGAACTTAGAACTAATTAAACCTAACTAACCTAAGGACATCACACACATCCATGCCCGAGGCAGGATTCGAACCTGCGACCGTAGCGGTCACGCGGTTCCAGACTGAAGCGCCTTTAACCGCACGGCCACACCGGCCGGCTGTCAGAGATATGTAACACCCAGAATATGGCGCTGTGGTCGGCAACGCCTATGTGAGACAACAAGTAACTGGCGCAGTTGTTGGATCGGTTACTGCTGCTACAATGGCAGGTTATCAAGATTTAAGTGAATTTGAACGTGGTGTTAAAGTCGGCGCACGAGCGAAGGGACATAGCATCTCCGAGGTAACGATGAAGTGGGGATTTTGACGTACGACTATTTCACGAGTGTACCGTGAATATCAGAAATCTCCGGTATCGCTATGACTGGAAAAAATCCTGCAAGAACGGGGCCAACGACGACTCAGGAGAATCGTTCAACTTGACAGAAGTGCGCCGCGTGGGATTAGCCGAGCGGTCTAAGGCGCTGCAGTCATGGACTGCGTGGTTGATCCCGGCGGAGGCTCGAGTCCTCCCTAGGGCATGGGTGTGTGTGTTCGTCATTAGGATAATTTAGGTTAATTAGTGTGTAAGCTTAGGGACTGATGACCTTAGCAATTGAGTCCCATAAGATTTCACACACATTTCATTTTGACAGAAGTGCAACCCTTCCGCTAATTGCTGCAGATTTCAATGCTGGGCCATCAACAAGTGTCAGCGTGCGAACCACTCAACGAAACATCATCGATATGGGCTTTCGGAGCCGAAGGCACACTCGTGTACCATTACTGACTGCACGACACAAAGCTTTACGCCTCGCCTGGGCCCGTCAACACCAACGTTGGACTGGAAACATGTTGCCTGGTCGGACGAGTCTCGTTTCAAATTGTGTCGAGCGGATGGACGTGTACGACTATAGAGACAACCTCATGAATCCATGACCCTGCATGCCGGCAGGGAACTGTTCAAGCTGGTGGAGGCTCTGTAATGGCGTGGGGAGGGTGCAGTTGGAGTGATATGGGACCCCTGATACGTCTAGATACTACTCTGACAAGAGACACGTACGTAAGCATCCTGTCTGATCACCTGCAGCCATTCATGTCCATTGTGCATTGCGACGCACCGGGACAGCTCCAGCAGGACAATAAGACACATGTCCGTAATTGCTACAGAGTGCGGCTGGTCCCGGCGGAGGTTCGAATCCTCCCTCGGGCATGGGTGTGTGTGTTTGTCCTTAGGATAATTTAGGTTAAGTAGTGTGTAAGCTTAGGGACTGATGACCTTAGCAGTTAAGTCCCATAAGATTTCACACACATTTGAACTTTTTTCTTTTTTTAACATTATTGAGCATATCTGGGGTGCCTCGCTGCGTGATGTTCAGAGACACCTCCACACCTTCGTACTCTTACGGATTTATGGACAGCTCTGCAGGATTCATGGTGTCAGTTCCCTCCAACACTACTTCAGACGTTAGTCGAGTCCATGCTACGTCGTGTTGCGGCATGTCTGCGTGCTTCGCGGGGGCCCTACACGATATGAGGCAGGTGTACCAGTTTCTTTGGCTCTTTAGTGTATATCCTCCACTACTAGTCTTGCCACCTGCCGCCTGTGAGTGGTTATTGCACGATGATGTCGAACGTAGACGAAGGTCACATTAATGTGACTGGACCGTGTAGGATCGCACGGGGTAGACTAGCATGGAGAGCTGCATCAAACCAGTCTTCGGACTAGAGACACAACAACAAGAATGTCTGACCTCTGGCATCGCATCGTCGAGGCATACACCTGTCTCGTATACAGGGTGGTTACAATCAAACTTTCACTACTTCGGAGGACCCCCCTGAAAACGAGTGATCACAGAGCGATGAAACTTTCTGGAAACATTTGTAAGGACATGCGGATGAGAAATAAGCAATAAACCACTGAAAGGAAAACATTTTAATTTCCATATGGGAGGGTTAGCAATCGTTAATTTCTTACCGTGGTTACTTATTACAAACGTTCCTCTGTGTGACCACCATCTGCATCCACGACAGCCTGGACAGCACTGGAGATTCCATTGCACAATTGTGTGCAGCACTTGTCTAACGGTAGACCATGGATTTTCGGCTGTCATGATAGAGCTCGTGCACTGGTTGAAGATCGCACATTGCGTCCAGCATTCTGAGCCGTGTCAACAGTAACTTTCTCAACAATCAGTGGCGAAATTAGCTGTCGGTCTCTCCCAAGAGCAGTTCCCAAATCTCCAGTTAATTCGAACTTCCGAATCAATTACTTCAACCCCAGTGTGAAAAGAGGGCCTCTTCCGTATTCTTTTAACGCGTCGATACTCGCGAAGAGCAGCAACACTATTGTTGCTGTTTTGATAAAATAGGTTCACGACTGAACTACACTGGCTCAAGTAGAAAAAGTTTAATTATAACCACTCTGTATGCGGGCCTTTCAAGCCGTGACGGCATATGTCGAAGCAATCGGACAATGTAACTATTTCATTTTCTTTTTAAAATGGCGGACCTCTTTCATACAGCTTTTTTAGCCGAGGACACAGAACAAAAAATCATCTTCAAATCCGAGGGCTAGTAATATTCTTGCTTTTCGCTGATATTCGTGGAACTGTCACGCTTTGTAAGTATTGAACATGTGCCTGTTGCCGGGCGTAGTGGCCGAGCGGTTCTAGGCGCAACAGTCTGGAACCACGCAACTTCTACGGTCGCAGGTTCTAATCTTGCCTCGGGCATGGATGTGTGTGATGTCCTTAGGCTAGTTAGGTTTAAGTAGTTCTAAGTTCTAGGGACTGATGACCTCAGCAGTTAAGTCCCATAGTGCTCAGAGCCATTTGAACCATTTATGTGCCTGTTGACTGCCCCACACTGGGTTCTTATGTCTACCCTACCCTCCTACCCTTTCAAAGTTTTACATACATAAGTACCAATTGCTTCCCATCCCGTATTGAAGCTGACAATGTAATCATGTTTTGCACTCTCCAAATATTAAATTACTGGAAAGGTTTCTTTCAAAGTCTGAAAGGGCATTTCCAGATAGCCTATCTTCGCGCTGTTGTTAACTATCACTTTACCAAGCAGTTATTTACAAATTTGTTGGAAATTCCAAACGTTCTTAGGAATAAATTAAGGCTGAATCACGATAATACTATCAAATGAACAACGAAAGTTGTCTTTTGACCTCATTAATACCATTTCTCGTGCACCAACTTAAATTATAGATTTTTACTTCTAAAGTTGCTTTATACCTGCAAAAATTATTAACAAAAAAGGATACCTCTTCCATAGTTTTGTACAGTCAAGCTGTATGTGAACAATTCCAGCAACTTTCACTGGCACTGCAATTTAACAGATGAAGCAATGCTGTGCATACGAAACAGAGCCGAAGGTACAAAAATAACATTTGCTATTGAGGGGACTCGAACCGGAAGAGTGAAGTAATGAGGCATTCGTGCAACACATGTAAATTTTAAAAGCGGTAAAAAATTGTAATAAACTCGCATTAGCAAAAAATGCATAAAAATGTCAAGAATAGTGAAAACGTGTGAAAAATACCGCCTCCAAGAGTTAAATTCACGAGGTGTAGACTGCTGTCTCTTTTGAAATACTTGCGAAGTGGAAATTCGTAAAAATATGAGAAACTATTGAAAATTAGGAAAAATAGCTCCTTCGCGGTTCAAATGTTCAGCATCTTGCACAGAAACCTGAACCCGAAAGTTGGAAGATCGAACAGGACAGAAGATGGAGATGTAAGACCCTAGGGATACTTTCCTGCCATGATAATTGAAGTGAAAACTTGGAAACATAGAATTTTAAATTTTGAAACAATATAACAGGACTCGAGCCCGCAACCTCTCAGGCCCAAAGACAAGTACAAGTGGGTTAGTGGATGAGATACAAGGATAATGAGTGGTCTTGAGCACAATGCCTCACGTGTTATATTAATTCCGGTTGAAAGTTGTAGTGT
Source organism: Schistocerca americana (assembly GCF_021461395.2). Taxonomy (NCBI): domain Eukaryota; kingdom Metazoa; phylum Arthropoda; class Insecta; order Orthoptera; family Acrididae; genus Schistocerca; species Schistocerca americana. The sequence goes on from NC_060130.1 coordinate 370,556,334, forward strand.
CACGTCGTTAGATAACGTTAGGCCAAGGGCATTGCACCTGCAACCGACCCGTAGCAGTAATGTTTAACTGTAAGAGCTCCCTGGGCGTCACCGAGCGCTCACTTAAGGCAAATGCCGAGTGGGTTTCTTTGAAAAAGACACTGCCGATTTATATCCAGATTGATCCACAAATGGAACTGGTGCTCTGTCTCAAATGAACCTGTCGGCGACGGTACGTTAAACCTTAATCTCCCTTCCGCACGACATTTAGCAAAAGCGCTTAATCTCGCCTTTTTAGATATCATCTTTGCCACTAATTTATTACCACAGTGGAAGACCTCTTTGCACAACGCCATTAAATGATTATTTTTTAATCAAATGATGGGTCATTCGCACTATTATGTATAAGTTACAGATTAGGAAGAATTTGTTCAATTTTAGACTACACTTTGTCGACGACTGTACAAAATATTCCATATACATTGATGAAGCGTATAAATACGCAAACATTTGGGATGTGCTACGGGGGAGTGCTGAAAAGTGATGACTCCAAACCTTTTATTTGAAAACTCGTAAAGCTTTTTAGCCGCGCGTAGTGGCCGCGCGGTTTGAGACGCCATGTTACGGACTGCGCGGTCCCTCCCGCCGGAGGTTCGAGTCCTCCCTCGGGCATGGGTGTGTGTGTGTTTGTTGTTCTTAGCATAAGTTTAGTTTAAGTAGTGCGTAAATTTAGGGACCGATGACCTCAGCAGTTTGGTCCCTCAGGAATTAAAAAAAAAAATAAAAAAACCTTTTTAAATTAAACAAATGGTATTAAAATTCTACATCGTTATTTTTCATGTCTGCATATTTGCAACCATCTGCCGCTAGAGGGCTCTGCATTGTAGAGTGTAACATGGTGGTGTGTAACGTAACTGCATCGGAGCGTGAGAAACAGCGTGCTGTAATCGAGCTTCGAATTCGAAGAGATCGTTCACACACGGAGCACCCTCTCCTTCAACATGAAGCCGCGACGTCTGCAACGATCGGATGCCTTGGATTCACTGTCATCGATCATCCCTCATACAGTCCCGACTTGGTCACATCCTTCCACATCTGTTTAAAAACTTAAAGAATACCTTCGAGAACTTCACTCTGACAGTGATGAAGCGACGCAAGCAGAGGTAAGGTTGTGGCTCCGTCAACAAAGTCAAATATTCCACAATGACAGTATCAACAAACTGGTCTCCGTTGAGAGAAATGTGTTCGTCGCCAGGGTGACTACGTTGAGAAGTAAAATAAATGAAGAATAAAGATGTAGAATGTTAATAACGTATATTTTATTTAAAAAGCTCGAAGAATTTTCACATCAAAATTCGGAATTATTGCTTTTCAGCCCGCCCTCGTAGATAGCTTCTCCACTTGCGAGCTGTGCTTACCGACCTCACGATCTACACAGTGTCTCTGGCAACATGTTTTGGTAAGAGGCTAATATTTTTTCGAGGTACGAAGTGCTATACATATCTGCTATTCTATGTGCATACGCTAAACCAATGTATAAAAAAGTAAGTTTGTTAAGACTACACGGAAACACTTATGCAGTGAAAAGTTCAATACATTTACTTAGATAGACGTGACTGGTCCATCAATAACCTGCTGCTGCTGCGATGGCACAACATTTAAAACTCTCACCTTGTGACAACAATGTACATTTCTCGTCGAACAGCAAGGCCAGGAAATACGCTGATTGCTTAGTGCTAAGTAATGCGTTACGCAGTAGCAATTTAGGCTGAATAAATGCGTGATGTATACAAGTAAAATTCACACATACACATTTCCCTGTTTATTGCTTTGTAAGGCAGATAACGTTCCGTGGGCTGGCCCTGACGGGACAATCGGTTCCGACCTACCGCAGTGTCATCCTCTGTCAGTGACGTCATCGCATGTGGTCAGCAGATCGTTTTCCCGCTCGTTGTCAGATTTCTCGATCTAGAGACCGCTATCAGTCGGCCGAGTAGGTCTTCAGTTGCCACCACAGGCATGTCCTTCCAGCAAGGAAAAATCCCTGGTAGTACCGCGAGTCGAACCTCTGGGTCGTAACCCCCCCCCCCCCCCCCCCCCCCCTCGCCGCCAACACCCCCTATTTCAGTCAGACGCGCTGACCACTAAACTACGGAAGCGGACATATTTCTTTGTACTAATAAGCAAATATAGTATTTTAGAAGATAACGCAAGTTGAGAAACAATTCTGCTGCTTAGTAAGTTAGTTTTATAAGGACAAGTTAACCAGGAAGCGCTTGAAGACACCGTTCCACCAGCAAAACCTATTCACTTCGTCGCCAAACGCCCATTAAACACATGCAATTTTACAATGCTTCGATGTCGATGGCGGCTAAAAACCATTAATTAAAGATGGTATATGCTAGTTTTTATACTGCTTTTCCTTATCTTAGACGGATAAAAGGGCAAAATGTGAAACCTGATAATATCATTCAGCAAAAATTAATATTATAGAAATACATCTGAGCGAACAGAGTAGCTTGGAAGGATATGGGGGTGGCTTAGTATCTACTTATATGACTTTCAGAAATCATGTAAAAGCCGAAATGAGGACGTGTGCTATACCAACGCCGGTAGCGCCAGTGTTCAAATTTTAATTGAAATGATGAGAAGATGAAAACCGAAAGGGAAAAGTTAGGCGCTCACTATCACGGATCCATAAGATTTATCCTCAAACCGTACCTGTGTTTTTTGTATAGGGACGTGATTCTAAGAAACATAACAGCGTGCAATAGACCCATAATGTCCCTGTCACGTCTTCACATTTGTTATATATTGGAAGCACTCAGTTTGTAATATCACCAACACGCCACTTGAAGTACGTATTTTGCACAGGAAAGCGCACAGAGAGACATAAGAGAAAGCTACTCTGAGTTTCCACGAAGTGTAACGTTTGGCGACAGTTCCGAGGCACAAAAGAATGTTCGGGGTAGGCCAGTCCAAGTTCAACCAAGAGTAACTACACCGCAGTATGATCGACATTTAGCTTTAACTCCACAGCGAAATCTAAAAATGTTTGCAAGACAGTTGTACGCAGAGCATACAATTAAGCCCCTACCTAAGGAATTGCTGTTTCTCGTGGATTGGAGCAGATACTCTGTGAGCAGACATCCGGACGTGTGTGTCTTACATAGGACTCAATCTATTGTACAATCAGGTACATGAAATGAAGAATGAATGGAGTAATGTACAGTTTACAGATGAATCCTTCTTCTGTTTGAATAGTTACCCCACAGCACGTTCGTCGAGAAGGAAGTGGCTACCAGCAGTCACAGCAACATAGTGGAAGAGGACCGTTTTGGTGGTTTTCAGCTCTGGTGTGGGGAGGCATCATATTTGACAGGCATAAGAAGCTTGACATCTCCATTAGTGGTCAGAGCATTGTTGTTAGTGCCCAACGGAACGAAGCCAAGATACTGAGTCCACATGTGCGTCTTGTCCTAAGTGTAGTTGGTCTAGATTTCTTCTATGAATCACCGACCTGCTGTCGTGGATAGATGTCTCACAGATGAAAATATCGAACGCATCTATTGGCTTACGAGTCACATCTCGGATATGCACTATTGCATTGGGGAGACGAGTTGCAGCCCGTCAGATAGCACCAAGGACACTGTCGACCGTTCGCATAACTGTTTCTACAGGCTATCCATCCACATTATAGATAGGATGCTCCGTCACTTGTCAGGCATATGTAGTAGCTAAAGGTGACCATGTCACCTATTAACTTTTCGTTATTGGGGAAAAGATATTACGAATTTGTTACCTTTTTAAAATCTATATCTTTAGTTTCAGAATATTTTTAGTTCCTTGTTTGGGAGATTCTTGGATGCTAAATGCCACATGATAAAATTTTCACAGTTCTCTAATCCTTTCCTCATACTGTACACGAAATACTACGTCGCCTCAGCCTTCTCAGCTGCTTTTGGGGCACTTATTTTTCTTAATCAAAATTCTTGCAACCAGGAAACGATAATAGAAACAGTAAGAGACGGCTACCGAGTCTCGATTGACGCTCTTTGGGAGTCAGAATCACCTAGCTTCATAACAGAGAAATAAAAAATAAAAAATCCAAAGACTAGCACGTACTGGAGTGTGAGGCATAGTTAGTTGGGAAATATAAATTGCTGGGCATACACAGATGAAATGATTAATGCACGGTAGAATGTACTGTGCTACAGAAGAATGCTGAAGATTAGATGGGTAGATCACATAACTAATGAGGAGGTATTGAATAGAATTGGGGAGAAGAGGAGCTTGTGGCTTAACTTGACTAGAAGAAGGGATCGGTTGGTAGGACATGTTCTGAGACATCGAGGGATCACCAATTTAGTATTGGAGGGCAGCGTGGAGGGTAAAAATCGTAGAGGGAGACCAAGAGATGAATACACTAAGCAGATTCAGAAGGATGTAGGCTGCAGTAGGTACTGGGAGATGAAGATGCTTGCACAGGATAGAGTGGCATGGAGAGCTGCATCAAACCAGTCTCAGGACTGAAGACCACAACAACAACAGAATGTACTGAAGGAATGAACAAAATAATTCCGAAGAGGAATCAGGTAAGGACAGTAAAATATAGGAAAATCTCAGTAAGACGAATATAGAAAAGAGAGAGACCGCGCGCGTGTGTGAGATTGGCTGCACGTATACGCGGTGAGCAATTCAGCGTAAAACAGGAATAAAATTGTTTACCCGCGTGGAAATGTCTGAATGTTAACATTCAAAAAATAGATGCTTGACAATTAAACCATGTAAACATATGTGGAATAAAAAATAACCACAAAAGAACAAAAGGAACAGAGGAATGAAGGTAAAGGTTAACATTCCGGCAGCGTCAAGGCCATTAGAGACGAAGTGCACGGTAGGGTTGGATAAAAGTGAGGAAGGAACTCGGCCGTGTCCTGTTCAAAGGAATCACCCCTCATTTTTCCTTTAGAGCACTCGCGGGAGAATAAAATCTGGATGGCCGGACGAGACTTCAATCGCTCTTCTCCCGAATGCGGAACCAGCGAGCCAGGTGAGGTAGCGCTAACTCACTGGACATTCTTGGTCGGCTGGAATTCGCAGCACCAACCGTAGGCTTTCACCACTGTAAAGATGCTGCGACATCACTTCGTGCCCACTCTGAGTTGCACTTATATATTTGTTGCCATATTTTCAATGGTTTCGAGAGAAATTGTGTTTTTAATCCCTACTGTGTGTGAGAAACATTGTACTATCTCTTCTACTTCCAAGGGAATTATAATATTTAGTCGATTTATTAGTCTTTTTTTCTTTACGATATACGTATTTCTTTTAAATTCGTGCTTTTGATCGAGGTCCTCACTAAAGCTATAGTGCTGTTTTCGCGATACTCGATTTGATGTCTTTCCGGCAAACAGTTAACGTTCTCCTTACCAAATCAATTTTCGATCTACTACCGAAAAGTACATGTATCCGAAACTGTGTACCGCAGCCTCCACTAAAGTTATGTAGCTGTAGCGTATTTTGCGATACAGGTGACGATTTATTTATGACAGATAATTTTTTAGTTCTTATGGTGTCTCATGATGTCTATTACAGCTGTAGAATTCGATTCATTTTCTTTCCAAGAAAGTCGTTCGGGGTGGACGAGCGGTTCTAGGCGCTACAGTCTGGAACCGCGCGACCACTACGGTCGGAGGTTCGACTCCTGCCTCCGTCATGGATGTGTGTGATGTCCTTTGGTTAGTTAGGTTTACGTAGTTCTAAAGTTCCAGGGCACTGATGACCTCAGAAGTTAAGTCCCATAGTGCTCAGAGTCATTTGAAACATTTCCAAGAAATTTTCCTCTTATTTATACAGGATACTCAAAAAAACTGTCGAATACTTTGACAGGTGGTAGCACTCATCGAAACAAGAAAAATAAGTTCAAAAACACGGGTCTGGAAACGCATACTTTCCGAGATAAACACGTGTTTATAACAAGGGCTGCGCTACGCTCGGTTGCAGATATTAGCACAGTCGTTTCGTTGGTACTCCGTTAAATGTGACAGCAGGGTATTATGTCGTCTTACAGTACTCTAACTATTATTAGGCAGTCTGCAGTTAGTCGTGTGGCTCGGGTCTTGTTGTAGGCCACGTTAGTTTTCGTCGTGTTTTTGTGCTTTGTTGTACAGTACTGACAACCCTGGGTAAGTATCATGGTGTTTACCTTCTTCCAGACACGGATTCACACATGTGTTTATTGTTATTGCACTGTTTGTATGTACAAACGGTGTAATGTATTTACATTTTCTCTCTTCCACGCTGGCCGTTGTGGATTCACTCACGTGTTTATTGTTATTGCACTGTTTGTATGTACAAACGGTGTAATGTATTTACGTTTTCTCTCTTCCACGCTGGCCGTTGTGGCCGAGCGGTTCTAAGCGCTCCAGTCCGTAACCGCGCTGCTGCTACGATCGCAGGTTCGAATCCTGCCTCGGGCATGAATGTGTGTGATGTCCTTATGTTAGTTAGGTTTAAGTAGTTCGAAGTCTAGGGGACTGATGACCTCAGATGTTAAGTCCCATAGTGCTCAGAGCCGTTTGAACCTCTCTTCCACCACTTGTTAACAATGGAAGCCTACTACTCCACATGTGAAATGTCGGATGTGGTATTCTGCTATTGTTTAGCAGATGGACGTAGCCTGCGAGCCCGTGCCCTCTACGTTGCAAAATATCCACAGTGCACAGCGCCCTCTGATTAGCTGTTCGACAGACTTATCCACAGTCAGAGTCACACAGGTACACTTGCACCTGGGAAGAGTGACAGTGGAAGGCCCCGCACAGTCTGACGTGGAGGCCCGTGTGCCACGTTCGGTGGAAGAAACCGCTGGGACCAGTATGAGACGATTATCAGCAACAGAAGGTGTGTCTCACTCTTATATATGGAGGTACTTCATGAGCAATTGCTGCACCCATATCATCTACAGCGCGTTTAGGCCCTAAGGCCATAGGATCATCATGGCAGACGGCGGTTCTGTGAATAGTTGTTGCAGAAGTGTGACGCAGATCTACTGTTCACATCCAAGATTTTATTTACCGATGAGGCAGGGTTCACAAGAGATGGTGTTGTCAATTTCCATAACCAGCATGTGTGGGTAGATGTAAATCCCCAAGCAATTCAGGAAAGAGCGCATCAACACCGATTCTCAATCAACGCATGGGCAGGCGTACTTGGCGATAGATTAACAGCGCCATACGTGCTCCACAAGGGTTACCTGGGCGCATTGTCTGAACTTTCTCATTAATGTATTGCCTACCTTGCTGGAGGCTGTGCCATTCCAGCAACGAATGCAAATGTGGTTCATGAGTGATGGTGCACCAGCACACTTTCGTCACAATGTGCGCGAACATCTGACGCAAACATTTCAGGACCGTTGGAGTGATCGGAGAGGGAGGGGAGGGGGGGGGGGGCACACGTTGGACTGCTCGTTCCCCCAACCCCAATCCCCTAGACTTTTGGTTATGGGGACACTTGAAGGAATTGGTCTACTCCACGCCAGTCAACGATGTGTGGACACTACAGAGTCGCGTCTTCAATGCGTGCCACCAGGTGCAACAACAACCGGGTGTACGTCAAATGGTGTCTCATTCCTTGAACACCTCCTGTAAACACGCGTTTATCGCAAACAGTATGCATTTTCGGACCCATGTTTATTGAACTTTTGTCGGAAAGTATGCACTATGGACTCGTGTTTATTGGATTTACTTTTCTTCTTTCGATGAGTACTACCACCTCTCATAGTGTTCGACACTTTTTTTTAACATTCTGTATGTCACTCACCACAATAGTTGTTATTCGAACTTTTTTCCCGTCGCAGTAGCCGGCTGGAGTGGCCGAGCGGTTCTAGGCGCTACAGTCTGGATCAGCGCGACCGCTAAGGTCGCAGGTCCGAATCCTGCCTCGGGCATGGATGTGTGTGATGTCCTTAGGTTAGTTAGGTTTAAGTAGTTCTAAGTTCTAGGGGACTGATGACCACAGCAGTTAAGTCCCATAGTGCTCAGAGCCATTTTAGCCCGTCGCAGTAAAGTCAAATTCGCATGAAATGATTGGCTGAGATTGCCCCAAGAGGGGTGTTTAGCCGCCTGCATGCAACTTCTTTCAGTTGGACGCCACTGCGGCGATTTGCTCAGTAATCCTACTCTGGACAGGGTACCTACACTGAAAAATTGCAGTGTGTGATCGGGATTTGATCCCGCGACGTTACAGTTTTCACGGTCGTACTTTACCGCTAGACCACCAAGCCCGACCCTGTTGTAGTGAATTCTCGTAATCAAAACTGTCTGTTTCCTTTTTGTATCAAATGATATGACGTTATAGTCACCATGCTGTTTACGTTGTCTGTCAGACTGATCAAAGCCGCCAGTTAGTATCGCAATTTCCTCTTCATCCCATATTCGGGAGAACGGAGGTTCAAATCCCCGTTCGGATACCAGGATTTAGGTTTTCCGGGATTTCCCTAAATCGCGTAAGGCAAATGCTGGGATGGTTCCTTTTTAAAAGGCACGGTCGATTTCCTCGCCCATCCTTCCCTACCTGACTACTACGCCACCTTGAACTGCAAAAGTAAGAGAAATAAAGATTTATAATATTAGTCTAACATTTGACCACGTACCCTGCACTTACTTTTGTTTCCATGTGATAGTCCACAGTACATGCAAAGGAACGTTCAAACTAGACTTTAAACTGCTCTACAGTTAGTGCTTCAAGACACAAGCATGATCTACCTCCAATCTTCGAAAAAGAGCATTTGCACATCTGAACTCTAGCCCTGGACACACTGATCCACAGACGATTAAGAACTACCCAAGATATCGCAGGTAGCTATCCGAAATCATCGTGACTGCTTGAGGGTTAGTTTGGATACTGACAATATTTGCCAAGAGGTTGCTTGTGGATTTCATATTCTTTTAAAGAGGATGCCCGTGCATTGGATGCTGACATCATTATGGACTTTGTGAAACCTGTAGCTCATGTGTCACAGCCCTTCCTACTGAAGGCTGGGTTATACCTGATGCAATATAGCTGTCCTCCACTGAGCTAGGGCTCAATCAACCAGTCCTAACGCGAAGTGTTCCAGTCAGCGCGATATCTGCTTACTCAATAATCGGGCGAACAAGTGCCTTATAAGCCACTTCTTTCGTGGATGAGCTACATTTCCTTAAGATTCTTCCGATGACTCTGAGTCTGGTGTCTCCATTTCCCACTATCTGTTTTATGTGGTCATTCCACTTAAAATCGCTCTGATGGTGACTATCATCTGGACCGAACGGGTGTGTGAGAATGGACAAGTGGGAGTGCATGGGTATGAGCGACTTACAATGACGGACCAGTGGGTGCGAGCGAGTTACAGTTAAGGGAGCTTGTGGGAGGGAGAGGTGAGCTACATGTTAAAAAGAGCGTGAATTGATGGCATGCCAAAATTTTTGGGCATTGAGGAAGGTAGAATGAAGCACCTGAAATCCCACTTTTCAGTGAGAGTCTGCCGGCCGTTGTGGCCGAGCGGTTCTAGGCTCTTCAGTCTGGAACCGCACGACCGCTACGGTGGCAGGTTCGAATCCTGCCTCGGGCTTGGATGTGTTTGTTATGTCCTTAGGTTTAAGTAGTTCTAAGTTCTAGGGGACTAATGACCTCAGATGTTAAGTCCCGTAGTGCTCAGAGGCATTTGAGCCACTTGAGTGAGAGTCTTCTAGTAAACAGGAGCACATGTGCCTTTTTGTGCTCCGATAGGAGTATTTTTCCGCTGGATGTGATACTGATTTTCCATATGCTGTAACAAAATAATCAAAAAAATATGCAACGAAGTTTATCGTTTCCTTGAGTTAAATTGGACTGTTGTTGACTGGTCAGGTTAAAGAACGATTTGAAACATTTTACCCAGTTCCACAATAATGAGGATGTTGCACGTTTAATAAACTAAAGCATCATCTTTGATATATGTCGTAGAAACTCAACTTTTTAAATAAAGTTCGGACACTTTTTACTATTCTAGTTGGTAACCTTTAAGCATCTTTCATGGTCTACAGACTCGGCTGTAGAAAATATATGTAGTAACAGAAGATTGTTAGAGTTGTAAAATAAGATTTATTACATGTACAGGCAAATACTTATACTGGAGAAACGTTTTATATATACTTGTCGCAACTTGCTTATACGTGTAGCAGTGAAACAGCCTAAGAATTTCATTGGTGTCGTGGCTCATAAATTTCCAACGACAGGCCTGGAGAGTAGACCTCGTACGGCAGAGCACACGCAGAGCTGAGTGCATTTATCATGCTTATTGCGCGCCGTCTCTGCGTTCCTGATTACTAATTTCCCCGAAAGGTGGCCGTCCTTTCTTTATGCAAGATGGTGAAGCTCGGACGCAGGGGGATTGCGCGTTGCGCGACGCGCATAATTCTCGCCGGAATTTATACAGCTCTCCGTCGTTCCTTCGCTAAGGTAAAGGAAGATTTGTTAGGGCCTAAGCTCGCGCGGTCCTAACGCCGTATCGACATTCGGACAAATCCCTAATTCATGTCTAAGTTGCGCGTTTATTAAGTAGCCGGCGGAGCGTGTGTGGTGACGCAGCGGGGATTAGCGCGGGCTGGCCGCGGCCGCTATGAGCTGCCACCTTACCAGTCCGTTGACAGCCCGCGCCGCGCTTAAGCTCCAGTTAGGAAGCTACAAACGCAAACAGATCTCCGCCAAGCTCGGGCTTAAGAACGCATAACTCATTTCACAGCGGGAACCCGTTTTAACACGCATAAGCGCTCCGGAGCTCGTAGCGAGCGAATTCATGCATAAATGAATCTCAGCCACAGCATTACCCTCCAGCCCCTTTTCCTTCACCAATGTTTTTTTCCTCGTTTCTGCCGCATTTCGTGGCCCTCTGTCGCTATTGACGCTTTACAACGTGGGCATTGGAACGACTGGCTGTTAAGCTGGTCGTAAACGGAGAAGTTCGCCGGTTTTGCGGAAAGGAGTCGCTATATGGCATAGACTATGCATTAACCAATGAAATCAATTTTTCAGTAACGTATTGACAACATAGTGCGTTTACAGAGTTTCAGAACTGACTGTGGAAGTAATAAGCGTGTTTCTTTATCACAAAAATCTGTCAAATGCACTGTTTCCCCACTAGGTGCGCTAAAAATCTACCTTGTATTTCTACAAAAAATGGTTCAAATGGCTCTGAGCACTATGGGACTCAACTTCTGAGGTCATTAGTCCCCTAGAACCTAGAACTAGTTAAACCTAACTAACCTAAGGACATCACACACATCCATGCTCAAGGCAGGATTCGAACCTGCGACCGTAGCGGTCTCGCGGTTCCAGACTGCAGCGCCTAGAACAGCACGGCCGCTTCGGCCGGCGTATTTCTACATGAACCAGGCACTGATACAAAAGGGGAAGGTTAGGGGGAGTCAATGGGTGCCATGATTCCCCTCCTCCCTCCCCCCCCCCCCCCACAACATCTTAGTAAACGTTTATATTTTTACACATGTAAATTCCCGAATTTCTCAGCTAACTGACGGAGGATTAAGTACCGTAGCATGAAACCTGTTTCGAAAGGGGCAAAGAATTCTAGAAATTAAGAGTTGTGTTTGACATGAGATGTCTGATTTGCCCACGTGGATAGGATGAGGCTCGAAAGCCTGCAGCAAACATTCCAATCAGGAAAACATGGTCAGTCACATACCCACCACCAACAAGAAAAACGACACAGTTCACGAGTACACAGACGCAACAGTCAAACCACAGGACGCTGAGAAAGAGAAGACAGATACGGAAAGACCCAACACTAGAAAGAGAAACAGAACGTCTGGCTTCCCCGAACGTAGGAGGAATTTACACGCTCGCATAGCTACAGTCTGCACACCTGTGTTCATAATCGTATTGCTAAGTGCAGTCCTGATAATGGTGAAAGAACTCAAAAATTTTGTATTTGTAAATATGACGTTTCAAAGTTGCGAGAGTTTGCTGCTATTACAGTTCTTAAATTAATTGCACGGTTCATGTACACTGAGGTGACAAAAGGCGAGGGATAGCGATATGCACATATACAGATGGCAGTAGTATCGCGTACATGGTATAAAAGTGCAGTGCATTGGCGGAGTTGTCATTTGTGCTCAAGTGATTCACGTGAAAAGGTTTCCGACGTGATTATGGCCGCACGACGGGAATTAAAAGACTCTGAGCGCGGAACAGTAGTTACAGCTACACGCATGGGACATTCCATTCCGGATATCGTTAGGGAACCCAATATTGCAGGATCCACACTTCAAGAGTGTGCCGAGAATACAAAATTTTAGGCATTACCTCTCACCATGGACAACGCAGTAGCCGACGGCCTTCACTTAACGACCGAGAGCAGCGGCGTTTGCTTAGAGCTATCAGTGCTAACGGGCAAGCAACACAGCGTGAAATAGCCGCAGAAATCAATGCGGGACGTACGAAGAACGTATTCCGTTAGGACAGTGCGGAGGAATTTTGCGTTCATGGGCTATGGCAGCAGATGACCGACGCGAGTGTCTTCGTCACCAGCACGACATTGACTGCGGCGTCTCTCCTGGGCTCGTGACCATATCTGCTGGACCCTAGGCGACTGGAAAACCGTCGCCTGGTCAGATGAATCCCGATTTTACTTGGTAAGAGCAGATGATAGGGTTCGAGTGTGGCGCAGACCCCGCGAAACCGTGGACTCAAGTTGTCAACAAGGCACTGTGCAAGCTGATGAAGGCTCCAAATGGTGTGGGCCGTGTTACATGGAATGGAATGGGTCCTCTGGCCCACATTTACCGATCATGGACTGGAAATGTTTATGTTCGGCCACTTGGAGAACATTTGCAACCATCCGTGGACTTCATGTTCACAAAAAATGATGTCATTTCACTCGGCCACAGCTGTTCACGATTGGTTTGAAGAACACGCTGGACAATTCGAACGAATGATTTGGCTACCCAGATCGCCCGATATGAATTCCATAGGACATTTATGGGACATAATCGAGAGTTCAGTTTGTGCACAAAATCCTGCACCGGCAAGACGTTCGCAGTTATGGACGGTTACAGAGGCAGTATGGCTTAAGATTTCTGCAGGGGACTGCCAACGACTTATAGAGTCCTTGCCACATCGAGCTGCTATACTACGCCGGGCAGAAGGAGGTCCAACACGATATTACAAGGTATCCCACAACTTTTGTCACCTCAATGTGCTTCTTAGTTTTTCGGACGAATGATTTTCAAGTACTGTATTTCTCTAAATTGGAAATTTTTGTAAGTTATGCTTAAGCAGCGTATCTAGCACTGATGTAAACACATAATTATTAACATTACATTAAAACATTTTATACATTTTATTTTAAATACATAATAATTATTAGATTAAAAAGTTTTATATTTTATTGTTATTATAAGGGGCAGTCAAATGAAAACGAAACAGACGGAAAAAATAAGTAAACTGCTTATTATTTCAAAAGTAATAGCCATAACTGTTAATACAGTTGTCCCACTGTAGACGGCCAATGCCTTCAAGGAAAAATGTTTTCTGTTACCTACGGAACCATGAGAGGTGCACGTCTGGCTACACCAACAAATCAACATCTATTAATGTCTTTCCTCATGGCTCCAAAAATATGGAAATCGCGTAAGAAGAGATCGGACTGTATGGAGGATATGTATGGGCTTCCCAGCGAAACTTCTGCATCGTGTTCGAAACGACGTTGCCAACACATGGGCAGGCCCAACGTGTCACTGACCATCTTGTCTCACAGTGGAAGCGTCACTTCTCCTAGGTACGTTTATCCTCTCTGAATTTCATTCACTACTGGACATTAAAATTGCTACACCACGAAGATGACGTGCTACAGACGCGAAATATAGCTGACAGGAAGAACATGCTGTGATATGCAAATGATTAGCTTTTCAGAGCATTCACACAAGGTTGGCGCCGGTGGCGACACCTACAACGTGCTGACATGAGGAAAGTTTCCAACCGATTTCTCATACACAAACAGCAGTTGACCGGCGTTTCCTGGTGAAACGTTGTTGTGATGCCTCGTGTAAGGAGGAGAAATGCGTACCATCACGTTTCCGACTTTGAGAAAGATCGGATTGTAGCCTATCGCGATTGCGGTTTATCGTATCGCGACATTGCTGCTCGCGTTCGTCGAGATCCAATGACTGTTAGCAGAATATGGAATCGGTGGGTTCAGGAGGGTAATACGGAACGCCGTGCTGGATCCCAACGGCCTCGTATCACTAGCACTCGAGATGACAGACATCTTATCCACATGGCTGTAACGGATCGTGCAGCTACGTCTCGATCCCCGAATCAACAGATGGGGACGTTTGCAAGACAACAACCATCTGCACGAACAGTTCGACGATGTTTGCAGCAGCATGGACTATCAGCTCGGAGACTATGGCTGCGGTTACCCTTGACACTGCATCACAGACAGGAGCGCCTGCTATGGTGTACTCAACGACGAACCTGGGTGCACAAATGGCAAAACGTCATTTTTTGGATGAATCCAGGTTCTGTTTACAGCATCATGAAGGTCGCATCCGTGTTTGGCCACATCGCGGTGAACGCACATTGGAAGCGTGTATTCGTCATCGCCATACTGGCGTATCACCCGGCGTGATGGTATGGGGTGCCATTGGTTACACGTCTCGGTCACCTCTTGTTCGCACTGACGGCACTTTGAACAGTGGACGTTACATTTCAGATGTGTTACGACCCGTGACTCTACCCTTCATTCTATCCCTGGAAACCCTACATTTCAGCAGAATAATGCACGACCGCATGTTGCAGGTCCTGTACGGGCCTTTCTGGATACAGAAAATGTTCGACTGCTGCCCTGGCGAGCACATTCTCCAGACCTCTCACCATTTGAAAACATCTGGTCAATGGTGGCCGAGCAACTGGCTCGTTACAATATGCCAGTCACTACTCTTGATGAACTGTGGTATCGTGTTGAAGCTGGATGGGCAGCTGTACCTGTAGACGCCATCCAAGCTGTTTGACTCAATGCCCAGGCGTATCAAGGCTGTTATTACGGCCAGAGGTTGTTGTTCTGGGTACTGACTTCTCAGGACCTTTGTACCCAAATTGCGTGAAAATGTAATCACATGTCAGTTCTAGTACAATATATTTGTCCAATGAATAGCCGTTTATCATCTGCATTTCTTCTTGATGTAGTAGTTTTAATGGCCAGTTGTGTATGTATTTTAAGGACATGCGAGGAAAGTGTATTCACATCTAAATGGTTCAAATGGCTCTGAGCACTATGGGACTTAACATCTGTGGTCATCAGTCCCCTAGGACTTAGAACTAATTAAACCTAACTAACCTAAGGACATCACACACATCCATGCCCGAGGCAGGATTCGAACTGGCGACCGTAGCAGCCGCGCGGTTCCTGACTGAGCGCCTAGAACCGCGAGACCACCGCGGCCGGCTGTATTCACATCTGCTGATGCGATGGCTAATTCCAGAGAGCGTGCGGTGACAGGTTATCATTCCCTCTGCTTAAAGTGTCCGACGTCCATATCAGAAATCTTGATAAGATTTTCTCTGTCGGAACACACAGATGATGTCCGTAGCACAAGTCACGAATTCTCCAGAAGTGCTATTCGAAAACAAATGATCCCTAACTTCCATCAGCGTCCGCCAGACCATTCCCTGGATTGATCTCGTTCTAATCTCACAGATCGTGCCTTGAGTTTGACCTATACAAATTTTTGCTATAAAATATTGTTGAGCCACGTGATTTCTATTGTCAATTGCAAAAAAAATGTGTTTATAACAAACCAAAAATGTTTATTTTAGCGACATTCCATGAGCGTCAACATATTTGTCCGTTGGACTCTGGGATTTCTCGCTATTCAGTGTTATTGTTTGATATGCAGACTATCGGGTACATAAACCTTTACATTTACAAACTTTGTTGTTCAGAAATTTCGGACTTTATCTGTCTTTGGAACGTCTGCTCCTGACTTATCACGAGCAATTCATTCCTCATTCCTTGCATTTAGCTCTACCTCGACAGAAATCGGTACTATCCAAGTAAAATGAGTGGTCTTTTATAAATTATTTCACAGACTCGTGCAATCAGATTAGCTGACTATCTGTGATGGGACTGCTTGAGCACAGACTCGTCTAAGGAATATTTGCTGGAAATGCTGAATTGGGTGGAGTGTAAAGAACGCGTTGGTGCAGCGGTGAAATCATACACTGGACTCGCATTCAGTTGGACGACAATTCAAATCCCCATTCAGCCATGCACATTTACGAAATGACTCAAATGGCTCTGAGCACTATGGGACTTAACTTCTGAGGTCATCAGTCCCCTAGAACATAGAACTACTTAAACCTAACTAACCTAAGGACATCACACACATCCATGCCCGAGGCAGGATTCGAACCTGCGACCGTAGCGGTCGCGTGGTTCCAGACTTTAGCTCCTAGAGCCGCTCGGCCACCCCGGCCGGCGCACATTCACGTTTCACATGGTTTCCCTAAGTCGCTTACGCAAGTACTGGTGTAGTTTCAATGAAAAGAACCCGGACGACTTCTTTGCCATCATTTCTCAATCTGAAAATACTTATCGTGGGCGCCTGACGCGTGTAACGGCGATAGACTGCGAGATAGTTGATTGTCAGTGGCATTGAAGGTGAATCACTATTCGAGAAATTCCCGCCTCTCTTGAGCGTGGCAGCCGTTCATTAATAACCGTTCCAGACAAAATATTAGTCAGCACTACGAGACATCCCACTAATACCATGTCACTTCGCCTCTACGTTATGGCCTCAATTCGGCGAAGGCGAAGTAGGAGGTCCACAAATTCCTCCATGTACGCCATATCCAGCTGAAGGCATTCATCGGTTATTAGATCCCATAGTACTATCAGATTGAGGCGATGTTGATTGCTATACACTCTAAGAGAAAAAAAACACAACGTGAAGGAATTATCCGAATGGAACGTAAATCGTTAGATGTGATGTACAGGTACAGACAACAAATGATGGCAAATTCAGAAAAATTGAATGATTTATTCAAGACAAAGAGCTTGGCAAACTGAGCAGATCAGTAACGCATTCATCCACTTTGAGCCCTTATGCGAGCAGTTGTATGGCTTGGCATTTATTGATATATTTCTTGGATATCCTCCTGAGGGATAACGTGTCAAATTCTGTCCAAGAGTCGCGTTAGATCATCAAAATCCCGAAGTAGTTGGAAGACACTCCCCATAGTGCTCCAGACGTTCTCAACATGGGATGGATCCGGTGGCTTTGATGGCCAAGGCAGGGTTCGGCAAGCACGAAGACGAACAGTAGAAACTGTTGCCATGTTCGGGAGGGCATTATCTTGCTGTGATGGAAGCCCAGTGAGCACCAGCGATCTGCGAAGACGTGTCTGGAGACAACACGGACGCCTTACAGCGCGACTACCAGTAATGATAGAGGATGTCAAATTAAACACCTTTAAGCCGTCTAGTTTCAAACCTTATTTTACTGGGCAACCAGTTTCAGTTTTTATTACGCCATCTTCAGGACCCTGACCGACGTGTAGGAAGCCTCTACCTCGGTTTTGATTAAAACAGGGGCCAGCATTAGTGGTATTAGTGTCGGCAGATGATGGTTGAACTGATCGTTATAGCAAAAATCTACTAATACCGGTATTGCTGTCCCCTGTTTTAATCAAAACCGTTGAAGAATCTTCCTACACGTCAATCATGGTCCTGAAGATGGAGTAGTAAAAACGATGAAACTGGTTGCATAATAATATAAGGTTTGAAACTACACTGCTGAAAGGGGCTTCATTTGACATCCTGTATCGAACAACCGAGTACCGCAACCATTTCTAAAAAGATGGACATACAGATACCAGGAGTGACGGGCAGGGGTGTCATTTCATTTCATAGCACTGTCCTTTCGCTACGTAGTCGATATTTTGCTCCGTTTTGTTGCCCTTCATGACAAGCCATCGTGGGCTCACATTTCGTCAAGATAATGCCCTCCCGCACATGGCGAGAGTTTCTACTGCATGTCTTCGTACTTACCAAACCCCACCTTGGCCAGCGAGGTCATCGGAACTACCCCTTATTGAGATAATTTGGAGAATTATTGGCAAGGCCCTCCAATCAGCTATGGATTTTGATCATGTAATTTGCCAACTGGAGAGAATTTGGCACGACAACCCTCAGGACCACATTCAACTACTCTGTCAATCAATAGCAAGCCGAGTAACTGCTTGCGTAAGGGTCGAAAGTGGATCAACGCGTTACTGACTTGCTCAGCTTGTGACACTCTTTCTCTCGAATAAATCATTCAGTTTTTCTGAAGTTGTAATCGTGTGTTTTTATCTGTACCTGTACATTGTATATACCGGTTTCCTTTTGTCTTAGAGCGTATTTCAGCCATTGTTCCAAATAGTCACAAACATTTACTATGATATTCAGATCGGGCTATTTAACGGGCCAGTCGAAGTGCGATAGGGTGCTTGAGTGCTCTTCACAACAGGCGTGTATGCCAGTGGCCAAATGAATGCAGCTGTTCTCACACTGGAAGACGGGAGTGTCCACAGCACACTCACTGTAAAGATGTAGAAGAAAGAGTAGCCCTGGGTCACCGAAAATGACGAAATAACCATACTGGTGTATGTCTGTTGATCCATCGCGGGTACGAAGAATAATCGCCAAACGGCCATACGTTTTCAGAATTTGTTTTATTTAGTCGACCAGTATCGGCATCTCATTAATGTCATCTTAAGGCCCCTATAAACTCCATGTATAGACAATCAGATATGTTGATACTTGCATAACTGGAGTCATCAGTATCTGGATCCCGTGAATTCGCTTTTGGATAAACATTTCAAAAACGAATTCGTGCAATCCAGATATTGATGGCTTCAGTTACGCAAGTATCGGCATACCTGACTGTCTATACATGGAATGCATACGGGCCTGAAGATGGCATTAATGAGATGCCAAAACTGGTCCATTAAATAAAATAATAAAATAACGTCTGAAAACATACGGCTGTTTGGCGATTATTCTTCGATAAAATTGTGGTTTTTTGTTCACGGTAACCTGACCGAGTGAGGTGAAGTCTTGGTACGAAAAATAACCCTAAAACGTCACAGAACCACCTCCAGTCGGAAGTATATTCTCCTCACATTGCGAACTAAGCGCCTCATTGAGCTGTCGGTGCACTCGATGCCTTGCATCATTTGAAAAAAAAAAAAACAAAAAAAAAAATAGCAAAAATCACGACTGGTCGGACCACACTACACGCCTCCAGACAGCTACTCACAAGTTTCTGTGTTGTCTGGTCAACTGGAAGGGTGCCGCCGTGGACACTGGACTTCTGCGAGATACCCGGCTCCGAATGTCCATTGGATGCACATCTTTTCGCAGCTTTCGCTCGGAAACTGGTTGAGAGGGACCTACATTCCCCGACAATAGCAATTCCTGTCACTGACAAAACGTGACCCTCGCCTCCGGTCCATATCGGTTACTATCTTCTTGCTACCAGTGTTCTTATGCTGTGTCACATGGCAACGAGTGGTACGCCATTTCTTATACGCACGTTGGACAGTCTGCACTGATACGGCACCAAATGGAGCAATTTCATTCACGGTGTGGTCATGGACCAGACCAGTTGTCTGGTGCCAATGTTCGAGCCCACCCGGGCTCACCTCGCCGACTCGCAATCTATATCTACACTAAGGTAGTCCAGCAAGTAGACTCACAAGCGAACATTTCCATACGTCTATAAACGATATTGACGAAATTCGGCGAGTGTGTAGAGGAGGAAAAATAATGCAATACGTATTTTTTGTGCCTAGTTTCACTTTTAAGGGGTAAAACACTTCCGGAAAAGTAATTTGGCATATTAGGTTTGGAAGGAATATCTTCGGAACGATGATATATAAAAATGTTTCTCATATAAAAGGTGATATGTAATTAACGTTCTCGAAAACTGTATAATCGAATTTTGTAAGAATTTGAAATTTTGCAAAACACCCCACCACTATTAATTGATTTTGAAAAATGAAAACTTTTCTGGAACAAGTTCCTTGTCCTCAGGTGTAGTGGTCAATACGGTTCATTGACAGTGGCAAGCCTAAGAATCAAACAATGCAAATTTTTCCCCCTCGCTGGGAAAGAAAACATCTTTTGACCTGCTCGGACGTTTGTTTACCGTATTTCGATGCTGCCACCAGGACATTTGGGCCTCAAACAGATATTCCCGAGTTCTCGGTCGAAACTCACTATTAGTTTCTTTTGAAATTATTGTCAGTGTGAAAAAACAGCGTTGACCATCATATGCGAGAAAAAGAAATTTGTTCATCTGGTGATGCCAAAGGACTCGACGGCACAGATAGAGATGTGGTACGTGTACGGCTTTCGATGTTGGAAGAACCTTGTGAAAAAATTTTAAGATCTAGTTCTGTTGAATAATTTTGATGCCGGTCTCCACTTAAGAAACAATATAATTAAGCTGCAGCCACTAGCACATAATCATTTCTTTTCGCCACGCCTTACCAGTGTACTGAAATATGCCTGATGCAAATAAGGATATTTAGAAGATCAACTGTGACAATTTGAAATATTGCTGAATTTTGTTTTATATTGTGTTCTCCGTCGTGTATATCATGTGATGAAATTTCGTTCATTTTATGTGCATGCTATAATCAAATGTTATGTTTTAAGCATTTACTAAGGATTATCATTACTGTACTAGTTTTGTGTCATAATTATGAGTTACTTATTATTTTCAACTAACAAAATACGCTTAAGTGAAAGTAAAATGAAAACAAAAAAGATAAAAGTGAATATGAAAGGAAAATAACAATTTAAATCGTAAAATAAATATAAGTAAAATAAACAACGAGACTAATAATAAATGTTTAGATATTTTAATTAGTAATGTTGAAAATATTCCGACAGCTCATTGTATACAGTTTATTTTCCAAAAATGGTATTTCTGAAACCAGCTTTATTACGTATCACGGATGTATGTACCTTGAAAGCTTGTTTAATTTACGGTGTATCAAAAGTTTTTTTTCTGTAATAATTAATGGTGGTGGGGTATTTTGCAAAATTTGAAATTCTTACAAAATTCGATTATACAGTTGTCAAGAAAATTACTTACTTATCAACTTGTATATGAGAAACACTTTTTATATCATCGTTTCGAAGATATTCCCTCCAAACCCAATCTGCCAAGTTACCTTTAAGAGGTGTGTTTTACCCCTTAAAAGTGAAATTAGGCACGTAGAAAAAAATACATATTACATTATTTTGCCCCGTCTACACATCCTCCAAGTTTCACCACAATCGTTTATTGACACTTGGAAATGTTCCCTTGTCAGTCAGCTTTAGATAAAAAAGGTGGGCAACAT
The DNA here is from genome assembly GCF_021461395.2 of Schistocerca americana. Lineage (NCBI taxonomy): Eukaryota > Metazoa > Arthropoda > Insecta > Orthoptera > Acrididae > Schistocerca > Schistocerca americana. The sequence goes on from NC_060130.1 coordinate 370,577,745, forward strand.
TATCTCCATTCAAAAATAGAAAATCATTCATGAAAACCAAAACCTAACTGATATTATCATGACCATTGAACAGCATGTATCCATGCTATATGGAATTGGTTGCAGTCAGCGACTGCACTGTAGATTTATGAAATCCTAACGGGCTGCTTAATGATACGCTAGAAAATAACAGTCTGAATTTCCTGAAACCTTTCTCTCATTGTGGAATGCTTACTTTATTGAGAGGCTACTCCCATGTTAAAGGCATGAAAAATAGGTGATTTTCATGATTTTCTTCAGATATAATAAAAAGTAATTCTAAATCCGACGACATAATCTTATTCCCTACACTTTTGTGTTTAAGACGTCATTTTTGTGTCCACATCATATAATAAGATATTAAAGATTGAGAAAAATAAATGCAGTGCCTCCCGAAGTCTCAGATACTATGGAGATTAAGGCATTATATTCTCTGTAGTTGTTTCGTTATGTTTCTGTCTGTAAACATTTGATACTCCCGACTTGCTTCTTGTTGTATCACTTGTCTCTTGGCGCCTTACCTGTTGCACGGACGGCAGAAAGTGATGCTGTTGTATGACTTAGACTAATTACATTTGATTTGGACATGATATAACGAGGCGTAATGTTGTCAATATTTCCTGTCCTAAACTTATCTATGAATGTATTTTTCAGAGCTGTAATCGGGGGTGGGAACGACGTTTGTATTACAAATACAGTGATGCTATTGCTCGCCAGCCTTTGCTACGGCCTTAAATGCATTTGACATGATCAATAAAAGAATCGGCATATTTCAGAATTTGGTTTTCGAAGTCCAATCTATTTTTCGCTAATCATATGGGACAAATAACATGTAATCATTTACCAAAGAGGGAGGAGGAATTATAATCGGACGCTCCCTGCAACCCTGCACCAGGTATGTACCGTTCTAACGTTACGTTTCTCACGATTGCAAGAGAAACGCGTTTAAAATTTTGGGTTAAATCTCTTGTAGTTAAGTTAAACATACCTTTAGTCAGTGATTCCTGGACCATATAGCAATCCTTCTGTATCCAAAAGGAGGTCTTCCTCCATATTGTTCGTCGCCGTGGTAGCCCTGTGGGCGTCTTTGGCAGCATCTGTCATCTGCTGCTCTGCTCGCTCGATACGCTTTTCGTCCGTTTTTGTGGAAAAGTTGTAGCAGGCCGGTCCTATCTCAAGTTCAAGAATTTTCATTATTTCCAGAATTACTGTCAGGCCGTCGTTGAAATTACGTGCTGCACAATGTCCGCGATGTCGACTATTTTTTTCTCTCTGTGAATGGTTTTCGGAGACACTTTCTCACAAATAACGTTGCAACTTGATAACGGCATTTGTGACGAACGTGATACGAACAATACAATGCAGTAAACATCCCAGGGAACATTTCAAGCAAAAAAATCGATTATTTAAATTTTCAAAGAGGACTGCCTCCTTAGTACCGGGTGTTCAGAAAGTAACTATGCAGTGCCATCTTGTGGTCTGCTAAATAATGACTTACGTGATTGTCAAACATTAATACATTTTCCATTGTTTAACATATTTGAACCATATTTGAAGCAAATTTGAACCATGTTTCACCAGGTATTTGTATTTGTTCGCAGATCCTGTTTGACTGAAGACAACGTCTTGTGTGACATCGTTGTGATCCAGGTCATAATGCTGACGATTGAACAAAGAGTGTTTCTTGTGGAGCATGTGTTCCGCAATGGAGACAAGTTTACCTCAGCAATAGAGGCTGCATTTGCAGCAAAGTTCCCAGGAGTGAAGTTGCCTAACCGTAATGCTGTGCGGAACCTCATTACCAAGTTTCGAGAGACCGGAAGAGTTCATAATGCTCCAAAATCAGGCAGGCCATCCACATCCACATCCGAAGAGAAGGTGGCAGAGGTGCAAGACAGAATGCTGCAAAGTCGAAAGAAATCGGTTAGACGACTAGTTCAGCACGGCCACATGTGCGTGGGTTCCGCTCACAAGATTCTGCCGAATTCATTGTCCATGTATCCGTACAAATTGTCGGTCGTGCATGAACTGAGAGACACCGATCGCCCGGCGCGTGTGAACTTTTGCAACTGGTTTCTGCCGTTCTTGCAGGACAATGGTGAGGGGATTCTTGACACAACGTTTTTCACGGATAAGGCATGGTTTCACCTCACCGGTTACGTGAATAGCCAGAACAGTCGTGTGTGGACTACGGAGAATCAGCATGAATTTAAGGTGTTCCTGCTGCATGATTAAAAGGTTGGCGTTTGGTTCACCGTGACTCGTAAACGCATCATTGTGCCGATCTTCCTTCAGGACACCATAAATGCAGAACGTTAGTGCATCTGCATTCTGGAGCCCTTCCTAAGTGAACTGAATGAGAACGAAATTAAGAATGTTTGGTCCCAACAGGACAGGGCGAGTGCACATACCACCCACAAGGCGATGAACTTTTTAAAGGACATCTTCGGTGCCGTGCTAATAAATATTAGTGAAAGTAACTGAAGCAGTAGAAATTATTTCATAAAGTTTAAGATATATACACACACATGTTTGGTAGGCTGTTACCGTGACTGTCTATTGAAAATATAAATAAAAACAAACACAACGTAACTTGAGACAAATCTGTGAAATTTCCTAATTACGATGTGTTGCAGAAGCTTTGGTCCATCAGCTGGCAGATAAGATGTTTACGTCAGGTGCATTGTTCCTGGAAAACCTACGATGTCAAAATATGTAAAATGTTTTAAGCTTATCGCTATAATTACAAAATGCATTCAGTGAATTAAAAAGAAGAAATATTTTTGATCTGATGTGGCGCACTTGCTGTCCTGCTCATCTTTGTTGTGTACTTTCCTCTGGAGCACTGCATTTCAGTTTTACGCTTTTTCTGTTCACAAATTTTACCAGAGATGTAACAAGTATTTAGCGTCATCTGGATTATATATATGTGTAGGCGCATCATACGGATGGTGTTCGTGTAAAGCAAACTTAGCATTGTTCTCATTTATGTAGTAAGTACGACTACAGTATGTAGAAATGTGTGATCTATACCTTTATAATAGTCTTTTGCACATCATAAGATAAATAGTATATAAAATCTATGTTAATTCAGGTGACAAAAACACTCAAGCGCCAAAGAAACTGGTATAGGCATGCGTATTCAAATACAGAGATATGTAAACAGGCATTATACGGCGCTGCGGTCAGCAACGCCTATATAAGACAACAAGTGTCTGGCGCAGTTGTTAGGTCGGTTACTGCTGCTACAAAGGCAGGTTATCAAAATTTAAGTTTCAACGTGGTGTTAGAGTCGGCGCACGAGCGATGGAACACAGCATCTCCGACGTAGCGATGAAGTGGGGATTTTCCTGTACGACCATTCCACGAGTGTAACATGAATATGAGGATTCCGTTAAAAAAATCAAATTTCCGACATCGTTGCAGCCCGAAAAAGATCCTGCAAAAACGGCACCAACGACGACTGAAGAGATTCGTGACAGAAGTGCAAGTTTCCGCTAATTGCTGCAGATTTCAATGTTGGGTCATCAACAAGTGTCAGCGTGTGAACCATTGAATGAAACATCATCAGTATGGGCTTTCGGAGCCAAAGGCTCACTCGTCTACCCTTGATGACTGTATGACACAAAGCTTTACGTCTCGCCTGGACCCATTAACACCGACGTTGGACTATTGATGACTGGAAACATGTTGCCTGGTTGGACGAGTCTCGTTTCAAATTGCATCCAGCGGATGTACGTGTACGTCTATGGAGACAACCTCATGAATCCATGGACCCTGCATGTTAGCAGGGGACTGTTCAAGCTGGTGGAGGCTCTGTAATGGTATGGGGCATGTGCAGTTGGAGTGATATGGGACCCCTGACACGTCTAGATACGACTCTGACAGGAGACACGTACGTAAGCATCCTATCTGATCACCTGCATCCATGCATGTACATTGTGCATTCCGGGCGGCTTGGGCAATTCCAGCAGGACAATGCAACACCCCACACGTCCAAAATTGCTACAGAGTGGCTCCACGGACCCTCTTCCGAGTTTAAACACTTCCGCTGGCCACAAAACTACCTAGATAGGAAAATTATTGGGCATATCTGGGATGCTTTACAACGTACTGTTCAAAATGGTTCAAATGGCCCTGAGCACTATGGGACTTAACTTCTAAGGTCATCAGTCCCCTAGAACGTAGAACTACTTAAACCTAACTAACCTAAGGACATCACACACATCCATGCCCGAGGCAGGATTCCAACCTGCGACCGCAGCGGTTGCGCGGTTCCAGACTGTAGCGCCTAGAACCGCTCGGCCACCCCGGCCGGCCGTACTGTTCAGAAGAAATCTCCACCCCCTCATCCTCCTACAGATTTATGGACAGCCCTGCAGGATTCATGGTGTCAATTCCCTCCAACACTACTTCAGACATTCAAATTCAAATGGCTCTAAGCACTATGGGACTCAACATCTGAGGTCATCAGTCCCCTAGACTTAGAACTACCTGAACCTAACTAACCTAAGGACATCACACACATCCATGCCCGAGGCAGGATTCGATCCTGCGACCGTAGCAGCAGCGCGGTTCCAGACTGAAGCGCCTAGTACCGCTCGGCCACAGCGGCCGGCACTTCAGACATTAGTCGAGTCTATGCCACGGCGTGTTGCGGCACTTCTGCGTGCTCGCCGCGCCCTACACGATACTAGGAAAGTGTACCATTTTTTTGGCTCTTCAGTGTATTTGCAACATATCTGGTAAAACTTCCTAGCATACTAAAATTGCGAGTCGGATGGAGACATGAAACCAGAACCCTGTCATTCACGGCAATGCCTTGACCGTTTGAGCTATCAAATTGTGGCTTGCAACCCGTCCTAAAGGCTTTACTTCTGCCAGTACGCTTCTACTACCAATGAACAGCTGTAAGTCACAAGATCCATTACTCGGGTTTACAGGTGAGGAGCGTGGCATTCGTAGTCACAGCCACGGAAGTCTATAATTGTCTGAGAATGTGATTGACCAAGTCACTTGAAATCTAGTAATGGTTATGAGATTTCCTGAGTTATGTGCCACTTCGTTGGGGCGGATGACCAAAAGGATCCTTTGCAACTGTGGAAGGCTCATGACCATCGCTAACATGCAAACAATGTGTAACCTTCAGTAATTACTAATGATATTTTCCTTTCTTTGGCTAGGTGAATGAAGACAGCGTGGGCATACTTACTTCGCAGTTCACTTGCCATTTGTTGTAACGTCTTTGTACTGTGGAAAGCAGTTGCGTTACAACTACCACATCGAAGGGAATTGTTATGAATGTCAGTTCATAGCAATCTACTGGGTAACAACCATATTCGGATCTCCCATTATGTAACCGCTTCTAATTACTTATATTGCGAGTGGCAGCTTTCTTAATCAGACAGACGGGCTATGATCGACTTGTGCGGCTGTATTTTTCATTAGCGTCGATTTGGCGCAGAACAAACCCCAGTTTGAAAGTACACTCGTCCCCTCTCTCAGGTAGGACCCCGTAGAATCTTAGTGGGTACATTGTCATGACTCACAGGCATTAGCGTGGCTCGGAATTGTTGTCCCGGCCACGAGTGCGTATGGAAGAGGAGGTGTTTACACCGCTGATATTTGCGCGTGTTGTTATCTGAATAGATCGCCTTGGAACAAAATTTCAGAAAGACTACGATCACATTTACGTCTGACAACGAATATGCCAGACCAAAGGCATTTGAAATAGAGTGTTTTTTTTGAGGGATGAATTTCGTTTACCTGTTACATACCTAGTTGGGATACACCTATCCACTGTAAGCAGCACAATGTACGTCAAGATGACCGATGAAACTGTGCGTGAAAGATCTATCGCCGCAGCCCAAAGGGGATTTAAATTTCTACACTCCGATGTCCATATCAGCGAAGTAACAGTGGCTCCTGCAGGCTTAGGGTTAGGGTCGTTCGGATATTTGAATTGCGGTGGCAGAGGGCAGAGCGCGAAAACAACGATCGCCGAAGCGTCGCGAAAAGCGCCGCCATTGTTCGGGCGACACGTCCTCCTCTAGCCTAGGGGACACGGCAGATCTCTGAGTCGAAGAGACATCTGACGTGGAACACGTGCCTTTAGAGGACGTCGAAAATATTGGTAACCGGATGCCCTTTCTTTCAGACAGTCCCTCTTCATTGACACCGGCTGACTCTATAATGCCGATGGAGGAGTCAGTGACAGCGTCCCGGCATCCACAACGAAATGCAGCAGAGGGCTTTTCTGGGACTGATGATCAATGTGACTTGGCAGAGCAAGTCGGAGAGGTGCCGGAGCTGGCACCCCCACTTGATGACGGCTCACTCACAGGACGCACACAACATGACGAAGACAATGGAGGGAAGCCCGTTGGCCGGTCGCGGTGGTCTAGCGGTTCTAGGCGCTCAGTCCGGAACCGCGCGACTACTACGGTCGCAGGTTCGAATCC